>NC_142625.1:5425033-5796584 GCF_059453375.1 Lepisosteus platostomus
CATCCGAAAACTTCTGCAGATGACATGTCTCAGAGTTGTACCTGAAGTCAGAGGTGTAAAAGGTGAACAGGAATGGAGCAAGGACAGCACCCTGTGGAGCCCCAGTACTGCTAACAATCTGTTCAGACACACAGCTCTGTAGCCGTACATACTGTGGCCTGCAGTTCAGATAGTCTATAATCCAGGACAGCAGGGGAGTGTCCACCTGCGCCGCCCTTAGCTTATTTCTCAGTAAAGGTGGATGGATGGTGTTAAAGGCACTGGAGAAGCCAAAGAACATAACTCTCACAATGCTCCGCGTCTTCTCCAGGTGAGAGTTAGCTCTGTGTAGCAGATAGATGACTGCATCCTCCACTCCCAGGTGTGACTGGTAGGCAAACTGCAGGGGGTCCAGTGCTGTACTCACAGGGGTTCTGAGGTGGTCCTGTACAAGCCTTTCCAGAGTTTTCATTAGGTGTGATGTAAGTGCCACTGGTCTGTAGTCATTCAAGACTTTAGGGTGCCCCTTTCTGGGTACTGGCACCAGGCAAGATGTCTTCCAGAGCATTGGAACCTTTTCTAATCTCAGGCTGAGGTTGAAGATTTACTGCAGCACTGAACCCAATTGGTCCGCACCCTTTAGCACCCTGGAGCTGACACTGTCAGGACCCGCTGCCTTCCTTGAATGGAGTCTCCTCAACTCCCTTCTGACCTGGTCAGCTGTGATGGATAGGCCGAGGAGGGCAGGGGAAGATGGAGTAGGAGGGATCACATGATGGGGTGACTGAGGACATGAAGAGGGTGTCTGGGGTGAAGGCCTGTGAGGTGAATGGACAGTGGACCCTGTATCGAATCTGTTGAAGAAAAGATACATCTCATTGGCCCTCTCCAGGCCTCCCTCACTCTGTTGGCTGCCAGACAGCTTGGATCCGGAGATCTTCCTCATGCCATTCCACACTTCTCTCACATTGCTCTCCCTCAGCCTGTCCTCCATTTTCCTCCCATAAGCCACCTTGCTCTCCTTAACTCTCACCTTCAGCTCTTTCTGCACTCACTTCTGCTCCTCCTTGTCACCTGCCCGGAAAGCCCTCTTTTTCCTATTTAGGATGGCCTTCAGATCACTGGTGACCCAGGGTTTATTATTGGAGAAGCACTGCACTGTCAACACAGAAGTTTATGTAGTCAGTGATGCAGTGGGTAAGACCATCAATGTCATCTCCATAAGGCTCACAGAGTATCTCCCAGTCCGTTGTTTCAAATCAGTCCATCAGTGCATCATTAGCCTCAGCTGACCATCCCTTCACTGTCCTGGTGGTTACTGGTTGCTGTAGTACAAGAGGCTTGTACAGAGATAGCAGGTGAACAAGGTTGTGGTCAGATCTGCCAAGGGGGGGGAGTAATGTGGAGCTGTAGGCATTCTTGACATTAGCATACAGCAAGTCCAAAGTCTTGTTATCTCTAGTAGGGCATTTAACAAACTGACTAAAAGTAGGCAGGGTAGAGGAGAGCGAAACATCCAGCACCGCAAACTGCTCCAGCTACACGCCGGGCTTCTACCGGCGGAACTCGACCAGCAACTTGGACTCGCTGGCCAACAGTAACAAGTATCCGGTAACTCCATACAGCAACCTCAAGGACAGCACATCAAGCAGCAGCAGCAGCACCACTACTACTGCCATTATGAACAAAGAAAACAAGTTCAGAGACCGAGCTTACAGCGAGAATGGGGAGCACAGCCAGCACATCCAGGTCACGCAGCAGAAACCCGGCTCTCAGATCAACTCCACCCGCTACAAAACGTGAAGGCCCTTTGAGGAGAACGGGGTGTGCAAGTACGGGGAGAAGTGGGAATTTGCCCATGGATATCACGAACTGAGGAGTTTGTCCCGTCATCCAAAGTACAAAACCGAGCCCTGCTGCACATTTCACACCATTGGCTTCTGCCCCTATGGCCCTCGCTGTCATTTCATACACAACGCCCACGAGAGGAGGCCGGCGCCCAGTAACGCAACAGTAACCTGCAGAGCGACCCCAAGCCCCCCAGGGAGATGCAGCAGCACGCCTCTTACAGTCAGAGGGACAGACCAAAGCTGCACCACAGCCTGAGCTTCTCGGGCTTCTCCAGTCACCACGGACTAGAGTTGCCTTTGCTGGAGAGCCCCACGTCCTGCACCCCCCCGCCTTCTTCCACCTCGTCCTCCTGCTCCTCTAACCTCTACGAGGACGTGCTCTCGCCCACCTCCATGTCTTGAGTGAACAGTGCCTTCTCTTTCCCGGGTCAGGAGCTGAAAACCCTCCTTGCTCCCCTGGCAATCCATACCCAGCAGTATGCCAACCTGTCTAACAGTGCTTACAATGTAAAAATATATTTTTACAAGATGCGGGGAAAAGTGCAACAATTACAGTGTTAAGTTGAATATTATTGATTACTAATAGTTTGTTAACACCTAACTTTCTTAATTAGATGTATTTCAAACAATGAACTAAGTGTAACGTAGCATTCAGAAATACAATCGAGAACAGTTTTGTGGTGACTGTATAGATGAAAGTTTTCTAAAATGTCTAACAAAATTAAAGACTTTGTGGAGAGAGAGAGAGCACACTACACACTACACGACACAGAAATCAAGTTCCTGGTCTATGCAGATGACCTGGTCCTGCTGTCGCCCACAGAACAGGGGCTGCAGCAGAACCTGGCACTGCTAGAGCAGTACTGTCAGACCTGGGGGCTGACAGTCAATCTGGACAAGACCAGAAAGAAAGAAGAAGAAAGCCAGACCTCAGGAAAAAGGTACAAATTCACACTCAACAACAACACATTGGAGCACACATCCAGCTACACATATCTCGGTCTCACCATCAGCTCATCTGGAAGTTTTGACCTGGCAGTGAAGGCACTGAGAGAGAAGGCACTCAGGGCATTCTACGCAATAAGGAGGCTCTTCAACATCAACCCACCAACAAGAATCTGGCTCCAAATATTTCAAATTGTAATCCAACCCATTGCCCTCACAGACCAGGAGTACCAGGATTACACTCAATGGGACAAACACCCCACAGAAACTCTGCTCATGGAGATCTGTAGAAACATCCTGCATGTGCAGAGAAAAACACCTAACAATGGGTGCAGGGCCGAATTAGACCAGTACCCATTATTGATAAACATACAGAAGAGAGTATTAAAGTATTGGCTACACCTAAAAAACAGCGATGCTGAGCCAAGAGCTGAGCCCAAAACAGAGCCCCCTAAGCTCAGGACAGCAGTGCTAGAGCACCACAACTCAGACTCAAGCACATCACAGCACAGATCAAACAGCAATATCTCACACACTGGGACACACACATATAAACACAACATAAACTGGAATGCTACAGAACCCTAAACAGACAATACGCACTAGCCGAACATTTGACCAAGATAAGAAACAGCAAAAAGAAACAGACCCTGACGAAGTACAGGCTCACTGACCACAGCCTGGCCATAGAAACTGAGCGACAGGCAGACCTGGCTGCCCAGAGAGGACAGGCTGTGCTCCCACTGCCAGCGGGGAGAAATAGAGACAGGGGTGCACTTCCTACTGCACTGTGACAGATACTCTGGGATTAGAGAAACATTCTTCCGTAATTTCAGAAATCTAGTCCCAGAGTTCCCACACCTGCCAGAATCACAACAGGTCCCAATACAACTGGGAGAGGGAGGAGGGAACTCAATTGAACTGGCAGCCCAGTATGTGATCTCCTGTCATAGCCTGAGGAACAGTGAGTCTGTCATCCCAATAATACTCCATCTGTCTACAGTATATGGCTCAGTATACAGTATATGGTGCGTAGTTGCATACGGTACAGGTTTGTAACGTGCATTTTGAATGGCTGCATCTGTAGAGCCATATAGGCAAGAAAAATGTGAAGATAACATTGAAATATTATTTTTCCTAAATATCCTTCCTTTTTTTATTAAGAAATATTGATACAAAATCTTCAAGGCAGTACAAAAAATATAGACATTCCAATCACAAAATAGACATATGCAATCCCATCACTTTTGCGAAATTCTGATACAACACATAGACTCAGCAATAAAACTTAGAAATGACAGGTAACAGGAAACCAATCAAGGTTTACATTTTACAGGCCATAAAGACAGATACAGCTCTTCCACGGCATTCTGTAGTCTTGTACAGGGCAGAGTATGCCTTAAACAATAAGCATCAGTCTGAGCTGGTGAGCCTATGGCATTGCGGACCAGCGGCTAAGCCAGTCTTGTCCCGGCCAAGAGTTCACCTTCCAAAAGGCTCTCACTTCCTCTGCACTGGAGGTTCTCTGTTGAAGTAGCAGATAGTCCCGAAGATACTGTGCTGCGGTTTACAGTACAGAGAAAGAGGAAGGCATCACTCCTTTCCTTTTTTTGATGTTGCGCCTTCACCATATCACCACTCGAACACAGCAGATCGCCTTCCAGGCTCTGCTCTCGTTTTTTCTTGGATGCGCTCCCAGGCCCTGGCCGTACAGCACGGCCTGGGCCGACAGCCCAGTGTCTCCTAGGAAACAAGCCATCCAGCTGGCCGTTCTCCTCCATATCTCCTGTGCTGCTCCACAGTCCCACAGCGCATGGTGGATTGTTTCCGGCCGGTCACATCCATCCATGGGACAACAAGCTGTTTTCCCCATTCCTCTCGAGAACATAACTTCTCTTGTGGCTAAAGATCCTTGAGCGATCAGCCAGGCCATGTTATGGTGCCTGTTCAGCAACCCAGAGCAGGCAATACATCCCCATACAGCTTTGCAGTCCTCATCTATGAGGCCGTGGACATGGCATACTGGGGCCCTGCCCTGTACAATACCTTTTAATGCCCTTGAAGTCAATAGGACGGCCAGTTCCTCTGATTCAAATGCCCTTTGCCTTAAAAACAGAAAAATCCTATAGTAAGCATAAGGCAGCTCAAATGAGACAGGTACTGTTAAAGGAATAGAAAGACCCAACCTCCTCAAATATGACCCAAATAAAAACCTACTTAAAAAATAAGTTTTCCCTTGTCCCATAGTGGCAATTCGAAAATGGTTAGCCACATAATTACACATCAGGAATAAAAATATATCTGGCATCCCTACCCCCCCTGCATCCACTCTTCTTGTAAGCACCTCTCTCCGGACCCTCTCCCATTTTGAACCCCCCCAAAAACTAAACAGAAGCCTGTTAAGTACTGCTAGTACCGATCTTGATTGGAAGAACACTAAACCAACATACAAAATCAAGGGTAAGACCACTGCCTTTATGACCAGTACTCTGCCGTGCAAAGTCAGAGATTGCAATTTTTTTCCGCACAGTTTTAACTATTCCCACCCAATTCCTGTCCCCGGACCCTGCCTGTCAAAGACGGTTCCCAGTACTTTAACACTATCCGTACGAACTCGAACTCCCAGATCTCCTTGCACCTCTTCACACCAACCGTTAAAAAGCATAAGTTCCGACTTGTCTCTGTTTAGTTTTGCACCTGATGCTGCGCAATAATCTTCAGTGACTCGCAGAGCTAGATCTTGTAGTCAGAACATAAAATTGACACATCATCCATATGTAGTACTGTCTTCTAGACCTCTAGGCCCCCACTGCCTGGACTGACCACTCCC
Organism: Lepisosteus platostomus; assembly: GCF_059453375.1. Taxonomy (NCBI): domain Eukaryota; kingdom Metazoa; phylum Chordata; class Actinopteri; order Semionotiformes; family Lepisosteidae; genus Lepisosteus; species Lepisosteus platostomus. The sequence goes on from NC_142625.1 coordinate 5,430,638, forward strand.
TTTATTTCTACTTCCCTCCTCAATGCCTGTGCTAGTGGCTCAATACAGCACACAAAGAGGATCAGCGATAACGGACATCCCTGTGGGACACCGCAGCTGATTCTCACTGCTGGGTTTCTATTAAAAACCCATTAACAATTATTCTGCTATTGACATCCCTATACAGCAGTCCCATCCTCTCTATGAACCCCTGCGGAATTCCCATCTTTTGGAGCACTTTAAACAAGTACTCATGCGAGACCCGGTCATAAGCTTTCTCAAAGTCTAAATTTAGTAAACTCAGCCGAATGCCTCTGTCTCTCGTGGAACAGATGGTGTCACGAAGCAGTGCTAAGTTGTCCGTGATATGCCTCCCCACCACTGCACAGGATTGATCTGGGTGAATGACGCTTCCCAGTGCTTTTTTCAAGCATAGTGTCAAACACTTGGCATACAACTTATCCACAAATCAGTCCCCAAAATATCCCAAAACCTCTTGTAAAACTCAAAGGGAAGTCCATCCACACCCGGTGTCTTCCCCGACTTGTGGGTGTGTAGACTTGCTGTTAATTCTTCCAGGGTCAAGTCTGCAGACAAGCCTGACCACTCTTTCCCTGTCTCTTGCATTCCCCTCACAATCCTATCTTGCAATAATACAGAAGTCTTCTTCAGTCCAAATAAATCTCCATTAAAACTCTCTGCCGTAGCTACCATGGCCTTAGTTGAGACCTTAAGATTGCCATCCTCACTTCGTAGCCCATTCATCTGTTCTCTTCCAACTAGAACTTTGTGCACTTTACCCCTTCTTCCAGATCTCTTACCTTACTATGGAATATCACTCTCCTTGCCCTCTCCTCAGCCAAAGCTGCAAGCTGCAGTTTCACCTCTTGAATTTCTCTTGCAATTACTTTTTCTCTAAAAAGTTTTCTAATTATTCTAAAGTTAACCCTAGCTAAGGGTTTGGGTGATTAGGGTTAGGGGTTCAGATTGTCTCTGTTACGTCCCAGTGTTTGGTCTGTGTGTGTTATTGCTGACCTTTGATTGTTCTCCCTCCCCCATTGGCCCACCATTATACCACTGTTCTGTACGTCATCATGATCAATTAGCTTCTCAGCCAATCAGAGTGCATCTTATTCACTATATAACATGGAGGTTTTCTGAAGGAAGAGCCTTTCTTTTGACTTCGGTCCTGTTTGGTTTTGCTTTGCTTCATTTCCCTTTGGTTATCGCTTTGTTTCACTTTTGCTTCGGCTTTGTTGGTTTGTTGTTTTGTTTTATGTGTGTGTATTTTTGGATAGCTTTGGCTTTGTTTTGTTGGTTTCTGTTCATCTCCTTGTACTTTTGTTTGTGTGTTTATCCTTATTTTGCCATTACCTTGCCCTAATGTGTTATATGTTCAACCTTTGTGTTCTTTTGTACCCTGTTCCTGTTGATTACTCTTGTTTTCCATTATCTGTATTCCTAGTTCACTTGTTTTTGTGTGAACTGTTGTGTATAAGGTTACTTTAGGTTGTTGGGTACATTCTACACACTTAGTTGATTTTGTATTAGTACGCCTGTTCAGTACGGGTGAGTGCCGTTTGTTTTGTATGGTTTTGGGTAGTCAGTGGAGGTTAACTAGGGTGTTGAAGACGCCGAAGACCGTGTGTTTCTGTTTTTCTTTTGTAGTCAGGTTAGCTTTCCCTCACCTTCCTAGCCAGCTCCATTTTGTTTGTTATTTTCTTTGGCACCACTCTAGTTCCTTACCCCGTGTGTTATCGTGTTTTACCAGTCGCTTATTCAATTTAAAATAATCACTTTTGCACCCACTTTTGTTATCACACTTCCTAATCCCTCACCAGAACCCACCTGCTTCCAAAAGAATTATCCTAAATGTTACACCCCTTCACCCCTAGACACGTGGGGTCGTAACATTACTGGGGGCTTGTCTGGGATCGACAGCTGGCTGAGAATGGGCAGCCTGTGGCCGAAGCTCTCGAAGACTGGGGTGTCCCAGCCACTGAGGCTCCTGGCCAAGCTGCCCAAGCCCCCGTTGTGGTCAGACAGGGAGGTGGCCTCGAGCCTGGGGCCAGGCTGGCAAATGGGGGCTGGCGCGGGAACCCGTCGTCGAACTACGCGGAGGGCAGGAAGTGCAGGCCCAGGTCCGGGCCCAGGTCGCTGAAGACGGGAAAGACCTCGTGTTCCGGGAAGGTGGGGGAGAGCAGCTCGGGGACCCCGCACGACCCGGGAGGAGAGGCAGAGCTCCCCCTGGGCAGGAGGGCAGGAGTCTCGTGGGGCTGGAACACGGAGCGGAACCCGGCTTAGAAGTTACAAAAAAATTGACCGCGGTGTGCCATACCTATTGACAACTCAGCACACAGCATTAATTTTCCTTTCCATCTCTCGCCGTTTTTCTGTTTACATGCAACACAATATTCTTTTAAAATGCTTGACTTATCATAATAGAAACATGGCACACTCACTAGTCAACCTAACCAACAGCCACCCCCCCTCCAAATTAAAATGACTCACGTGCCTGCAAACTGACTGACAATTAGGGTTTGATTTCACAGAGAGCAATCTTATCTCTGCTGTGTCACTGCGGCAAGAAATAAGCACAACAAAAAATAACCACTGTAGCATCCTCTGATGAGGCACCAGTAAAGGTAGGGGTTATGCTTAACTGGGACAATTATTAATTGTAGCAGTAAGTCACAAAATGATTCTTTTGATGGTATTAGAATCCAACCTTGAGGGATAACTCGAACAACGCACACACACGGGTACTAATACACGAAAATACATTTATAAATACATAAAATGTGCATATAAACATAACAGATCTTATCGTGAGGGTTAGCAGAATACAACAGGTATATTCATTCAGTCATGAAGAGTAACAAATACGAAGAGGGACATACGTTCAGTATATCATTCATTTAGACCGTTTCGTAAATGAACTTGGTCACATTTTCTACACTGGATACTCAAAACAAGTACATCACTCATAGGAATTAAATTGATATCAACTGGTTGAGATAACAATTGAATTCTCGAGCAGTAATGCAGAATGTTGAATACTCATCCATCTGTGGATTCAGATCTCCTGAAGGCACAAAGAACAGTGGCAGGCTTGCTGCTGTCCAATCAGCGCTCTCTGGCTTGGTTCCAGGCAGTGCTTGGTGCGGCTTGCAACGTGGTGGAGGTTCCTGCGGCGATGCGCTGCTGATGCTCTCTGATGACTGGCTAGTTAGTGTTGGATGAAACTAGCAAAGTTTGTGCACATGAGAAAAGTGACTGCAGGTCCCAGCAGGTCAGGAAGAGGACCAGCTAGTTCCTGATGAAGCGCTAGTCCTGACTCCTTAGCTTCAGATTGGGTTCACGAGGCTTGGTGCTGGCTAACATCGGGTGGATCCTTTGGTTACGCACTGGCAACCTCGACTCTTGGAACAAAGGAAAGTCCTACACTTGGACACACTGGCCGTTACGTGGTGGTCCTGGCTGAGTCTCAGGATGTTCAGGAGGAGCCCTGAGGCTGAATGTCCAGCAGGCGCGCTGCAAGAATGTCCTGTGCCCTTGGGAACTGTTCTGCCCATCGAAACTGTTCTACAGGCACTCTGTGTTGCCTATTTTTACCTGGAGGACATGCAGGTTGCTCATTGGTTGAAAGTTTCATGGGCATCAGAGATCCACGTGCGGTTAACCTGCCCTACCAGTTCCTGATTGGCTGATGATGAGTAAACCATGCACTCTGACCTTAGGGTTGTAAACCAACTTTGAATAACACCTTCCCTTGGAATCTCCCAGACTTTGAGGCGCCAGATGACCATTTATTAAAGTTGCTAGAGAATATCAGCATTGGGAGTTGCTCCTTATCAGGACTCTCTATAAGATAGCGAAACACCTCAATGTGCACCAAATGGAATGGCCTCTCTGTATCAAGCACCACTGAGATGAAGGAGAGAGGGACTGGCAAGGGAACAGAAAACTTTAATTCCTGTACTTTAATAAGCCTTGCCGCTACACCTCTCTTACAGTACATCAGGTTCTTATACATTCAATTCAGCCTGTCTCACAATATGGTTGTGGACTAGCAGAGTCAGCTGGGCATTTTGGACAGTTCCAAACACCTCAGAACACAACTTTCAAGGCAACAGGACTTTGGTGAACACACTTAAAACAAGTTTAAGGAACAGAAAAAAAAAGAAAAAAAAGAACTTCTTTTACCCCCTGAAACTTATAACGTACAAATTTATAGGGAAAACGTTACAAAGGAAAGTCAATTCCTAATAAAGCTGCAGAAAAGGCAACAGAAAGAGGAGGACTTTTTTTTTCTCTTTGGTTCTCCCACTCAGCGCCCTCACAGAGGATTCAAACCATTTTCCACTCCTCTCACTCCAGCTACACGATCTGCTTCAGCTTAACAAGGCACTGAATTACATCCAGGAAAGTATCACTCGTTACAGTGGCTTTTGCAAGACAGCAGGGGTGATCGAGTAGGACCCCCGTGAAAAACGCGCTCCCCTACACTGCCCGTGTTTATCGCGTAAGGTCAGTTTCTCAGAGTCTGAATGAGCCCAATGAAACAATCCCTTTGCACAACATTAACTCGAAGTCAAGCATTAAGCTCACCATCTGTGATTGGGCCAATGACTGTTGTACTGTCCGCAAACTTGATGATGGAGTTTGAGTTATGCCAGGTGACACAGTCATGGGTAAATAAGGAGCAGAGGACAGGACTAAGCACGCAGCCTTGGGGGGCTCCAGTGTTTAGAGTCAGGGTAGAGTAGAGATATGTTGGTGCCCACCTTCACCACCTGGGGACGTTCCGTTTAGAAGTCCAGGATCCAATTACAGAGGGAGGTGTTCAGTCCCAGGTCCTGGAGCTTGATGACGAGCTTTGAGGGCACTATGGTATTGAATGCTGAGCTGTAATCAACAAACAGCATTCTCACATATGTTCCTTTCTTATGCAGGTGTGAGAGGGCAGTATGGAGGGCAGTGGCAATAGCATCTTCTGTTGACCTCTTCTGGCGGTATGCAAATTGCAGTGGGTCTAGGGTGTCAGGCAGTGAGGAGGTGATGTATGCTTTGACCAACCGCTCGAAGCACTTCATGATAACTGATGAGTGCAACAGGGCGGTAGTCATTTAGGCAGCTGACTCTGGATTTTTTAGGAACAGGGACAATGGTGGTTTTCTTAAAGCAGGAAGGAACTATAGACTGAGCTAGGGAGAGATTGAATATGTCCGAGAAGACATCTGCCAGCTGGTCTGCGCATGCCTTCAGAATGCTGCCAGGGATGGCATCAGGGCCAGGAGCCTTGCGTGGATTGGTCTTTTTAAAAAATGTACACACATCCGATCTGGATATGATCAGTGGGTTTCCTTCTTGGATTTCTGGAATCTTCCTGGCTGGATCTGCGTTGCTGACCTCAAACCGAGCATAGAATGAATTGAGCTCATCAGGAAGAGAGGCAGACTGTTGTGCGATGTAGCTGGGTTGCGTTTTGTAGTCTGTAATGGTGCGTATACTACTCCACATGGTCCGTGCATTGCAGCCGTGGTAATATGACTCTAATTTAACTCTGTAGTAGTATTTAGCTATTTTGGTAGCTTTCCTGAGGTCGTATCTGGATTTTTTGTTTTTACTCATATCGCCAGAATTGAAAGCAGCTGTCCTAGCTTTCAGTTTGGTGCGTATCTCACCATTTATCCACGGTTTCTGATTTGGATATGTGGGAACAGTAATCCTGGGAACCACGTCTTCAATACATTTACTGATGTAGCCAGTAACATAGTCCGTATACAGATTGATATTATTTTCGGCAGCTTCGCGGAAGATCTGCCAGTCAGTGGTAGCAAAACAGTGATTTAGTATAAAATCTGATTCATCTGACCAACGTTTAATGGTTCTTAACGCTGGCCTCTCCTGTTTAAGCTTCTGCTTGTAAACGGGAAGTAGCAGAATGGAGGCGTGATCAGATTTGCCGAAAGGAGGTCGGGGGAGGGCTTTGTAACCATCCCGGAAGGGAGTGTAATCATTGTCCAACATGTTTGTTCTGCGCGTCGGGCAGTCGATGTGTTGATGTAGATTAGGCATTGTTTTTTTCAAGTTCGCACCGTTGAAATCACCCGCTATGATGAATGCCCCCTCAGGATGTGTATTCTCGTGTCTGTTAAGGTGAGAGTGTAGTTCATCCAGTGCCTTTGTGTAATTTGCCTGCGGCGGAATATACACCACTGTGAGAACTACCGATGTGAACTCCCTTGGGAGATAGAAAGGGCGACATTTTATTGTCAAATGTTCAAGATGTGTAGAGCAAGATGTTGAAATAATCTCCATGTCTGTACACCAGGAATTGTTTACAATGAAGCATACCCCGCCTCCTTTGCTCTTACCCGAATCCGTTGTTCTGTCCTGACGGTGAATGTAAAATCCTCTCGGCAGGATAGCAGAGTCCGGAACAGATGGGTCATGCCAGGTTTCAGTGAATGCCATCACGTTGCAGTTCTTGATGTACCGTTGGAAAGCAAGCCTTGCTCTCAGTTCATCCAGTTTATTGCCCAGTGACTGAACATTAGCAAGAAGTATATTTGGGAGCGGGGCGCGATTGCTGCGTTGCCTCAATCTTACCAGAACGCCTGCCCGTTTACCCCTCTTCCTAAGACGCCGTCTTCTTCCCAGTACAGGTACAGGTGAGACACCACAGTCCATACAGTCGGCAGTAATTATTGGTGTAGATTTAACTGTGCCAATATTCGATCTTATGTTCATAAGTGTTTGTCGGTCATAACTAATCACCGAGCAAGCAGTATGTGCAGTTAGCAGTACGAAAAACAACAAAAAATAAAGAAATAGACAATAGATGTGAAGCACCTCACAGTACAGAATGGTCGGTATACAACAGTATACAACCCAACGTTTAATATGTGGGGAAAAAAACATTGCTTTTGCTAGCAAAGTGGATCGCGCTTGGCGATCGAAGGAGGAAAGGCAGGAGTTAGATGACAAAGCTGGGACTCAAGAGCCGCTGGTCCGGGACCGACAGCTTACTGGGGGCTCATCCGGAATATCAAATTCCCGTCCTAAGGATTTTTTTTTGTGTTGCACAAACTGGTTTGGAACTGGTTAGTGGTATTTGTTTATTGAATAAAGACCGGTATAGGATTTTGATTTGTGGATTGTGTTTTTTGGCAAGGTACTGTAGTTATGGCTACTTTTGAAAGTTTGTGGAGCAACCTTCCTTTGAGCAGCTGGACAAGTGTAGGAAGGACGAATTGCTCCAAATTGCAGATCACTTCCGGATTCAGGTATCAATGCAAGCTCTTAAAAGGGACATCAAGAGAGCTGTGATGGATAGGTTAGATTGGTTAGAGGTCATGGCACTAGCCAGCAAGGACGCCAGTTCTCCTGGGGCTGGTGCTAAACCTGCTATGGTTGTGGAATAAAAATGTTCTCAACCATATCAGGATATAAGGTAAATTTCAGTTAATCTGAGATTATGTCTTTAGGGAACATGGGAAACGGCTATATAAAACCATTTCACTGGAATCCTAAGGGTATCACATACTTTGGGATTCAGGTGACCCCCAAAATCTCACATCTGTATTCTGTAAATATAAGACCTCTACTGATACACTTAAAGGACAACATGAACCGGTGGACAAATTTACCAATATCTTTCCTGGGCAGAATTAACCTGGTAAAGATGATAATATTATTTTAACTTCTCTATCCTCTATCTATGATATTCACTCCCATGACTAAAGCTGACATAAAGGATCTGAATAAAGCAATATCAACGTTTGTATGGACAGGAAAAAAAAACAAAAATCAAATATAAGACTTTGCAGTTACCAAGCGATTACGGTGGATGTGCATTGCCAAATCTAAAATACTATACCTGGGCAATACAAGCAAGAATCCTCCAGCAGTGGATTCATGCACCGCCAGACTCCACCTGGGTGGATATGGAAGCTGAACACAGTAAACCAGCCTCTCTTGTAAACCTCTTAGGCAGAAAAATGACTAATGTACCCCACTAGCTAAAAAGATCCCTTTAATAATAAATGTACTGAGAACATGGAGCAAGATAACTAAATTCTTTAGTTATTATCCCTCTCTTTATATGCTATCTTCACTTGTTTTTGCATCTTCAAGCACAATATAATATTCCAACAAGAGACTTCTTTAAATATCTTCAGATCAGGTATTTTGTGAGTACCAACAATGGTGGTCTTGATTTATTCAGCAGTTCGCACACACTAGAAAAAATATTTCTAAAGAACGGGAACTGAAAGAAATTTCTATCCAAGTTTTACAAGTTCTTGTCTAGGCATGAGGTAGACTTCCAAAACTCTTTACAGACAATCTGGAGCCAGGAACTGAGGTGCTGTATAGATGATAACACTTGTAAAACTATTCTTTCATTGCCTTTAACAATCTCCGTCTGTAACCGGTATAAAGAAATGCAGTACAGGTTGTTACCTAGAGAATATATATCTCCACAGAGCTATAGCAAATTTAGCACAGGCACATCACCTAACTGCCCTTAATGTAAAACCCAGGTTGGAACACTGTTTCACTGTCTATGGGAATGTACGTATGTCCAGAGGTTCTGGTGGGAGGTATGTAAAAAAATATCTTCCCTTTGGTTTTTCGGTAACCTCCAGGACACATGGCTCCTGCATTCAAAAGTGCTTATGATAACATCTAATGTATAGTCACATATGCTATTCTCCTAGAATAAGTATATGATTGACTGGCAACCTTCCTAAACCATCTGATCCACTAGCCACAAAGGCAGAGAATGTCCAGAACAGACACTACATTGCAATATCTTACATATCTGCAGTGTATTTCTCTGATAGAGAAATGCCAGGAGCAGGAGGGGTCAATATCAGAGGAAGGCAAAGGGCAGGTAACACATGATGAAAGGGGGATGGGTTTCCAAAGCCTGCACATTCACACCCGAAATGGCAACTCTACCTGAGACATCTTTCAGGGAAACACAGGAGGAAAGCCATGTGCCTCAGCAAGTGCCCGGTGCACTCCCCAAGCCTGTGGAGAGGACTGCTGAAGAAGGAGTGAGGGTAGAAAAATATTATAAACCATGGAGGACTGAGTACAGCAAAGGTCAACTATATCCACTTTGGGATCGAGGCCAGCTAGAAACAGAAAGTGGTCTGTGGTCAGCATCAGCACATTTCTGATGGTGGGAAGTGTCACAGAAATCCATCTGTGATAAATTGAGTTTATATGTAAAGGCCAGTGAGTTTTCAGTATTGGTGTGCTTGTAATTTTTCTGTTGGATGGTTTCCTCCTCCCTAATCAAAAATCATCAAATGCAGACAGTGGGGCAGGTAACAATTAGCAAGAATCGAAGAACACAGTGGTTGCCCAGACATATCACAATCACCACACCTTTGGTATTGACACATGAAGGACTGTGGACCAAACCTTGGGCAGAGGAGTGGGGGAAATGAAGAAGTGAGAGAGCACTATGACACCTGGAATTCGGTATACTGACAGGTCTCAAACAACCCAGATTGTTTATGCAAAGATTCCTTCTGAAAATCACCTGACACACTTGCCCCTCACTTAGACAGTGGTAAACCCCCTCTGAACGGGACTGGCTCACCCAAAGGGAATGAAACCTGAAGAGATGGGGAGCTCTCTCTTCCTCCCACAAGCTCCTTAAAACAAGATAGACAGAGCAAGGGGATTCGCTTTCTGAAAGACCACAGGAAAGAGGAACTGCAGAGTAAAGGAGACATCTGGGACAGAAAGGAGGTACTGTGGGACTCTGTTGACCTAGGGGCAAGAAACAAAGATACAGGCCTGGAGAGCTGATACTGAACAGAGTGGAACAGAGTGCAGCATGCAGGAGGATGTCCATTATGACCTGACCATTGCAGAGACCAGGAAAACTGGACTGGGCAGTATTCCTCTTTGTGGTTGTTCTTCCTGCAAACAGAGACTACTCTTGAGGAATATTTACTTTTTATATATCAACTTAATAGTGCTGCACAGGGCAATAATAACATCACTTTATTAAACCTTTACAATTTCTTGCATTAGGAATGATCTTTTCACATATCCCAGCTTGCTCTCCATGAGACACATAGACAGGGAGAGAGCCTGGGGTCAGAGCACAGGGTCTGCTATTGTACAGCACCCCTGGAGCAGTTGGGGTTAAGGCCCTTGCTCAGGAGCCCAACAGAGTAGGATTCCTCTGCCAGCTGCGGGATTTGAATCAGCAACCTTCCAACCACAGGCGCAGATCCTTAGCCCCAGAGCCACTGCTCCGCCCCGGAGGAGTGGAGTTAAGGATAAGGACAATCTAGTGCCTTTTTCTTACCACCTAAATGGACTGGAGATCGTCTGGAATCAGATTTCTGTACAGATCTGTACAGATGCTGTTTTGGGTCGAGATGAACATTGTAATAATTAGAACGGCACTTGAAAATTCAAATTCAAGTTGATTTATCATTCCAGCCATATACAAGTATACAGAGGAGTGAGATATCATTCTTCAGGTCTACGGTGCGAATACAGACAAGGCTCAGACAAGACAATTCTATATAGACAAAGTAGATATAGACATTTCTGACAGGGTACAGGGTGCATATTGGAATTTACTTTACAAGATTGAGCAAAGAATTGTGCAAAGAAGACATCAGACAGTATGCCTGGAGTAGGTCAGTAGGTATCAGGAGCTTGGTAAGGAGCCTGACAGTTTGTGGAAAAAAAGATGTTACAGGAGTCTTACCAGATGGTAGGAGGGCAAAGAGGTTGCGGGAGGGATGGGAGGGATTGTCCATAATACTGTAGGCTTTGTGTGTGCATTGTTTGTAGTAGATGTCCTGAATGGACGGAAGGGAGGCTCCGATGATGTTTTCTGCTGTATTGACAATTTGTTGGAGGGACTTGTGATCTGAGAGCTTACAATTCCCAAACCAAACAATGATACAGTTTGTCAAGATGATCTCGATGGTACCTCTATAGAATATGGATAGTATGGGAGGGGGGAGAGGTTTACTTTTCTCAATAGCTGCAGGAAGTGGAGACATTGTGCTTTTTAAGCTAGGGAGGTGGTCTCGATGGTCCAAGTGAGGTCATCTGTGATATGCACATCAAGAAACTTAGTATTTCTAGTTGTCTCCACAGGGGGCGTTGATGTGCCGTGGGGAGTGATCAGTGGCAGCCCTCCTGAAGTCAATTATCATCTCTTTTGTCTTAACTACATTCAATTCAATTTATTTTTATATTCAGAGACAGATTGTTGTTTAAGCTCCAGTCCACTAAGTGCTCCACCTCCTCTCTGTATGGTACCTCATCGTTGTTACTAATGAGTACCACCACTGTCATGTCATCAGCAAACCTGATGATGCAATTTGCACTGTGTTTAGCAGTGCAGTCATGAGCCATCAGCGTGAACAGGAGGGAGCTGAGTATCAGTTGTGATGATACGCAAACTGAAGGGGGTCCAGAGAGGTGGGGAGTCTGGCCTTAACGTGGCCCATGACTAGCCTTTCGAAGCACTTCATGACAATTGGTGTGAGTGCCGATAGTCATTGAGACAGGACACAGTAAACTTCTTTGGCACTGGTATAATCATGGTGGTCTTGAGACATACAGGGATGACCGTCCTGGCACAGGGAGATATTAAAAATATCTCTAAAAACATCCGCTAACTGCTACACATTCCTTGAGCACGTGACCAGGTATATTGTCAGGTCCAGCAGCCTTACGTGGGTTAACTTATGCTAGTATCTTCCTCACATCAGCTGAGGACAGGCAAAGCACCTGATCATCTGGAGGAGGTATGGTCTTTCTCGAGGGCACTGTATTTAATGTTTCAAATTGCACATAGAAGTTATTCAGCGCATCCAGAAGGGAGGATTCTTCATCAGTCCCGCATGGAGTAGTCCGTAATGGACTGGATACATGTGCTGCGTGTCTCTGGTGTCCAAGAAGTGACCGTGAATCTTCTGTGCGTAGTTGCGCTTTGCCTCCCTGGTGGCACGAGACAAGTTGGCCCTCACAGTCCGAAGGGGTTCCTTGTCACCTGATGTACATGCTACATTGTGAGTTCTTAGCAGTGCGCGGACCTCTGCAGTCAGCCATGGCTTCTGGTTTGCCTGTGTGAAAATAGATTTAGAGACAGTGACATCATCTATGCACTTGGTGACATAGCAAGACACAAATGCTGCATACTCCTCTAGATTGATATGGTTTTCATAGGTTGCAGCCTCCCTGAACATATTTCAGTCTGTGCTCAAAGTAGTCCTGTAGTGGTGAGGTGGCTCCCTCTGGCCATACCAGGGTCTGTTTCAAAACCGGTTTGGCACATTAGAGCAATGGTCTGCATGCTGGAATAAGCATCACAGAAATGTGGTCGGAGTAGCCCAGGTGGGGGTGGGAGGGCAGCCTTGTATGCATTGAGGATATTTGGTCTAGGTCCAGTATGTTCACCCCTCTGGTTGAAAAGTTAACATAGATGTAGAATTTAGGGAAGACTGTCTTAAGATCCATGTAGTTGAAGTCGAGTCGCTGGCAACAATCACACAGCCACCAGGGGTGAGCGGTTTGTAAATGATGGTCCTGTAAAGGACACGCAGCGCCTCTTTTGAGTCACCACTGGGCGGGATGTATGCAGCTACAATCATAGCAGTAGTAATCTCCTTTGGTGAATAAAAGGGCTGACACTTCACCGTCATAAATTCTACTTGCGATGAACAGTGACTGGAAACTACTGCAGCATTAGTGCACCACTTTCTGTTTATATAAACACCCAGACCGCCTCCATGAGACTTACCAGTCACTGTGGCTATCTTGTCCACTCAGAAGGAGGTCAGTCCGTCTAGCTAAATGACCGCGTCTAAGATATTATCATTTAGCTATGTCTCTGTAAAATAAGGGCACAGCATTCCTTTATCTCACGCTGGGTCGCCAGCTGTAATCTTAAATAGTCCAGTTTGTTCTCTGGAGAACAAGCATTGGAAAGAAAAACTGACGGGAGAGTCGGTTTGTGGGGATTGGCTTTTAGCCTGGCATGGATTCTGGCTCTCTTGCTCCGCTTTTGTTTCCTTTCCCAACGCTTTCGGCTTCTCCTCTCATACGGACGACTGCAACAGGTGGCGCCGCCAGTGTGGGACCTGATCCTCATAGTAAGTTAAGGTCAACTAATCTTTCCGTCTGAATTTAAGCAGATAGTCCTTGCATCCTTGCAGGGTCAGACGATCATAGGCTCTTGGGAAATTAGGACTAGAGACAAAATGTAACACAGGAACAACATTTAGCACCATTTTTACCAGATACAGATTAGCCGCTGCGTCTGTGCGCGCCGCCATTCAACAGTGCCTGTTGCTCGTGTGCAGGTGGTTCTGAGAGATAAGAGAACCTGTGGCAAGGGGAGAAGGGTCCTGGCACCCTTTATCATTAGTAGGTGGCGTAGTCATTTACAAAGCTGATAGACTTCCTGCATTAGGGGTCACAGTCTGTGACATAATCACACTGACATGAATTATTAAACTGTGTTAAAAATGTGGCTGGAGAGAAACCAAGAACACTTCAAATATTGTGACAAGAATGTTTTCTGAACAGAAATCAATGGAACATGTCATGCCCTTTTAGAAAACAGTAACATAGTGGGTTTCGCTGTGCAGCATTTCAGCAAATTAAATTAATTCAAATGATTACAAGGAATTCAACATTTAATCTAAAAAAAATCAATTTGTTAATAATTTTAAATATTAAAAAATCACATCCAATTCAATACATTATTTAGTTTTAAAATTGTAGTTCCATATCCCAAATCCGGTTTTTAGTAGGAATACAATTAAACAATTATATGTGCCACAGAATAGATAAATAGCAAAGTGATATGATAATTTTATACAATTTCTGTGATCATTGCACTAAGAACTCAACTGATTGTTTTTATTTTGTGTGTTCAAAATCTCATGTCAGCTAAACTCTTATTGACAATTATAAATGACACACAAATAACAATGTTAAAATGCTGGTTCAATACTATAACAGCCAAAAAACTATAACAAAAGAATAAAGGAAAATTATGTAAAGAAGGTCAAATGTTGAAACATTTGAAATGGAAAGGAGGACAAAATTATTTTACACATTATTAAAATAAATTCAGAATAAAAACTCTTGGGATTGAAGATATCCTACCAAATTGTTTTCAACTGCATAATACAGTAAACATGAAGGCGAGAATATTTTTAAACAATGTTTCAACAATGTTACAATGTTTTGTAATATGAATTCATAGTAATATCGTAAATTTAAAAACCAAACACTTAATATTTAAATGTTCATAAAGCAGTTTTGCTTTACAATTTAACATTCACAATTCCTATCCAGAGATTTAAATGGTTGTTTGCAAAATGCTAATTTTTAAATTAGTTTTGGAAAGTACCCTTTCTCCATTAACTACAGTACATTTAAAACTACATTATTAACTACATTTTTTCTTTTTTTTTATTGGGCCTCATCCGTAAAGTTTTATTTTGAGCTTTAGGGAAGTAGGAAGGCATATGTAGTCTTCTCTTACAAAATATTCTAAAACATCAGCTGTACAATTTTGAAATACTACTTTCCATCTTAGTTATTTATGTAATTAGAAAACCATGTAATGTATAACACACTTGTTTCAATTGTATTGCATTTTTTTTAAATGTATATAAATTGCCATTAATGTTGCCAACCCCTTCATTTTTCTTTGTTTTCTTTGCTTTTCATTTTTAGTTTTTTTAAATACCAAATTTACACATTTCAGTACTTTGAAGTCATTCTTCACTTTGTTTTTTTACAATAGTAAAGTTTTTCTAAACAAATGTCAGTTTCTTTAAAATTTTGTTTGGAGTATAAAACTGTAGATATTGGGTTTTAAACATTATTAGTTTTGTGCATGAGAATGCAGACAATTGCTCTGTTTCCATTGGACAGGTGATCAGTTAATTAACACCTGGAACACAGAACCTGAGCTATATAAGACTGACTAAAGGAGGGTAGGCAGGAGTAGGATTGTATAGCTGATGTGCCTCTGGCTTAAAAACGGTAAAGGTTAGAAGTAAAAAGTTTTTCCAAGAGTATAAGATTAAGGGAATAGGGTTTTTTTTAAAAAAAAAAAGGTATACAAAAGAGGTTTTAGTTAAGTTGCTTTAAATAAAAGTGTGGTTTATCAAATCTGTTCTATTCTGTTACAAGTGTTTTTAAAGTGAGCACAAATGTTTATATTGAATATTTATACTTTTTTATGAGTAAGTGAAATTAAATATTGAAAGAAATAAAACAATTGGCTGATATTATTAAAGCTTTCCAAATTGTCAATATTTGGAAGACTAACACTTGGTTCTTTATACAAGATCTTATTTTGCACACAAGTATATCCTAGTAGAGTTTAAGAGTATTGGATGAAGGGAATAGGGTTTCTTAGGTTTTGTTGTACAGAAGAGGTTTTTGTTGAATTGCCTTAAAATGGTTTATCAAGGTGTTCTATTCTGGTACAAGTATTCTTAGTTTTTAAAGTGAACACAAAGTTTCTAATGAAAACTTTATATGACTAAGTGAAATATAAATATTGAAAAAATAAAATGTAGCTGATATAATTAAGCTTTCAGAATTGTCAATATTTCGAAAGCATAGATATAAAGATTTATAGATGGTGTTTGTTCTTTATACATGATCTTATTTTTCAACTTACAGACTTCTTCATCTAATAATGTAGTAATAATAATAATGTTTCTTTATTAGCCCTATACAATTTCTTGCATTAGGAATGCGTCTTTTCGCATACCCCAGCTTTTTCTCCAGGGAGACACAGACACAGAGACAGGGAGAGAAGCTTGGGGTCAGAGTGCAGGGTCTGCCATTGTACGGCGCCCCTGGAGCAGTTGGGGTTAAGGGCCTTGCTCAGGGGCCCAACGGAGTAGGATTCCTCTGCCGGCCGCGGGATTTGAACCGGCAACCTTCCGGTCACAGGCGCAGATCCTTAACCACAGAGCCACCGCTCCGCCCTTATCTTGGGTTAGGTTTTTAACCTAAAACCTTTCACCTTCAAGGTCAATAGACCATTTAATTTAGAACCTGGTATGTTTTGTATCAAACTGATGGGAACCCTTCATCCTCAATTGTTTTTTGATCATTAGGGTAGGTCCACCAAAGCTGTTTCAAAAGTCAAAGAGCTCGAACACTCACAGCTCGCCAAGCTGAAATAGATGAGCAAAAAGAAGCAAGGCAGCAGGTAGACCAAGTAAGAAAAGCAGCTCAAAGATAGAGGGTTTGACCTTCACAATGCAACTTTTGATTACATTAATGACTTTGACATCTCACAACACAAAGCTGTTGAAATTGGAGTGTGGTGTGGAGTCACTGCAATGCAATAATGGAAATGTGAACCTTTTGCCAATAGAACAACCACCAGGGCCTCTTCTCTCATTGATGGAAGGTGACACAGAAGTCCAGGCACTTTCTTTCAAATATCAGAATGTACAATTTGTGTTTCCAAATGACATTGTTTGGTGCTTTAAAAGAAGTAAATGAGCCAGGATTTATGCTCACCTTCAAAATCCAAAAAATGTGACATTATCCTTCATCAGAGAGATTATACTCTACAGAGAATTTAGGAAATGTCGTCCTTATGATATGCTCCAGTACCCAATAATATTTTGGAAAGGACAAGATGGCTACTTCATCAAAATTCTGTCTCTCTCATCAGGAAAGAAAGTAACTGCAAGTGATTTACTATGCTTACCAGATTATGGTGAGATCAAATGGTTCCAATCACATTTTGAAAAGCACAGAACTATTCCAACTGTACACGAACATGGACACAAAAATTGAAAGTGAGTGTCTTTGGTAGAGCGATGGCATGGTTGCAAAGGATAAGCGTATATGACTGGAAGTTTTGTCGGTTCAAATCCCACAGCTGGTAGAGGAATCCTACTCTGTTTTGTCCCTGAGCAACCCCAGCTGCTTCAGGAGCACCGCACTCTGTCCCCAAGTTTCTCTCTCCCTCTCTGTGTGCCAATGTGTCTCCTGGAGAGCAAACTGGGGTTTGCGAAGAGACAAATTCCTAATGCAAGAAATTGTATCTTTTGTTCATTTGCGAAAATCAGGCACAATTTCAACCTGAGACACATCAGGGTCTGAGAGATCTAATCACCAGTGATGGAGACGTCAACAACGTTGGTGGGGGGGGGGGAAGGATGAAATTACCTTCCTCGTTCACAGGAGGACCAAGGTACATTGACGAAAAGACTCAAGATGCTATGACTTATGGCAGACCTGACTTTCATTACTTTCACATGCAACCCTACATGGGAGGAGATACAGAGAGCCCTTTTACCTGGGCAAAAGGCAATCCACAGACATGAGGTTTTCGGAGAAAGGTGATGTCTCTCATCAGTCTTCTAACGGAGCAAGATCTTTGAATCAAGATGCCACATGTATACCATAAAATGGCAAAAGAGAGGTCTACCTCACACTCACGTCTTGCTCTGGTTGGTGAACAAGATTCACCCCAAAGATTTTGACAGAATTATTTCAGCTGAAACTCCAGATCCTCATGATGACCAAGTTCTGTTTGATGATAAAGTGAAAGAAATGATTCATGTGCCCTGTGGTCCTTTTGAATCGTAACTTGTGTGAAGGACAGAAAATGCACCAAGAAGTATCCAAGAGAGTTCTTACAAGAAACTCAAACCAATCAGGATGGTTATCCATTGTACAAGAGAAGGAAGCCAGAAGATGGTGGCCATGAGGCAATCATCACGATTAATGGTCAGGAAGTATTTGTGGACAACAGGTGGGTTGTTCCCTCCAATCCACTTCTCTAAAATACGTTCAAGACTCACATCAACATTGAATACAGTAGCTCAGTCAAATCCATCAAGTATGTGTGCAAATATGTCAACAAGATGGTGGTTTTTGGATTACAAAACAAACAAAGCAACAATGATGACAAAGTTTTAAATGGCCAGATGAAATGGCCAATGATGTTTCCCATCCCTGTGCATCATCCACAGAAACTCTTGATCAAGCAGCCCTCCTTGATCCAAAAGCCACTACATTGCACTATAGCACATCTCTGTGCTTCAAATGACTTGGCAAAATCACTGCTTTATCATGAAGTTCCCAAAAACTTTTCTTGGGTGAGTGGATCAAGAACATTAGAAACCAAGATTACAAGGAACACCAATTGAAGGATTCCCTGAAATAAAAGCCTCTGATGCTCTAGAAAGAGTTTATGCTCAACAATAAAGAGTGTTATTGTGTGTGTTTATTACTTCACACTGTTAGAGGTCAAAGGTCCTGAGTGTTTCAAAAGAAGTTGGAAGGCAGAGTGTGTTCAACCTACAGAGAAGCCTGCAATCTCCATGGACTTGGATTGGATTGGCTGGTTTGCCTTATAGACTTGGAGATCTCTTCTGCATAATGCTCACTGCATGTCATCTTTCCAACCCACAAGCATTATGGGAGAATCACAAGGAGGCTCTCAACAAAGACAGTTTACCATGCAAGGCAACTGAATCAAAATGCCTCATATGATGATACTATCCTCAGTGAGGCTCTGGTGAAAATTGACAAGGTCCTTTCATTAGGAGGCAAAGAACTGAAGCAATTTGGATTGCCTCAACCAAGAACAGAAAAAAGTGGCATCTCTCAGGAAATGCTCAGGGGAATGTCCTACAACAAAGAAGAGTTGAAGACGTTTGTTGCAAGCAATGAAACAAAGCTCACATCAGAGCAAATGTCTACAGGAAAATTCTAGATGCCATTGATCATGGTGGATGCTTTTCCTCGATGCTCCAGATGGAACTGGAAAGACATTTGCCAGCAGCCATATCCCCCTGCAACTGGCAACCCACTGAAGCTCAGCAGGTGTGAGCCTAGTCAGTACCTGGATGGGAGACCTCCTGGGGAAAAACTAAGGTTGCTGCTGGAAGAGGTGTTAGTTGGGCAAGCAGAGGGCGCTCACCCTGTGGTTCATGTGGGTCCTAATGCCCCAGTATAGTGACGGACAGCATCCTTCAGATGAGATGTAAAACTGAGGTGTAGACTCTCTGTGGTCATTAAAAATCCCAGGGTGCTTCTTGAAAAGAGTAGGGGTGTAACCCCGGCGTTGTGGCCAAATTTCCCATTGGCCCTTACCAATCATGGCCTCCCAATAATCCCCATCTATGAATTAGCTTCATTACTCTGCTCTCCTCCCCACTGATAGCTGATGTGTGGTGAGTATTCTGGTGGATGCTACACATTGGTAGTGGTGGTGGAGGGGAGTCCCTATTACTTGTAAAGCGCTTTGAGTGGAGTGTCCTGAAAAGTGCTATATAAATGTAAGCTATTATTATTATTATTTGTCACTAACTTACTCCTTGCAGACTTCCATTCACAGGGACACATTGCTTTTACCCTTGCTGTGGCATCATCAGTTATAGCTTCAACCCTCCTTGCTGGTGGCAGGACTGCCTATTCCGCATTTAAATTGCCTCTTGATCTGGTCAGACTTGCAACATCTCAAAAGGGACGGCACCTGCACAGGTTTTGATTGAGTGCAAGTTTACTGTCTGGGATGAGCGTACCATGTCCCTGTTCTGTCAAACAAATGAGAAAGTCCAGGTATCTGTGTCGGAGAAGTCTCTTTATTACACGTGCATATGTGAGACTGGCTTTTAGGAACCAGACTCAAAAATAAGTAATTAAAGATGGTCTTTTATACTGTGGAACAAACAAGCTAAAGTGATACTCCCCCTACTAGTTAGTAATACAGAAATATGTCTATATATAATGATATACATCACATAAAACTCATGCAAAGATTAGTTAAGCAAACGGTTTAGCGCACCGCCCATATAAGTGTGTCTCAATGAGCTTAGTTTTTAAGCCATTTTTTTTTTACCACGCTTGAATATTCTTCTGTCCATATCTTTGGAAGGGAAACACAGAAAGCCTTTAAACAAAATGCATTTTAAAGACCATGGCTTGTGAAAATGTTCACAGCTTCGACATAAAACTATCAGTGAGCTAATTCTTTTTTTTAAACCTCCAGTTTTTCATTGATGCGTAATTATACACTAACTGGAACCCGGGGTGACTGCTGTGTACACACATTCACAACGCGAGAAATACTGCTCAATACGGCTTCTTGCGAAAAACCTGTATATCACCATAGGAAGCATAACAGCGTAGCCTCCAATTACCCAGACTGTAAGCACAGGAATAAAGCTTTGTTTGATTTCTGAAACCCTTTCTTTATGTCCTGTTTTCATTCAGGTAAGGGTCAACTATATACACAATACTGCTGACAGCAGGAAAATTTCTATACTTTACTCAGCAGCGTCTTAAAAACAACACCCATGGTGTTCAAACCGATTATTTTTTTTACACAGAAGACTGACACAGCTTCACAAACGTGTCCATGGGGGAAGGTGGAGTGCCTTTCATTGGAAGACTTGCCCTATTCGACTTTGAAAAGACCTGTGAAACCGGTTTAATTCGGCACAGCCAGCACTGAGAGAGAGAGAGAGAGAGCAGCACCAGACAAATGCAGAAAATTAATGTAGGGCT
The DNA here is from genome assembly GCF_059453375.1 of Lepisosteus platostomus. Lineage (NCBI taxonomy): Eukaryota > Metazoa > Chordata > Actinopteri > Semionotiformes > Lepisosteidae > Lepisosteus > Lepisosteus platostomus. Next base: position 5,451,191 of record NC_142625.1, read on the forward strand.
TTCAGGCTAAACATATTATCGTATGCAAACTGTACTGTATACAGTATGTATATGTATATTTAATGTCTTAACTGTGCCCGTTTAATTGAATTAAAAAAAATTATTTAACACGAACATTAAGCTGTTTACATCTTCCGCCTGAGAACAGTCACCCGTTGCTACCCAACGCAGAATGGTGATTGGCTGACACCATCTGACACCCCTCTGATTGGAGAAAAAAGACGTGCTGGTTTGCTATACATACTGTACCAGGAAGAGGATTTCTTTCTATTCAAAACGTGTATTTTAAAAGTTTAAGAAGTAAAAACCTTACAGCGTACACAGATTTCTAAACTGATCAGGATCGTTATCTTTGTCTTATGCATAATAATGTTCACCGCTCTGTCCAGCAAATTAATAATAAACTTTATTTTATATAGCGTTTTAAACGAATAAGTAATTAGATTGCTCATAAACCTAATCACTTGCTTTTTCTTTTTATTTAGGCTCAGATTTCAACTATAGATAGTATTAAACGGGCACAGTTAAGACATTAAATATATATATACATACTGTATACAGTACAGTTTGCATACGGTAATATGTTTACGTTACGCGATTAAAAAATAAATAAATAAAAATGAGAAGTCCAGCACCAGCTGGATTTGAACACACAACCTGCCAGTTGGTAGTCACGCACCTAGACCAGTAGGCTACAAGACAGCTCGCATGAACAGGCAGGCGAAACAGCCCTACACAGCCCTGCCGCAGTACACGGATATAATCATACCGTTATTAAATTCTTGAGATACGCGATTCCATATTATATTCCCTTTTAATCAAATTCTAAAAGTATGCTTGTTGACTCCGGTATCACGTTAAAGACTTCGAAGCTTACAATGTTTAGGGAGAAATGGAATACCGGTGTGTATTTTTCCTTGTGATATTTTAAGCTCTAGTTGAATGATAGGTGTAGCATTTTAAATCATTTTCGTAGTTAGAAATTATGAAACGCCCTGTTAAAAGCAAGGAAGTTTTTATGCCCGTTGAAGTAAAACAAAATGCCTGACAAAGTATGGCTTGGACAGATTCCAAGTGCTTGTACAAATGTGCTAAAGAAATTATACTTTGAGTATACAGCTTGTCCAAAGTCATCCATTATTAATACTATTAGTAATATCTTCAGTAAAGGCTTTGATGCATAAATATTTCTGATAAAGGTAGGTTGTGTACTTTTGTCCAACTGAGCAATCTTGCTTTCATAAAATATACCAACATTTTAATGACTGATGATTAACATGCTGTAATACACAGTTCAAAATTAAAGGCTCAAATGCTGTACATGAGAGGTTAAGCTCCCCCTGGCGGTTTTACAAGGCGACGCCGGATAGTTAGTCACGTGACACACGTGAACTGCGTGATACCGCGTGATACCGCGACACGCCCACCGGGGTATGCCGCGAAATACCTCACCCATTTTGAATGGCTGCATCTGTATAACACTGCCCTAGGCTAGGACTGCTAGCCCTTCATCTGCTTGTCTATGGACAGCATGTTGCACTCCTGTTCTTTTTGGACACTGCATTACTATACTGTTTATACTGGGGTACTTTTAATCTGTATATACCTATGTGGATTTTGCACATATTTTATTGTTTTACAGTGACTATTAGCATATTTTGCACACACCTATTTTTTTCCTAACTCTATTTTCTTATTGTATTACTGTAGCTCTTTTAATTTTAGTGTATTCTGATGACTGTCTTGCTTTCTTGGGCTGGGCTGCTGTAACACCTCAATTTCCCTTTGGCATGGTGCGAATTACAGTGGAGCCAGGGGGGGTTTAGCTTTTCACTCAACGGTGGCTATTTATGTTTTGGGCTTGCTCTTGCTTTAGAAATAGCTAAGCAAATTAATACTATTACTTATCAAGGCCATGGTGGTACTGTTACAAAAGTATGCAACATTTGGTCTTTAGATTTGAACCTGACAAGCAGACAAGCTAACAAATCACTCTTGGTTAAGTTTTCTCCCAAAAAAGGCGCGTAGTGAATCTGCAGAGAAAATTTCCAGTGACATTTCTGTATGTGTTATCAAAAAGTGCCGATAATGCCCAAGAGAAAACAGGGAACTTGACCTGCTAATTTTGGGTTCAACCATAAAAGTGTGGGTTCAAAACGTAACCCGTGGCCTTTCGTTAAGAATGGAAACTTGGGATGCACAATATGCAGAGATCTGCTGTCAGAAAAAGTACTTGGGATGCATTTATCTGAGGAGTGGATTAATGGAGATGTAAGTAGCCCTTTGCAGAACCAGTTGCGAACCCGGGCCTCTGGCGTCACTCAACAGAGACCCAGCCTGTTGAGCTAAAGAGAGATCTCCACTCAGCCCAGCGGCTGCGGTCCCTGCTATTACAGGGAAGGGCGGTGATGTCACCGCTCTGGTAAGCCAGCTCTCACACTCAGTGGTGGCCGTATGCGAAACACCGTGATAGCTTATCACATAAAAGTGCCGTTGATATTGGAGAGACGAAGCAAAAAGAAGGTACTTGAAATGAATGCTAATTTAATTCAAGAAACCGCTGTTTCATTCAGATCTGCCTATATGGTAGCCAAGGAAAGACTAGCTTATAAAAAGTTCACTCCTCACTCGCCTCACTTTTTGTGTTGATCTGAATGGACCTCCTCTGGAGAGATTCGATCCTATGCCTTTCGTATCATCTGGGATTAAAGCAGGGCACCGCCTGTCCACTTCATGGGCAACAGGATGGACACTGAAGACAGCTGACCCCAGACCTCTGTGGTCACTTCTACTGTAAAGATCAGAGTTTTACTCTGGTGGATGATTTCACTGACTTTGTGTGAACCCTTGCCATCACAGCTCTCTCATTGGTGTTGCAGCCTTGGCCTGGAACGTGTAGCCAGGGACTCTAGCTGGACTGTAAGCAATCATTACATCATTACACAATTTGGACTATGAGATGCTGTTAGCCTCATGGAGAAGACATTGGTGGTCTTACCCCCTGCATCACTGATTACATAAACTTCTGTGTTGACAGTGCAGTGCTTCTCCAATAATAAACCCTGGGTCACCAGTGATCTGAAGGCCATCCTAAATAGGAAAAAGAGGGCTTTCCGGGCAGGTGACAAGGAGGAGCAGAAGTGAGTGCAGAAAGAGCTGAAGGTGAGAGTTAGGGAGAGCAAGGTGGCTTATGGGAGGAAAATGGAGGACAGGCTGAGGAAGAGCAATGTGAGAGAAGTGTGGAATGGCATGAGGAAGATCTCCGGATCCAAGCTGTCTGGCGGCCAACAGAGTGAGGGAGGCCTGGAGAGGGCCAATGAGCTGAATCTTTTCTTAAACAGATTTGATACAGGGTCTAATGTCCATTCACCTCACAGGCCTTCACCCCAGACACCCTCTTCATATCCTCAGTCACCCCATCATGAGATCCCTCCTACTCCTACTCCATCTTCCCCTGCCCTCCTCGACCTATCCATCACAGCTGACCAGGTCAGAAGGGAGTTGAGGAGACTCCATGCAGGGAAGGCAGCAGATCCTGACGGTGTCAGCTCCGGGGTGCTAAAGATCTGCGCAGACCAACTGGGGTCAGTGCTGCAGTACATCTTCAACCTCAGCCTGAGATTAGAAAGGGTTCCTGTGCTCTGGAAGACTTCTTGCCTGGTGCCAGTACCTAGAGAGGGGCACCTTAAAGTCTTGAATGACTACAGACCAGTGGCACTGACATCACACCTAATGAAAACTCTCTAGAATATGGAAACTGTCAATTTATAAAATGTCCTATTTATCTGTGTCACTTTCTTTCCGGTACAGACAACATTTATGTTTATGTTTTGAGCTTGCTCTTGCTATAGAAATAGCTAAGCAACTTAATACTATTACTTTTCAAGGCATTGGTGGTGCTGTTACAAAAGTAGGCAACGATTCATCTTTAGATTTGCACCTGACAAGAAGACAAGCTAACAAGACACTCTTGTTTAAGTTTTTTCAGCGTGTAGTGAATCTGCAGAGAAAACTTCCAGTGACATTTGGTTTTCTATATGTGTAATTGAAAAGTGACGATAATGCCCAAGAGAAAATAGGGAACTTCACTTGCTAATTTTGGGTTCAACCATAAAACCGTCGGTTCAAAACGTAACCCCTGGCCTTTCGTTAAGAATGGAAACTTGGGATGCACCATATGCAGAGATGCAAAGAGTCTTCTGCTGTCAGAAAAAGCACTTGGCATGCATTTATCTGAGGAGTGGATTCATTGAGATGTAAATAACCCTTTGCAGAACCAGTTGCAGAACTCAGAGAAGTGCCGGTTCCCCCACTTCATGGGCAACAGGACGGACACCGAAGATAGCTGAGCCCAGACCGCTGTGGTCACTATTGTAAAGGTCAGAGTTTTACTCTGGTCTCCACGGTGGATGATTTCACTGACTTTGTGTGAAATCTCTCATTGGTGTTGCAGCCTTGGCCTGGAAAGTGTAGCCAGGGAGTCTAGCTGGATTGTAAGCAATCGTTACACCATTACACTATTCTGTGGTATCTGGGTCTGATTCAGAAGTCTTTTTTTTTTTAACAAATCATTCATGGTACAAACTGATGCGTCCGAAACTGGGATTGGAGCCATACTATCGCAAGAAGTTGAGGGACTGGAGCACCCCATTTTGTATATTAGCCGTAAATTAAGCCTCGGTGAAAAACATTATTCCACAATAGAAAAAGAATGTCTCGCGATGAAATAAAATGGGCCCTGGATTATTTAAGATATTATTTATTGGGAAGACGATTTATATTGTATACAGATCATGCGCCACTAACCTGGTTGTTAAGAAATATGGACAAAAACGATCGAATTACATGATGGGGCCTTAGGCTCCAGAAGTTTCAGTTCCGAACGGTTTATAGACCCGGAAAGAACCAAGGTAATGTCGATGCCCTCTCACAAATGCATTGTTTCTTTTTTTCTGGACAGCCTGAGGACGGGGCTGGTGTCAGGGGAGGGTCCAGGACAGGTATTTCAGGAACGACCTGCTCAATATATACTTGACTTGACTCCACGGTGGATGATTTCACTGACTTTGTATCTGGGTCTGATTCAGAAGTCTTTTTTTCTAAACTATTGTAAGATGAGCAGGGGAAAGGTCATCCAGGACAGGTATAACCAGCTGACATTATTCCGAAAAACAAGGAGACACAGGTGTGTCTCGTCAGGAAATAAAATATATGTGCCCCGGAAACAGTGAACCAGCGCGGAAGCCAGTAGGTGAATGTTGTGGGAAATCCTTCATCCAAGGAGCAGGACACAGTCTTTGTGGATTCAGTTGTTTTATTGAGCTCAATAATGACATCAACGCGCGTTGGGTCTGCCCCGCAGGACAGACAAACTCCAAGGGTTTCCCAGCTCTTATATACAGTATGATCTCAGGAAGATGTTTTGTTTCACTGCTTCATGTGTATTTGTCTTGCCCTTTGATATGTAGCATGAATTGACCGGTTGGTCCTGTCTCAAGTCCTGTCCTTTGATGTGTAGCTGTAATTGTTGGAGCTGCTTAAGATATGTTAAAGCAGCCGACATATTACACAATGCGCCTGAATCAACACTGTAGTGTTGAATACAGATAAATTATATATATATATTTTCCATCAATAATATATATATAAGTGTTTTCCAACTTCAGTGAATGCGTTTTGGAGGAGATAGTGGAATCAGGTTGGTGTTGGTAAGGATTAGAGAATAACGGATTAACGGAAGAAATAAAGGATTACGGTTTACGGTTTTGTGACTTGGATATGACGTTGATTTGTGGTACTTTATGGACTTTGGAATACAGTATATTATGCCATTATCCAGCATAGAACTGAAGCACAAAGCAAGTGCAAATGATCTATTTCCTTAGATAGGCGCGTACAAAAAAAGCTTTCATTTGTTCACATAAGTTATATTTAAGCTATAAAGAAAGAAGCAGAAAATAATTAGATAAAACTAAAGCTTTCTGTGCAGCAAGGTTTGATAGTCTATGCACCAGAAATACTGAAACTCTGATGATAGTCTGAAAAAAGTATGAAAAGCATTTGTAATATTCGTTTGAAAAAAAAACCCCGTTTCATGTCTTGTCTGCACTTGGGAGCCATCACTATTCAATATAAACCAAAATAATCTTTTTAATTGCATTTCTACAAATAAAAACTGATTTTGACAGCGATATTTTCATATCTTTTAAATACAGTTGATAGAAATGATTTAACAAATTTCACATCTTTCCATGGAACTCAAAATATTTTCAATTACATTTTAATACGTGTTTATGTATTATTCCCGAGTGAAATATTTGAATCAGTACCGGATATAAAACACATTAAAAACAAAAAATACCAAATTAAAGCTAATAACGATGTGTTTATATTGTTTTGAAGTGCTATCGTTATATATTTACTAAAACAGCAACATTCCAACAGTGTACAATTAAAAACCGTAATAGTTTAATCACATTGACCACGCAATTCCTAACACTAGTAGCAATAATATAGTTCAAGCCAGTATTTCGACAAAAAAATAAACTTCAGTTTAATTCACTTAAAAATATACTTTACTTTTAGTAAAGAAACCGAAAGTAGATCGCAAAATGTGTTCGTGTTGTTTGAAAGCTGCAGTATTTAAAGAAAAATGTTCGCTTTGAATGTTAATGCTTTTAAAACTTTTAAAATCCCGTTTAACTGTAGGTCGCTTTTTTTTTTAAAAAAATGTGGTTTTGTGAAAGAACTGGAAAGACGAAAAATTTTCACTTAAAATGTACTTTACTTTTAGTATCAGTTAAGCACCCGGAAGTCGATTACAAAATTTGTTTGAAAGCTGCAGTATTTAAAGAAAAATATTCGCTTTGGATGTTAATGCTTTTAAAACGTTTAAAATCCCATTTAACTGTAGGTCGCGTTTTTTTTATGTGGTTTTGTGAAAGAACTGGGAAAAGAGACAACCGTCACATATTTAGAGAGAGACGCTTCTGAGGCGAGAAAAAACCTTCCACAAATAAACTGGGATCACTTCAGAAAAAAAAACGTACGGAAATTCTCTAAATGACCGGTAAAATTTGCCATATTGAAAAAAAATGTTTTTTAAACAAATAACTGGATGTGCCGTTAGAGTGACTTTAGTGGAGTAATTAAAAAAAAGTTTCGGATTCAAACAGAATCCAGAATAAAAATGCAGATCTGTCTCCAAGTAACCCAATCATATATAAACAAACCTTAAATCGTGGGGAAAAAAATAATACGCTAAACGTGCTTGTGTCCTTTCTCCTAATCATCCCATGATATACTTGAGTTTTACCAGCTCTGGTCTGAAATCAATACTTTTAGACACTCGGGTACGGCGGAGACAGCCCGGTGTGAGGACAGCGGACCCTCCCCACACAAAAGGCTGCTGCCCGGTGTCCCTCACACCCGGAAGGGAGGTCCGGGGACAGACGAGCACCCCGAGTCCGGCTTGGAAAAGCGTCTTGTTTATCTCTGAACTGAACCTTTCTCAACACGGCAGTGTTTTTAAAACTAGCCTTTCACTTGCGTTCTTAAATCACCCTTTAACATCATAACTATAGAGCCTCTATTAATTAGAATCATGTCCCGATACCCCCGCAAAACAAACCGGGAATGTGCTGTACAGCTGTACTGATAGTATAGGTGCAAGGATTATATTAAATCTATTTTTTTTAATATTTTAAAATTGGAACAAAACTTCCCATAAGAAATTGTTCATATATGGCACCAGTACTATGGTATGGTACCCTGGTATTTTTGACAGTTGTACCATAGTAGGAGTACCATGGTACATATACTGTATACCATGGTACTTTTAAGGTGGTGTGGTACATTGAAACCTATTTTTATCCTATGATGTTTTGACAGCAGTATGGTACAAGTGTGGTACTTTTAGGGGTACCATGGTACATAACACTAGTTATTAAAATATGATTGATAGATGAATAGGCCCACTTTATTCATCCTGAAGAAGATAACAGAGAAAATAGAAACCCAACATAAAATGTACAAGCTATTTAAAACATTGTGCTCATGATGCTGGTTCTGCTGGCCCACACCACACTGACCTTTTAGAATCTTTGCTGCATAAGGTAGCTTCTCTCATAAAGGCTCTGATTTCTGCTTGGGTCTTCTCAGGGAACACAGCCTTTACTTCAGCTAACTAGAGAAATAGAGCAGAAAAATATTATTTACTGGACAAAATAGACTAAATGATGATATGACCGTTTATGATGCTATTCTTTTAAATGGGTCACTAGTTTTTTGGGGGATGAAAGTGACATTGTGACATAGCTGTGCCCCATGGTCAAAATGACAATAGTGGCTATTGTTGTTTAACATAGTTGTTCTTCCTTGTTTAACTACAGTTGTTAAGGTCACGCATTGACAACCAAATACAAGAAAATGATTACATCTCAAATAAATAAAAGCTATACACCTATAAGGTACTGTAGATGTAGGCCTGCCTAATTAAGTGGCCAGTGAGTGTAGGTTCAAGGTAGGTGTTTCTAATAAAGTGGTCGGTTAAGTTAATGTTAAGTGTTTTTTGGAACTTGGCAAACCTCAGTGGACTCATTGTTAAACACTTTTCTTTTCTTAATACGATATCCTTTTTCGAATTTCTTTGACGTCTCCTCTGTACTTGTCAGCCTGTTCCTTATTTAAATGAGTTCAGCCTTGTCATCTGTAGGATATGACACTGTAACTCACTTAACCCTATACAATGAACCTTAGATTACTACTAAGGGGTCGCAGTCTAAAGAGTTAGAAGAAAGATTGAACTTTGTCAACATACCTTAGTACTAAAATCTACTGTATGGATACACTACATTCCTGAATTTTTTAACTTACCTAGTGTTAATTATGTTGCTGGCATATGCAGCTTGCTGATTTGTTAATAATTAGACATTTGTCTCAAACTGCAGCACAGTGAAGAGGACTCAGACAATGTGATTGAAAATGACAACATGCAGGTGTGTATATTTCAATCCTAAAAAAAGAAAAAGCTTCGAACTGAGTTTCACTAACTACATAGCCCGATCAAAATATAAGTCGTGTTTTAGTGGAGAAGATTTTGATGTGACTAACAAATTTGTTTAATACTGCAGCTAAGTGGTAAGGAATCTGATGAGACCCCAAATGATGAGGATGATTTTCATAATGACAATTTATAGATGTATAAATTACAATCCCAAAATAACAAAAAAAATGTTTCTCTAGCTACATACCCCAAGTCACAATGCAAGTCATGCTATTATTAGAAAAAATGCTGTCATGATTGATAAATATGTTGAACATTGCACATTATTGGAGAAGAATCTAATGAGACCCCAACTGATGTGGATGATTTTCATAATGACGACATACAGGTGTGTATATTCCAATCCTGAAATAACACAAGATCTTATGTGGGACAATAATATCATTGTCATCTAAATCTCCATCATAGTTCAGTTTGTGCTGCCAGCTACCAGTAATGCAGTATACCTTGTTAGGCGTTTTGTGTGGCTCCATCTGGACATTTCTATTATACTTGTCTTTTTAGTTTGGTCTATAGACTGTTCTCTGCATGCAAGGATATAAATGTCCATCATGTCCCAACAGGAAAACTTGTTTGATGCCTCTTTCAATCTGGACAAAAAGATCTACACTGTGTCATATCTGACCATGGGTGCACTCCTAATACAGTATGATGGCATTTATCTTGAGACAAATTGTCAACAGCAGCTACAAAAGATCTACTTGAGCTGTTAAAGTATATTGTGCCAGGATGTGTTCCAAAAACAAAATGGTTTCTAGACAAGCAGTTTTTTTATTTGAGTGACAAAGCCCAAGTGTCACGATTGTAGTCCCTCCCCCTTAAGGGCGCTCCGGCTCTTTCACTTCTGAGTTGATTTTGTGCACCTGCCCCCTGTTCAAGCCCACCTTAACAGCCAGACGCTCACTCTGTTCCTGGCTCTGTGTTGGTTCCTGTACCAGGCGAGTCCGGGACCTGGAGCGCCTGGTCCCATTCCCCTCTTGTTCCCCCCGACCATCCACCGGATCCCGGTCCGGTTTTTAATCCCATTTGTCTGAGTCTCAGATGGACCGCCCGGCTCTGGACATTTCGTCTTGGATTTCCCTTTGGACTCCCTTTAGGTCAGTGTGCCTTGGACTCACCCCCCAGAACACCCACACACCATGGACGCACCCCTGTTTTAATTCCTGACCCCTGCATGCTTTTTTCCCTGTGTTTTTCCTCGCTGTTCCCGGATTGTGTCGTTTGCATAGGGTCCTGAAAGACGCTTCATTACACCAAGACCATTACGTCATTGGACACTGCTCATATAACTGTCACTTACTAACACATCTCACACAAAGTGTCAGAGACTGGAGCCTGCTGTGGGCCAATTCAGCATTTGCATACGAGGATGTAAATGGGAAACTGTTATATCTTTTCAGTGGAACCCAAGCTGTACCATCACAAATTTTTAAGTATTTTTTTGCTTTCCAAAAAGTGCTTATATTATGAGAGTCAGTCCTACAAACTGCAAATTGGGATGTTAAGTGTTTTTTCAAAGCTTTGACATGCCATGATTGTAATATTTGTGTGCGTCAGCAGTGAAACTCCATGTTGATTTGTGGAGGGCTGAGCAGGAATAACGGTTGCTCAGGGTGAATGTAGAAGGTAATGGGTTCGGAGTTACAGGTTAAATAATAAAGAGTTTGTTCGAGTGTCACATCCTGGGTTGTTAATTTCTACACTATACGTGTACGAGAAACAAGCCATGGTGTCAGAATAGATAGGATTCACGTTAGGACAAAAGATTTAAAATGAACGTTGTTGGAATTCCCACACCACGAATGGATTGGGAGGAGAACAATCTTCCCGAGGCTTGGCGCAAATTCAAGCAGCATGTGCAGCTGATGTTTTCGGGTCCACTCAAGAAGACAGGACAGGAAGAGCAATGCACTTATCTTCTCCTGTGGGTCGGAGAAAAGGGCAGAGACATATACAACACATGGACACTCGACGAGGAGGAGCCAAAGGTACTCAAAACCTATTATGACCATTTTGAAGCGCACGTTAAGCCTAAAACAAACGTTATATTTGCTTGCTATAAATTTCACGAGAGAGTACAGGGAGCTAACGAACCGTTCGAACGATTTGTAACAGCTGCGGCTCCTTGTGAAAGACTGTAATTACTCTGATAGCGAGGAGATGGTAAGGGATCTCATCGTTTTTGGAATACATTCACAGAGAGTGAGAGAAAAGCTGTTGAATGTTGGTTCTGAATTGACGCTAGACAGGGCCATAGACATAGATTTAGCGCAAACCCACCTGAGAACGATGGGCAGCAGCGAGAGCGCAGTACTTGCAATCGACAGGCGCTGAATCAGGCAGCTCGCGGAGTGCACCGTGTCAGGGCTGAGAAACCCGCCCGAGCAGGATACGCTAGACCGGAGTGGGGAGCAAAGTGCCAAAAAGAGTGTGGCTACTGCGGAAATAAGGCTCACGGCGATCAGGACGTTTGCCCGGCGAAAGGCAAGCAGTGCCTAAAATGTGGAAAATTTAACCACTTTGCAAAAGCGTGCTGCTCCAGACGAAGTGCACTCCGTGGCAGAGAATAAAACAAGCGGTGAATCCGAAAACGTTGAGCTGTACGAATTTAGTGTCACACGAAAAACAGACCTCTGACATTGAACAGATTTTTGTTGACATTAAAATAAACGCACAAAAGGTTATAAAGTTTAAATTAGATACAGGTGCTCAAGTTAACGTCATTCCTCGGCATGAATATGACAAGTTTAAAAGTGACGTTGTGCTACAGCCCACATCTTGCTGACTGTCAGGTTATGGCGGCGAGCAACTTGCTGTAAAAGGTGCATGCACTCTGAAATGCAAGTACAAGGACAGAGAAATGTGTCTGGACTTTTATATTGTAGACACTCATGCACCTCCAGTACTCGGACTTAAAGCATGTTTAGACATGGACCTTATTAAACTGGTCTTATCTGTGACCACCCCTCCCACTGAGACAAAGCCAATCTTACAAGATTTTGCAGATGTCTTTACAGGAATTGGGCTTTTTGCAGGTGAATGCACTATCCACCTCAAACCAAAGGCGGTTCCTGTAGTATACACACCGCGACGCATACCTCTTGCACTGCGGAGCCGTCTTAAGGAGGAGTTGCACAACATGGAGAAGTCCAACATTATTGCCAGAGTCACAGAGCCAACGGAATGGGTTAATGCACTTGTGGTGGTGGAGAAACCTCGCACGGGTAAACTCCGAGTATGCCTTGATCCAAGGGATCTGAACAAGGCTATCAAACAAGATGTGATTGATGTTTTCGTACAAGTGATAGTTACATTTATACACATAAAACAATCCTAATCCTACAAATACATAAAGTTCTACCCAAGGACCCAAACACAGACCTCAGCCATGTGGAGATCTATTGTCAGGATCTTGGAATAGCAATATTGACCCAACTCCAATGATCATTTTTTGGCTGATAGATATGCCAACACCCGGAATGTATTGATACCATATCCCCAGTAATGGTCCTCAGGCCTGACAAGCACACTGTTGGTCGAAGGAAGCATCAGACACAGAAACCGTAACAACATCCTTCTTTCTGTTCACTCAGTCTCTGGTGCTGTGGGTCAGTGGAAGTGCGATGCGCGGATCCAGCAATCTCATCCTGTCACTCAGATGGCACAGTCAGTAGTTAGTGGCACTTGATATGGCTCTCCCAGCAGGATTGCAACGTCTGGCAGGGCATCTCTTCTTCACCTACACCCACTCGCCAGGTATCCGGTCGTGTCTCCCCTCTACTGGAGGTCCACAAGCGTCCGGCACCTGTTCACGAGCCCTGTGCACCGCTTCAGTTAACAAACCTACAATACTGTAATAGAGAGTTAGAAAATTCAACAGTCCGTTAGCCAAACTTGGCCTCCAGGGAGTTTCTTTGGCTGCCCGTGATGATCTCAAATGGGCTCAGTCTCACAGTTCCGTTTGCTCCAGCCCGCAAACTGCACAGGACCGCAGGTAGAGCATCTACCCACGCTGTTCCTTCGGTTGATATTTCCTTAGTTAGTCTTTCAGACTGTGGGTGATGGGGACAATGTGACTTCCAACTTACCCCTAGTGAGGCAATTACAGCCTGGCACACCTTCCCAGTGTAGTATGCCCCTAGATCAGTATCCAAGAGGCAAGGCAGTCCGCACCACTGGATCATCACTGTCATACACTTGGGTATCCACCTGCCCACACCCCATCATCATACAACCCCATATTCTTTACACGTTTTCTTACCACTATTAAACATCTATTAAAGGCCTCAACCTGAATTCTCCCTTTTCCCCAATAGAGGTTTCACAGGGGTCTCAGACTCCCGCTCTCCCAGTGTCACTTGCCTGGCATCTGCATCTGCACGGTTGTTACCTTGAGTTTCCGGAATTCTTTATTTATTGTGTTATTTACACCTTACTGCAGCTACTTCAGTCGGCAGCTGCAAAACTACAAATCAGTTCAGAGACAAGCCCAGTATTCTTAACTGGAGTCCCTGCCATGGTGAGATAATCCTATTTCTCCATAGCCATCCAGAATTGTGGCCTACATGCAACAAATACATACATTATATACATATACAGTAACCCTTTAACATCTTTCTTTTCACAATCTTCCATCAGGGCTCTAAACTGACTTGCAGCGCTGAGGCAGTGGAGGGGCATTTTCCGGTCGTTAGCACTTCGAATTCTGTTGTAACGGCTCAGCCTGTTCTCTGTTCTCCCTCATGTATCAGAGAGGACCCATCAGTAAACAGTATTACATTTTCTTAAATTTTCACGGCCCCCCACCTTTTGGCTACAGCATCTAATGGTATAATAGTGCCTACCTCCATGCTCCTGCGTCAGCACAGCTGCCCAGAACCCTTTTTCCACACTTACATACAAAGGAATGGTTGATCCATCTGAGGAAACCCCAGTCTCAGCACCTGTAAGAGAGCTTGTTTCAAATTATTACAGGTGGCTTTTGCTGCTGGAACCAAGGCAATCTTGTCCTTGTACTGCACTCCCCCCTTAAGCAGACCCCTTAAGTTGTGCTCGCCCCGTAAAAACATTGCACCCAGGCCCTGTTAAAATTACACAATGCTAGACACAATAGGGCTTTATCATAACTGCTTCTATTAGACACTCTAAAGCTGAAGCAACTCAGACTTGTGGGTTTCCTCATCAGGGGAAGCACTCAGAATACCATCAACATACTGAGTGATCACAGTCAGTTGAAGCCACGTGATACCCTGTTCTGGATAGTCATTCTTTGTAATGCATAATATTCCAACCCAATAGATCTGGGATAAAACCACCCACATTCGCGTGATAAGTGCACGTGAATGTTAAAATCTGGTACTCAGCAAGTAAAACTTGCTGCCCCAATACTCCTGTGGCCTCCTGCCGTCTCCCCATATACATTACTCTATAGCACACTGTTGAACAGAGGAGTGAAACAAGCATGACAGTGGTGCTCCAGTATCCCATAACAGAGAAACTGACACCCCATTTACAGTACATTTTAGGTTTAACTCCTTTTCTGCACTGGACTAGGACAGACTTAGGGAGGCTACAAGGGATTTACAGGATCTAATCATTAGGTAAACAGATCTTCTCACAAGACTGTTTATTCTCCCCAGTCTTGATTCTAAACCTACAGCGTTTCAGCATGTCTGGTTTCGAGACATTCGAATAAATCCAACTTGTTTCTACTATTACAACTAATTGTATATACATACAAAAACTGTTTATCTAACTCCTTTTACGTCCACCTGTACTGTACTTATACGTTTCAGACGCTCTTATATTTTCCAATCTCCTTAAGTTGATTTTCGTCAAGTCTCTTTAGTTACGTCTCTAGCCAGTCCAGCTGGCAAAACACACTACACACATACATGCCGGCACACAAATTAATAAAACACACATACACATCGAGAATATATTTTTCTCTTCGTACTACAATGTGCTGTATTCTTGTTTCACTTCTACATGAATCCTTTTAATTCCTGAAGTGCACTCCAGGTTCGCTGCATTCCTAATTTCGGATGCGGTACTTCTTTAGCCCATCGGTCAATATCTTGCGGTTTTGGATTTGACCGTATGAGGGAATCGGGGAAGGTAGGTGCGAGTGCGGACCCCCTCGATGGGGTGCGAGACAGAGTGACGCTGTCATCAACAGCTCTAGCCCCCGCTACATCAAGTCCTTTCCCACTTCGGGTGAGTACAGGTCTGCTGTAGGGGGATGCTTTCACTTGAAAATCCTGTGCATTACTGCACTCATTCAGCTAAGGGTGTCTGTTACCTACAGATCTAAAGCCTCTCAGAGCCTTTAGAGAGGACTTACACCGCACTGTTCACAGGCAAGGAACGAGACCTCGAAAACCCCCTTCCTTGATCAGTAATTCACCATCCCCAGAACGCCAGCCTTGCTGCTTTTGCCCCAGGGTGGACTGAGCTCAATCAGGGCGATTCTTGGATCTCAGCATCCTTTAGATCCTGCTACTTAGTGCTTTGCTCTTTTATTATGAGGTGTGTTTATGTTAGTGTCGTGCGTGTGTATATGTATTCACAAACAAGGAAAACACCAAAAACATACACTTATATCTTCTACTTCTCTCCTGTTCCCTTTGAAACAAAAAACCACGCCACGCCAATCCGTGCACAATCAAGGCGTAGCTAATCTCAGGACCCCGGGCGCAATTAAGGCCCACACCAATCCTGAGCCTCAGAACTCCAGGCGCAATTAAGGCCCACAACGATCCTGAGCCTCAGAACTCCGGGCGCAATTAAGGCCCACACCAGTCCTGAATTACGTGCATTTAATACACCACTCGGCTTCAGAACTCCGGGCGCAATTAAGGCCCACAACGATCCTGAGCCTCAGAACTCCGGGCGCAATTAAGGCCCACACCAGTCCTGAATTACGTGCATTTAATACACCACTCGGCTTCAGAACTCCGGGCGCAATTAAGGCCCACACCAGTCCTGAACTTCGCGGTAAAGGTCCAAAACCCGTTCAAAAACTCCACGTGCAATTAAGGCATACACCAGTTTCAAACGCTTGTACACAATACCGCGAATCACCGCCTGCCAGACCAAATTCTGGGCTTACAGCAAACTTCCCATTAAATACACCGGTGTCTTCCCCGGGCCAGAGGAATTCAGGAACTCACGTTTACTCCGTCATCTCGGGCGATTCTTGCAGGGAGCAGAGATTTCCCAATTGGTCAGAGAGTCGGGACTTTTTAAAAAAAAGAGGAGTCCTTACCTCTTAGTAATGTGAGCGCTGACCGTCTCTCCTGCCGATGGGAAGTTCTGTCTTCTGGAGCATCCGCTGACTACGCCAAATTTGTTGTAGCAGAAAGAATAAGGTTCTTGATCCCGAGATGAAGTAAAACAGATGAGTTTATTGCATGCAAGAAACAATAAAACCGAAGTATTGTTTGATGTGCCGGTACAAACTTTTAGGTTATATATCTATCTATCTATAGTCCTTCCTTGCTGCTTCGGACGTCATTCGGTGTTATGGTAAGGGGGGGTGGGGTCATGGTATTTGGCCAGTTAAGAGACCCTGGCCAAATGGTCAGTTTAAGATTACGCCCCCAGGGGGTTCCTAGCTCGCATCTGGAATCCTTATAAGTTAACCCCCTTTCCTGCCATAAACCCCTGTTGCTTAGAAGTCTAATTTTCAGGCAGAACTGACTTAAGTTAACCCTTTTTACATCTTGTGTCTTACCTCAGACCACACAGGTTTGTTCCATCCCAATCACTGAGGGCAACACTCTTTTTAATCTGTTCACAATCACTTTAACACAAATCTTATAGTCTGTACACAAGTGTTAAATCGCTAGCTCTCCCTTTCTTATAAAGCAATATTAAAATCCCCGTCCTCATGGTGTCCCCAAACAGCCCTTTTTAAAAACCTCCTTCAATAATAAAAGAAACAGGTCTTTCAAATCCTCCCAAAAGGTAAGATAAAACTCTGCCGGCAAACCATCTATCCCATTTTTCAAATCTTTCATAACCTCTTTTAATTCAATTAAAGTGAAGGGTGCTTCTATATCCGTCCTGTCTTTCTCTGTTAGTACTGATGTCACAGCCCCCAAAACTCTTTCGACAGCATCCTCCTCTATTTCTCTTTTAAAAAAAAGGTCTTGATAGAATTCTGATGCTGCCTCTAACATCCCAGCCTTGTCGGTCACTACTTGTCCCGACTGGTTCTGTAGTTCCTCCACCACCCTTCTGCTTTGCCTTTTCCGCATACGGCTAAACTGGAATGTAGAATATGTTTCGGAAAACTGCAACTTCTCTATGTACAATTTAAAAAGGTAATGATGAGCCTTCTCTCATGATACCTTCTAAGTCTGTCTTTTTGCTCATTGATCTCTGCCAGATCAACCGGCAGCCCATCATTACAGTTCACGTACAGTCTATTTAATCCCTCCTGTAAAATCCTTCCCTCTTTCCGCTCCTTTCGCTGCCGATCTCTACAATACTTTCTGGTTTCTTCTTGGATCCACCTCTTAACAAGATCCCACCATTTCAAGATAAGAGTCTGCTCCCGTCTGGCATTAATCCAGGACAACAGCTTCTGTCTCTTAAAATCCTTATAGGCAGCCTCATTCAGAATTTCTGTGTTAAGGCGCCATACACCCTTCCCAAAATCAGATCTCCCACCTGTCACTACAACCTCCAACACATCGTGGTCAGAGTGCCAGACAGGTGTCGTCAGCACTCTCTCAATCCCCAAATCCTTGGAGGTGAAAATATAATCCAACCTTTTAGACGCCCCTTTTGCATTCCGCCACGTAGGACCTGCTTTCCCCACTTCAGCTTTCAACGCACTATCAACCAAACCATACTGCACGAGCAGGCTGCGGACATTTTTTACATCTGGGCTGTCTTTCTCCTGAAAATCAATGTTAAAGTCCCCTCCCATGATAATCTTATTTGTCAAATAAAAAGGTGCAAAATTAACATAAAAAGTACAACGTTGAGAAGCCACCGCCGGAGCATACACACATATGAACCTATAACTACACTCACTGTCACATCCACACACAGCAGTCTGCCCGGCACCCCAACCTCACCCTGTCCCACCACAAAGTCATGGGACCCAAAAAGGATCCCGACCCCCGAAGAATGTAACCCTCCCACACTCCACCTTGAAGCTCCCCTATCCCACTCCTTTGAAAAGTCCGCCACATCCCTCTCATTCTTCAGATGGACCTCCTGCAAAAAACACACAGTAAAATCCAAAGATTTTAAATAACCAAAAACCGCTGCTCTCTTAACCGGGCTCCTCAAACCTCTCACATTTATAGTGAGTTTTTTCAACATAAGGACTTATAAAACCTTCGAAAAAACCTGTCCCTTTACCCTGTGCCTTAATGAAACTGAGAAGCGTACATACACTTCCCTCACAGTCTGTTCATCCCTTCCACAAACAAAAAACCCAAACAGTCCAAAAATAAAAATCGTGGAAAAGGCACACAAAGAAAAAAGCCCTCTGGGACAGGAAAACAGCACCCCTTCCCACCCACTCTCCCAAAACCCCCACAAAAGAAAGGAAAAATGCCATGATCACAAGTGAAACTTAAACCTTTTCATCCCATTTGCTCAAAACGTCCATCGCTGCAATGTAAGCATCCCGGACTAACTTCTTGAGGCCCACTCACTAACAATTTCGTAATCCTCCTCGCATTCCCTTCATGTTCAAAACTCACCCCCGGGAACACTCTTGGTATATTTTTCAACCCCCCAGCCCGACTTGGTAACCGCACATTACCATTTACCCACTCACACCTCCTTAAGAAGCCAGGCGAGGCCTCCAACTCCTTCATAAACTTTCCATCCTTCTTAAATACTCCCTCAGCAAACGCCGCTTTCGCCTTCCCCGCGTTTCCTCTCCACTGCCGCTTGATATCAGAAAAGAGGCACTTCTTGGACCCAATTTCTGTGTGAGTTTTCCCATAGACTTGGAAACGTTTCACTTCAGAGCCTGCAGTCACACACTTGTACTGAATGCCTTTCTGGTGGATCTCCTGATCTGCAAAACCAGGAGGCCATTGTACTTTTTTTGCTCCTCTCATCCCACTTACAGAGCTCAACGAAATTCCTGGGGAGCTCAGAGTCAAGCCAAAGACCCTCCTCTCTCTCTCCCCTTCTTCAGCTCTACCAGAGCCCCCACACCTTTGGTGGATACTAGGATACTTTTGCTTTCTCTGTGCTCTGTTTCTGGGATACAAAAGGCCCCAGAGGACCCCACAGAGCCGCCTGACCTTCACAGGCTCTTGCTCCGGTGCCTTCCGCTTCATGGTCCGCTTTGATGTGGACGGACCTTCATCCTCATCTTCCTCCACATGCTCTCCCCAACTGAGGTTCTGGGCACAGCGCGCCGCCTGCCCCACCTCCGCCATCGCCGCTTTCAAAAAACCCAGTCTAGGTGTCTCCGAGCTCTCCAAAAGCTCATCACTCTCCATCTGATAGACGTCCTCCACCACAATTTGCATATGCAAAGATGGCCCCGCCCCTTCGCCTGCAACTCCCTGTACATCCCCTTCAAGCGGTTCCCAGGCCTTCCCCTTCTCCTTGCCTTCTGCAAAAGGGGTTGTGCTCTGCGCTCTCTTGAAAACCGTCTTTCGCAGACTTTTCTCCTTTTCCAGCCTTTTCTTCCGCTGGTCTTTCACAAACAGCACTGCTTCTACTGCCAGAAGCCTCAGCTGCGTCCATTAGCCTCTGCTCGTTACGAGCTGCACCTGGCCGGGCCTCTCCTGATCCATGCACCACCTCTGAAAAACTTCTCTTTCTCAAAGGGCAGTCCCTGAAAACATGCCCCTCACCTCCACACAAGTTACACTTCATTTCTTCAGTACATTCCGATGTAAAATGTCCCACTCCTTCGCACCGTCTGCAAACGCGCTCTCTACAGTCCACCATATTATGGCCTTCTTTCCTACACCGCCTGCACACCAAAGGCTGTCCGTAGCAATACAAGTAGCCTCGGTTAGGCCCAATTTCAAAAGTAGCAGGTGGGTGCAATAGGCCATCAGGGGCTGAACCGTTGGCCCGAAAGCGCACTTTAAAGCGTCTCTTTCCAGTCCAGAAACCCTTTTTATCTAGAATCTTCACCCCTAATCCCTGAATGTCTACAAAACGTTTCAAAAAACAAACAATGTCCTCCTCAGGCACATAAGGGTTGAACATCACCACCGTCAGAGTCTTTAGCTCTCTAGCAAAAAGGGGTTCAACATAATAGGCCACAAAGGGCTTTTCCTCCTTTTTACGATTAACAATGTCCCAAACACCTTGCACTAGGCCCTCTGAAACAAGTGAAACATCCAAACACTTCTTACCCGGGAAGTCCTGCAAAGAAAACGTCCTCGGGTTCCAGATGCAGAGCCTTGCTGAGCACGTCCTCCTCAAACTCGTCCCTCGACGCCAGTTCTGTCCGTTCTCCATCCGCTCGCAGCACGAAGCGCACGGTGTATCTCACTCGCCCCTCTCTGGATGCAGCTCCTCTCTCCATTTTGATAGAAAAATGGCCGGAAAATTCCGCCACGTAGAAAAAATTGAGTAGGCCCCGAAAAAATTTCCGATCCTTCTTCCTCCCCCCTCTGGCCAAGAAACAAGCTGCGGTCAGGCCACACACTTGAAAAGGCAGAGAAGCGATGCCCGACGCCGGCCTTGGGCAGTCTCGCGGGTGTCCGGCTGCCGGAGATGGAGACGGGGAGGGGGAGAGAGAGAGAGACAGACACACAGATGGACGAGAGATGAGACCGGAGAAGAAGGAGCTCCAGTCCACCTCGCTTGCTTGCTAGCTACGTCTGTCTTTTCACCACTGAGAGAAGGTGGTGCACCGCTCCTGGAGGCGCTGCAATACCGGGCCAATGCGTGGAGAGGACGGAGCAAGCTCCTGATCCAGCTCCCTGTTCCAAAAATCCGTTTAATATGTGGTCCCCCGATGGGGGACGTATCAGATATTAAACTGATAAGAACAGATTTTTTTATTACAAAATATAAATCAATACAAGGCAAAAATCAAACACTCTCCAAATACATTGAAAAAACAATCAATAACCCGAAATTCACAATACAAAACATTAGCAATTCAAAATAAGGCCTTCCCACCCTCACCAAAGTTTCAACCAAACACTCTTTTCTTTTAACATATTGCAACCCATACAACAAAAAACAGAAGTTAAAGATCAACAAGACCTTTCCATTTCTCTCTCGCGGCGTGGAAACCCCATCTACGTGTATCACCCAACATCTTTTGACGTAATGAGGCAATTAGTCTTCCATAAACACCCTTAGCAGTAGGCTGCACAACAGTCTTACACAGTCCTTGCCTCGTTTCCCATTGTTGTAACAGAACGAATAAGGTTCTTGATCCCGAGATGAAGTAAAACAGATGAGTTTATTGCATGCAAGGAACAATAAAGCCAAAGTCTTGTTTCCCCGCAAGAAACAACAAAACTGAAGTATTGTTCACCGTACTGGTACAAACTTTTGGGTTATATAGTGTTTTCTTCTCCGTTTCTGACGTCACTCGGTCTGATGATAAAGAGGGGGGTTCATGGTATTTGGCCAGTTTACGATGTTCTGGACAAATGGTCAGTTTAAGATTACACCCAGGGGGGTTCCTAGCTTGCATCTGCAATCCTTATCAGTTAACCCCCTTTCCTGCCATAAACCCCAGCTTGTGACTTAGAAGTCTAAACCCCCTACAGAAAGGATTAAATTCAAACCCCCGTCTTCACATCTTTCTTCAGAACTAAAGAAATCTAAGAATGTGTTGCAAAGTTGTGATGAGGCAGGTAATGTGGTAGGGCAGTTTGGCTTGAGCAGTCTGTTGATAGTGGAGAAAAGATGTCTGGGTTTTTTTTTGTGGTTATTTTCAATGATGTGAGAGAAATAGGTGGTTCTAGCAGACTTTATAGTAACCTTATCTCTCCAAGCCTGATAATGTACATTTAGGCCAGAAAGACACCACCTACGCTCAACTTTTCAAGAGGCTGCCTTCATGGATCGCAGATGGTCATTGTACAAGGGGGCAGGGCAAGAGAAAGAGATGGTTCGAGTATTTAAAGGAGCAAAGGTGTCAAGGGTAGATAAAAGAGCACTGTCAAGTAACTGTATTTTGTCCTCTAAAGGGTCAGAGGAAAAGAAACAGGATAAGGAGGACAGAACAGAATTGGCAAACATTGGGTGATCAATTGATCGCCAGTTGAGGAAATGTACAGAGCGTGAGGGGGAGGTGTTAGAAACAGGTAATTCCAGATTGAAGAGAATGGCTAAGTGTTCAGAGAGGCCTAGATCAAGGGAAGAGCAGTGGGAGACAAGAGTCATTTGCAAAATTAAATCTAAGGTGTGTCCTTTGTTTTGTGTAGGGGTACAAACAAACTGAGTGAGGTCAAAGCACCCCAAAAGAGAAAGGAAGTCTTTAACCAGACTGTAAGAGGTTGAGTTGATGTGTATATTAAAGTCCCCTAGAACAAGGATCCTTTTAAACTTCAGGCATAAGAATGAGAGAAAAATCAGCAAACTCACCTAAGAAGGCTCCACTGGGTTTGGGTGGTCTATAAACTGTGGCAATAATAGTAGATTGGGGGATAGAAACATTTAAAACATGACACTCAAAAGAAGAGGGAGGAGGTATAGTAATGGGACTTAGACTGTAAAAAAGGTTGTAAATAACAATGATGCCCCCACCTCCGCCTGAAGAACGCGGAAGGTCAAACAAACCATATCCAGGAGGAACTAGTTGGTTGAACAGGAGTCCATCGTTTTGTTTGTGTCAGGTTTCAGTTAAGCACAGAAGGTCCAGTTTTTTTTCTTTTATGTCACATAAAAGAAGAGCCTTGTTGTTAATGGAGCGGGTGTTGGCCAGTCTCGGGGATTCAGGGGGAAGCGGAGTACGATCCAGGTGCAGTAGTGAGAGGAGATTTTTTAGGTCAGCACCAGTATGTGATGGACTTACAGTCGTGCGCCGAAAGGCAGGGATAGAGACTCCACTGGCAGACCAACAAAAAAAACGGCGTCCTGTGCTGCGATGGATGTAGCGACTCGGTCGTAAAATTCCAGTAAAATGGCAATAATCGAATGTCTTTCACCAAAAAGTAGTTTTGTTTTAGTTGAAGTTGCAGTGCACTGTACCTCAGAGACATGATCGGTGAATCAAGACGGGAAGGAAATCCAGGGAAGGCGGTAGCAAGTGGTGAAGGTCTTCAGTTGAGCAAATTCACGATGCAAGTGAAAGTCGCATTGGTGAATTTGTAATGTGGAGCGGATAAGGTGAAGCGGATGAAAATAGATCAATTAGAAATCAGTGTCACCGAGAAGAGAAAGGAAAAAAAAAACATAAATAAGTGGATAAAAATGAAAAACTGGTGAGAGGAGCGGCAGCCAAACGAGCCAGTGTTCCCTCTCGACCGGAACCGGAATCGAGAGACAAAGGAGGACGGCGTTTCTACTAACTTATTTGGAAAATCTGTTACGAAGGATCTGAGACAACAATGTGTTCAGGGAAAAAAGTAGTATTTAATTTTTTTCATATTATTTTTGTTGAATCTGTTTTTCTTTTTTGAAAGCATAAGAAGAGAGGAAACACCTGCTCTTTTGAATTTGTATATGGCAAAATCAATTTTTGTCGAGTGCGAGAGTGACAACAATTATTTTGTGGCGATGGTTTAGTAAAATATTGTCAGATAGACAAATCTCTTGCCCTCTGAATAAAACACCTGCTTATCTGTTTACCAGTTTCTACAGCCTTGAGAAAACAGTTTTGAAAACTGACTTACCCTGAGTCTTTGTTTGCTGTAAGCCAACCTGGGCAATAGTTACCGA
Organism: Lepisosteus platostomus; assembly: GCF_059453375.1. Classification (NCBI taxonomy): domain Eukaryota; kingdom Metazoa; phylum Chordata; class Actinopteri; order Semionotiformes; family Lepisosteidae; genus Lepisosteus; species Lepisosteus platostomus. The sequence continues at coordinate 5,475,102 of NC_142625.1, forward strand.
GTTACAGATTGTTACAGAGTGGCATGAAATATCATCTCTAGATGAATTGTTTTTAGTGAGTAGGGAGGAGGAATATGAAAGTAAGAATCAAAATGTTTAAAGAGTTTCAAATCCAGACAGACGGATGGATTAAGGGAGCTTCAAACAGGCCTTTACAAAATGTATAGAGATTTATAGAGAGAAATCCCATAGGAATAATGTAGGTCAGAGGCTAAAGAGTATTTTAGAGCTTATACAGTAGGTATAGATGTAGCACATTCAGAGTGTGCAGGAAAACCCCATATTTCCTGAGAAGATAAAAGTAATACAACCATGGGTTGTAAATATTATAACTTATATGTTGTATGTTTATGTTGTGTGTTGCATTAGTAATAAATGTGTATTATCAAAAAAGGGCAGGCTGAGGAGGCTGTGACTGTCTGCCTTAGGAGAAGCACAAGGGACTTCAGACCATGGTGTCGAGGACTCAGGGCGAGTCAAGGGCAGGCTGAGGAGGCTGTGACTGTCTGCCGTAGGAGAAGCCCAAGGGACTTCAGACCATGGTGTCGAGGACTTAGGGCGAGTCAAGGGCAGGCTGAGGAGGCTTTGACTGTCTGCCACAGAAGAAGCCCAAGGGACTTCAGACCATGGTGTCGAGGACTTAGGGCGAGTCAAGGGCAGGCTGAGGAGGCTGTGACTGTCTGCCACAGAAGAAGCCCAAGGGACTTCAGACCATGGTGTCGAGGACTCAGGGCGAGTCAAGGGCAGGCTGAGGAGGCTGTGACTGTCTGCCATAGGAGAAGCCCAAGGGACTTCAGACCGTAGCGTCGAGGACTCAGGGCGAGTCAAGGGAAGTCTGAGGAGGCTATGACTGTCTGCTGTTTGTGTTGTCACTAGGAGTTTTCCTGGGAGGCTTTGATGGCAGATCTCCATGTTTTGTGACTCAGTGTTTTTGTGTTTTGTAGCCGGTTGTGGCTGTGCCCACTGGAGGCGGAAAGGTGCTAGGTTTGTGGGGTTTGAAGCGCATTGTGTTTGTGGGACTTTCCGGCGCGGCTCAGCTGGATCACTGAGAGTGGGGGGGCCTGGCTGCCTGAATTGGTGTCAGAATAAAAAGAGAAAGACAAGGTTGTGTGGAACAGTAGATTGTGGTGTTTGCTTTGTAATATAAGGATTTGAAAGATTTTAAGGACTCTTTTCTCCTTGTTAATCATGACATCTAACAGTAAAATAATAGCTCAGGAAGCATTAGAAGAAGCAGAGAAAGAGGTACAGAAAATGAAAAATACAGGCTTGCATCCTGAGATGACAATTAAAACTCATATTGAGTGGTGGGGGGTGTCAGTAAGATAATGTCAGAGGGAAATATGCTTTGGTTTTATGCGCACGCTGGATCAAAGCAATGGGAGGTATTCATGTAGATCACAAGGGATATCAGCGAAAGACATGTGATGTAATAAAGCCAGTAAAAGTCTAAGAAAGAATAGCAAAAATTACAGGTGTTAGTACAGGAAAAGAGACTGAGGATGGATTAGAAACTGATGACGGGGACAATGCTTGGGACTGGCGAGATGAGGGGCTAGTTCTGGCCGCGGTCAGTGAACACCAAGCCCGACTGTTACCCTATAATAAGACAGGGAATAGAGACTGGGGCGAGAGTCATAAAGGGGAGGACATTCTGGCGGTCCAGTTCCCAACCCTCCTGGTTGGAGTGTCCCTTTGGCTTTGGTGAAACCGACTGATGATTGATGTTAAGTGGAGGCAGAGGAACAGTCTACCAAATGCTGTTTTCAGCACAAGAACATGGTTAAATACTTCTCAACCTCTCAGATCTGAAACTTAATGATGCAAATACAGACTTCTGGAATAGGCAGCGGAGCACAGTGAGACATTTCAACTTAAGCATAGAGGACTGTCAGCAACTGACAGAAGTTCAATGCCCGAGTTTAACAATCAATTGTACTAACAAGGACACTCAGGCTCAGACTGTGATGAGCTGGTAAGGCTCATATTAATGGGGTGAGACATGACTTAAACGATCTTAGGTATATTGACGCATTGTTAAAGGATGGATGGATCACTTTCCCTGACTTCTCTCCTGCAGTGTGAGATTCAGTGAAGGCAGTGATCCCCCATCCAGTCCAAAATAATCTGCATGTGCAGTCAGGAAAAACAGCAGCTGTTTTGTGTGTGTTTGTTCTCTCTACAGTAGACAGAACTTACACATACTAATAATATACCATAACAGGAACAGATTACTAGTCTTCAGATTTTTGTGCTTAAAACCCAGGAGCACCATATTACAATCCAAAACAAAACCAGAGGTAACTGTCAAATAAACATAAAACCCATACAGACTTAGCAAGGTTACAGTCCCAAATGATGTGTCGAATGGTTTCCTCTTTCCCACAGTTTGCCACAGGACACGCCGCAGATCGAGCCAACCGATGACTGTGGAGCACAGCCCGGACAGGAAGTCTTCCCCAGACGCACAGCCAGTTCAGGTCAGCCAGCCGGTTCTCCAGGCCCTTGGGCTGGATGCCCAGCCAGACGTCCGCACTAACCCCGCACACCGCAGGACTAGTGAAACCTTTTTCAATAACAGTGCTATACAGCTGCTTGTGATTCATTGCAATGGCACCATCCTTACCTTCAGGATGCAGCTTAACCCAATGGGCTGCATGTCTGTAATGCCAAGGCCGATTCTCACCTCGTGGTACAGAATTATCCCAGGACACCAAATGCCTCATTGTAAAAGAAAACCAAAAACGCACAAAATACTGACTGTCATGTGCTATAGGACTGGAAATAGCTAAGACAAGTTGAGATACAAATAAGTAGTCGAGCTTGAGGGGAATATGAGGAACCCCTCTCCCCCCCGCATCAACTCCGATACATGTCAAGCCGTTTTATATATTCATATCTCCCTCCCCACATGAAGGAAAAAACCTCCCTAACAAAATCTCTTCTCAATCTTGCAGGTAATAGGTAAACATAAGCAAGGTACAATAAGAGGCAGAATGTCTATTTTTAACACCAAGACTTTCCCTAGGAAGGAAAGTCGCCGCAGTTTCCATAAGCCCAGTTGTTGACGTACCGAACTCAGATTTTTAACCCAGTTCGTGCTGGCAGGCATCCTGGCTTCAAATAGGACACCTAGGATCTTCAAAGGTCCATCACATACCACCAAGCCACAGGAATTTTTATCCTGCACCCTCCATGCCCCGAAAAATTTAACAGAGGACTTCTCTATCTTAGACCCAAAAACCTGGGAGAAAGAATCGACAACCTCCAAGGCGGCAGCTAGGCTGTAAGTGCTGCTAAGAAAAAGAGTGATATCATCAGCATATAACAAGACTTTCAAATATCTACCACCGCTCCCGGGGATGAGAATCCCATCTATCCTTGGGTCACCTCTGAATGCAGCTGCAAGGGGCTCAATGTAGAGGACATACAGTAAGGGAGATAGGGGGCAGCCTTGCCGCACCCCTGCTTCCTGCTTCACACCCTTCCCATTCACACAAGCCCTGCTCTGTACCTTAAAATTTAACAAACGAATAAGAGATGAGCATGGGGTCAAACCCAAAACTTGATAACACAGAAAAGTGGTGGTCAACCCGGTCGAACGCTTTTTCTTGGTCTAACCCTACGACCAGCAGGGGGATTCCCCTATCTTCTGACCACGCTATTGCATCCCTCACCAATTGCAATTTTTTCATAATTTTCCATAAGCATTTGCTAAATTGGCTGAATCCCCTTTCTTGTACAGGAGCACCAACACTCCCGTCCTCATTGACTCACTCAGCTCACCCGAACAAAAGGCCTCATGATAAACATCCAACAAAGCTGGACCTAAAAGGTCCCAAAAGGTAACAAAATTCTTTAGACAAGCCATCAATACCTGGCACTTTCCCCCACTTTTCATACCTTTAAGGGCTACCTCCATCTCTGATAAAGAGACTGGACCAGCCAAGTCTCCAGCCTCTGGTACCTTGGGAAGACTACTACAGAAGTCTGAAGGTGCCGACCTCGTCTCACACTTCTGAAACAGCAGAGTATAAAAAGACTCAACCGTGTCAATTAAACCTTGGGGTGATCTCACCAGCTTCCCATCGGCCGCATATAACTCTGAGATTGCCCTCTTTTTCTGCTGCTTCACCTGGCTAAAGAAATAAGCAGAACATGTCTCCGTCTCTTCTCTATACCTATCTTGGAGACGGATCAGGTACTTCCTCGCTTCTTCAATGTAAAAATCTTGGCTCTTGCCTGAGCCGCCTCTGCTACATCAAAATCCTTCCCCTTATTAAACTGAACATAATACTCTTCTAAGTTACGTTGCAGTCTGCGATGCTCTCTCTTCCTCAGACTGCTTTTATGTTTACAATAAGCTATGGTGAAGGTTTTGATCTTTACCTTGAGGTCATCCCACCATGCTCTCAGACTCGGATAGAGTGGTTTCAGATCAAACCAACTTTGGATCAGGGCTCTTACAGCAGAGCAAAACTTAGCCTCTGCCAGTATGGACACATTTAGTTTCCAGTACCCAGGCCCGAAGGAGGGGTTACCATCATTTACCTTTACCCGAAGCATGTCATGATCAGTAAGGAAAGAGGGGACAATACCTGCATCTACCACAGCTAGAGAGCTCTCCAAAAACATAATCCAGCCATCTCGCACACCCTCGGCTATTCCTCCATGTTGCCCCAGAAACCCTGGGAAAAAGGGATCTGAAGCCATCTGCTAAACAAGTGCTGCACCAAATCCCGCAAGGCAGTGGCACCGAAATCAGTGTCAGCATCCACGTCAACATTACAAAACAGTTAGTAATACACAAAGGTTCGAGAGAGGCAAAGAAATCTTTCCTCTTTAATCTCTGTGAGGGAGCATAAATACATATGAACCTATATTTCTTGTCATACCTATCAGCATCTAGCACCAACACCCTCCCCGGTATCCCAACAAAGCTATTCACCACACACAGGCTGTTGTCATTTAGTAAGATACCCACCCCTGCAGAGTGCGCACTCCCAATTCCCCATACTGACTGACCACAATGCCAGTCACTGGAAAACTTTAGAGTCCACACTGTCCCGCACAGAAGCTTCCTGTAGGAGAAAAACTGAACACCGAAGGCTGCGTAAAGATTGAAAGATTGCTAATCTCTTAACGCGGTTTCTCAAGCCCCTGACATTCACCGTGCAGACGGTGAGAGTCATGTGTACATGTTAGTGTTGTCAACACCCGGGGATCCTGCAAAAGGCACCTCATTCTGAAGCTTGTCCATTAAGAAGTCCGAGCTGTAATAGTCAGGACTCTGCAATGGTGAGAAGAGGGAGTCCGGCAGCAGTCCTGGAGACAGCACCTGGCCTCCACTGCACTCTGACCACTGGTAGCTGGTGCCAGGAGGAGTGTCAGCATCAGACCCATCAGGCCCTCCCTGCTCAGTTTCCATTTCGAGAGCGATACCAGCTCTTAGATTCATTATCCGCCGAAAGATTACCTCCTGCTCCTGACTCTTCTTGCTGCCCTCTTCCCTTTCTCCTCCTTCTCCTTTCTCTTTCTAGACTCCAGCTGCTCGCCCCCACTGCCCTCAGTGGGAGCCTGGTCTGCAGCAGAGTCTGTGGGAACCGGCCTCTTGCCTTGCACTTGGCCCTGAGGTTCATCAGCCACAGGCCTGGAGGCAACCGGGAGATCCTCTCCCACGCCTCCAGATGGCGCCGGACTGACGTCCTCAGATCTCCCAGGCTCCTGCAATGAAGTCCCTTCATCTGCCGTGCCGGTCGCCTCTTTGACAACCTCCTCCACGGCCTCAGAAGTGCCCTCCTCCTCCCCATCAACAATTATGTTTGCATAGTTAGTCTTCATTGCCTGGACTGTCAAAGGTCCGGGTGTAACAGTTCTTCCACACATGGCCCTCTTCGCCACAAAAAGTGCACATAACCCTTTTTGCAGTCTCTCATTAAATGCCCGAGTTCATTGCAGTTACAGCATCTTACCTGCAAACATGAGTCCGCTGTATGGCCAGGCTCTTAACACCTTCCGCAGGTTTGGGGCTGGCCCGCGTAAAAGAGGTAGCCCCGATCAGACCCAAGGGCAAAAGACGCAGGAGGGTGCTTGAAGCCATCCAAGGAGGTGGGATCAGGCCGAAGAATCACGGCAAACTGCCTTCGACCTGTCCACACTCCCAACCTGTCCACAACCCTGTTTCATTCAGAAACAACGTCCACATAGCGGCTCAGAAACAAAAAAATGTCATCATTCCTCACAAAAGGGTTATAAACATGCACCGTGATCACCCGACGTGCTTTAGCCCAGATACCTTCAATGTCTGAATGCATGAGGGGAACAACTTTCTCCCTCTCTGCAATGCCGTAAAACTGAAAAATAAAAGGCTTCCTCTGTAAAAGTAACATCCACCGACTTAGAAGCAGTATATCCTTGAACACAAAGTAAGTCCTTAACTGAAAGATCAAGTCCCATGCACAAAACTGACTCGATGAAAGAAATCCTATCAGGAAACTCCAAATTCAAATCCTCCCTCAGCTTAAACCTAATCGTATTCGGCAGCCTGGTCAAATTGGCTGGCTGAGTAGACCTCCAAAAATAGTCCATCCTGACGCCGAAAAAATAAGGAAAACACTCCCGAAGGAGGCTCCTCACCACCCGACGTCTTCCTTCTCGGCAGCCTTGGCTTCACTTGGAGCGATTCCACCATTGGCGGTTTCTTTGTCTTCAGCTCTTCCTTCTCTTCGTCACTAGCCTGACCCCTTGAACTAAGATCTTGGAACTGCGGTCATGCCACTTGAACCTTGATCTTAGCCAAAAGGCCGAGAAGCGATGCCCGACGCCGACCTTGGGCGGGCGCGCGGGTGTCCGGCTGGCGCACAGTGGCGCAGGCCGACGCCTCGGGAGCCCGGTCCGCACACGGCTGCCGGCCGCCCGGACTCCACTCCCCCCCTCTCGTGCCTGCGTGCTTGCTCGCCTGCCTGCCAGTCCCGGGCGGGGGCCCTGCTCTTGGATCTCCTGTCAACGGCCCGACAACAACCGCAGCCGCAGGGGGGCGCCCTGATCCTGATCCGGCTGCCTGTTCAGTTTTTTTTTCTTACACAATATACTTTATTCCAAAAAAAACATCTCAATAGTAAACATCTCCCTCATTAACACTCCATGTAGTAAAAACAACGGCGGAACGGCAGCGATTGTCCGTTAACAATCATTGCAAGTGTGGGCGGATTTGCGCTATTATGAGAGTCCCTCCAAACCCTACCACTTGCTGTTAACCATTAATCCCTGTACAGGGTCCATAGTCCTCTCCAGCGCTCCTTTGCCACATTTGGCAACGTTGTCCTTCATCCTCCTCCTGAGGTCCGCCAGGATCCTCTCTTCCAGCTCCCTCACTCCCCACTTGATGTTGTGCCAGATGAGATTGTTCCTCGCGTCCCACAGGCCTTTTTTTGTGAGGGACAGCAGCAGCCACATCAGGAACTGCGTCCCCTTGTCCAATCCGGTAGGTGCCAGCCCCAGCAGAATGTACTGGTAGCTGAGCACTGCACCCGTTTCCAGGAGTTGCATGATGTTGTCCATTCTGCCCCACACCACCTTGGCGAAGGGGCAGCTCCAGAAAACGTGCTCCTGAGTCTCCTCGACGAAACACGTGTCCCAGGGGCAATGCGGATTCCTGGAGATCGAGTGTCTGTAGAGGACCTCTCTGGTAGCCAGTCTCTTGTGTACGGCCATCCAGTTGAGGTCCTTCAGTTCGTTGTCCAGTTCTTTCGGCTGCGTTCTTTCCCAGACTTGTCTGGGAACTCGCAGCCTTTCGTTGGTGACCAGATGCCCCCTCACCTCTTTGTACAGAGCTCTGTGGTTGGTGCAGAGCTCTCGCTGTCTCGTGGCCTCGTACCTCCTGCTCCACTTGACAGCGTGGGTGTAGAACTCCAGTCGCCTCTCTGCTTTGGGCCCAGTGTTTGGCCACTGGACCAAGTGCCTCATCGGGATGGAGATCCACAGCCTGACAAAGTACTGGTACTTGTGGCTGATAGGCTCCTGCAGCGCCCAACAGAGGTTGCAGTAGAAGATGCAGTCGAGTTTCAGGGGGAAATGTGGGACATCTCGACCCCCTTCCTCGACCGGCTGACACATCCGGTTCCTTGTGATACACTCGTACCTGCCGCCCCAGACGAAGCCGAAGATCATCCCTTGCAGCACTCGTCTGAGTCTGGCCGGCAGCGGGTACACCACCACCAGGTAAACCAAAGCCGGCAGGACGTCTGCTTTCAACACCATCACTTTCCCTGTGTAGGACAGCGACCGCGTTTTCCACAGACCCAGCTTCGCGTTCACCCTGGCGATCCTCTCGGTCCAGTTGTTTGTCTCGTTGTCCTGGCTCTGGAAGGAAACCCCCAGTATTCTGAGGGGCTCCGCGCAGAGTTCGAGACCCTCCGGCGCCGTCGTCCTGTGCTTCCAGGGCCCGAAGAACTTCAGTTTGCTCTTTTGGCAGTTGAGCTTCGACCCCGAGGCTCTGGAGTATTGCTCCATGACCTGCAGGGCCCTCCTCAACCCCCTGTCCGACCTCAGGAACAGCGTTGTGTCGTCGGCCTACTAGGAGATCTTCAGGGTTTCCCCCGCACCTCCCGGTATCTCCAGGCCGTCGATGACAAGGTCCCGTCTCACCGCCTCTGCTAAGGGCTCTGTGAAGAGAACAGAGAAGGGGTGAAAGGGGGCAGCCCTGTCGTACTCCGGATTCCTGGGGAATGAAATCCCCCAGGTTTCCGTTCACGTTCACTCTGCTGCCCACGTCAGAGTACAGAATCTTAATCCAGCGGCTGAAACTCTCTCCGAAACCGAAGCGTTCCAGCACCCTGAACATAGCTGTGGTTCACTCTGTCGAAGGCTTTCTCCTGGTCCAGGCTGACCACCATCATGGGCACGTTCTGGTCCTCGGCCCAGGCGATGGCATCTCTGGTCAGCTGGAGGTTCCAGCTGACAGATCGCCCTTCCACCCCACACGTCTGGTCGCTGTGGATGATGTGGGGGAGAGCGGTTCTCAGTCTGCCGGTCAGGAGCTTGGACAGGATCTTTACGTCCACGCAGAGCATCGTGATCGGCCTCCAGTTTTTGAAGTCGGCAGCGTCTCCTCCCTTGAAGAGCAGGGAGATGACGCCCTCCCTCATGGTGTCTCCGAGTTTCCCCCGGCGGAAGATCTACTGCGCCACTTCCATCAGATCTGCCGCCAGGGTGTACCTGAAGCAGGTGTAGAATTCCTTTGGGAGTCCGTCCGGCCCCGGCACCTTGCCATTCTCCACGGACAAGAGCGCCGCCTTCATCTCCTCGGTCGTGATCGGACCCTCCAAGTCCTCCCTCACCTCCTCCGGTACTCGTGCCTTCAGCCCCTCCAGAAAAGCATCGCCTGCCTCCACCTCCGTCTGCTTTTCTGAAAAGAGCTCCGTGTAGAAAGCGGTGGCCGCTTCTACCTTATCGCTCTAGTCCAGCACTTCCTCTCCATCTCCTCGTCTCAGGCTGTGGATCACCCTCTTTTTCTGGGCTCCTCGGACCTGATTGAAGAAATAGGAGGAACAGGTTTCATTATTTTCATAATGCTCCCTTTGTGCCTTTACCATGAAAGCCTTGGCTTTCTCGGTGTGCAGTTTGCGGAGCCTCTCCTTCAGGTCCCGTGCCCGGGCTGAATTGAAGGCTCCTCCCCCGTTAGCCGAGCTGTACTCCTCCTCTAGTTGTCTCTGGAGTCGTGCAGCTTCCTTCCTCTCCCTGGCCGCCTTCCGTCTGCAGTACGTCTGCGCCAGGGTTCGGGTCCTGTCCTTCACCGACTCCCACCATTCTACCACGGAGCTGTAGTCATCTCTCAGATCGACCCAGCTCGCGTAGTCTTTCCGGAACAGTGCCCTGAAGTAGTCTTCCTCCAGTATCTCCCGGTTCAGCTTCCAGTACTCACGACCGAATGCCGGCAGGCTGGTGTTAGCCACCACCGTCAAGCGCTCGTGGTCGGAATACCACACCAGGGACACCGTCGCCGACTCCAGGGAGCAGGTCGTGTGCAGGAAGATGTAGTCCAGGCGGCTGCACACTCCCCGGGAGTTTTTCCATGTCGTTCCGGTGTCTTTAGGGCTGTACCGTCTGAAGCCGTCTACCAGGGAGAACTGCTTGAGTAGCGACTCCAGCTCTGCCGAGCTAGCGTCACTCCCCTTCTCCCGGTCGACGTTGAAGTCCCCGCCGAGCACCACCTGTCTGTTGGTGGTGCAGCAGCTGGCCAGGTCAGCAAACACTTCGTTCCGGATAGAGGGTTCTGCCGGAGCATAGACGTTAATTGCTCTCAATTTCCGGCCCCTCCAGTCGATGTCTGCGACCAGGACCCGGCCCTGCACCACCGAGAAGGAGGAAACCAGCGTCATCTCTGGGTTTCCGATGAGGATTCCCACTCCGGAAGAGTGGACCCCTCCTACGCTCCAGCATGATTCTCCCTTCGTCCATTCCCTGGTGAATGTCAGGTTGTCTCTTTCATCCTTCAGGTGGACCTCCTGTAAGAAACAAACTGAGAAAGACTTTGAGGCCAGATCATGGAAGACTCCCCGTCTTTTCACCGGGTCTCTCAGCCCTCTCACGTTAGTTGTTAGAAAGGTAAGTTTCACAGTTTCACTCTAGGACGAGGAAACGGTTCTCCCTTACCACTCTTTTCTTTTGGCCTTCCAATGGTGGATCCGCCCTGCCTCTCTTCTCCTGCTTTCGCTTTCCCTTCTTGCTGGGAGTTATCCAGGGCCCTTCCTCCGGTCGGCCATTTTGTCCATCTTCCTGGCGGCCATCTTGTGGCACCGGTGCGGCTGGGGGTGTGGCCTCGGCAGTTTCGGTTCTCTGCGGGGGAGGTCTTGAGACCGGTTTCTGCCAGCCGGCTTCCACCACCTGCGCAAACAAAGGTTTGCTTACCTTGCATTGGCAAAGTAGGTGTCCCTCAGCGCCGCATCCGTCGCACTTTTTGGCAGCCCGGCAGGTTTTTGCCAGATGCCCTTCTTTGTTGCAGTTGTGACATCTGACGATGTCACACGTGTTCTCCTTGTGGCCAGACTGTCTGCACTTCTTGCAGAAATCCGGCATCCTGGGGTAGTAAAGGTACCCCCTGTCGGCTCAGATGTTGAAGCCGGCTGGGGGGTGCTGGAAACCGTCTATGCCCTCTGGGTCCTCTTTCAGGAGGACTTGGTACTGGCGTTTGCCGTACCAGACGCCGCTACTGTCCCTGATCTTTGTCGGTTTGCCCACCACAGTTACATACCTCCCTAGGTACGCTGTTACCAGTTCCGTTGGTACGTAGGGGTTGTATGTGAGGACTGATGGTCCTCTGGTTCGTTTTCCTCATAGGCTCCGGCCTGAAATCAGAGAAACCGGGGTGCTTACCTTTTTCTCTGATCAGTCTCGTTGCCTTTTCGTATGAGGCGTCCGTGGCCATGTAGGCCTCCATGTATCTCTCTGCCTTGTTGTCTTGGAGGGAGAGATCTCCGGCCACCAACTGCAGGATCCCTCGCCGGAAGGTCATAAAGGATTTCGCAGTTGGCATCGACTCCGTTTTCTTGGTCCAGTGGAACTGGATCAGTGTCCTCGTCTGCCATCTGGAAAGGAGAAAAAGGGAAAAAAGGAGAGAAAGAGAGAGAGCAAGGTCCTGTGGAGAGGAGGGTTTAGGCTGCTAAAGGAGCAGCGAGGGAGCCCTGGCCTTTGTCCTTGTGGGCAAAGCCCAGCTAGGCGCAGGCGCAGGCGCAGGCGCAGGAGGAGAGAGAGAGAGAGAGAGAGAGAGCAGAAAGTGCTTCCGGGTCTCGAAGAAGAAAGCGAGCACCGCGGGCAGGCCACGAGTACCTACTCCCAGCCAAGAGGCCAAGGAGGCAGAGAGAGGGAGAGAGAGCAGATAGCGCTTCCGAGTCTCGAGGAAGAAAGCAAGCACCGCGGCAGGGCACGAGTACCTACTCCCAACCAAGAGGCCAAGGAGGCGGAGGAAGAGAAAGGGGGAGAGGAGAGGAGAGAGCAGAGAGAGAGAACGTTGCTGCCGGATCCCACCCAGCTCAGCTGGTGCTTGGCCTTAACCCCCTTGGCTCAACCTAGAGCGATACCAGCTCAAGCACTCTTCAGGATCTTCGATCGCCTTCTAGACCTTAGGAAAGACAAGAACTGCGAGCATGCCACTTGAACTTGATCTTAGCCAAAAGGCCAAGAAGAGAAGGGTTTTGTATACCTACAATGTCATTCCCCCTTTGTAGGGCTAAAACTAGGGGTTTGCTGAAGGCATCGCGCTTCATAGAACAGAAGTACCCAGACTTCTATGTGGAGTATATGGTGGACAAAAACCAGGTGATCGGTTTTTGTGTTAATGGAAAAAATAAGGGTGAGTGTGTGGATGTTGTGGAATAATTTTGTGAGGTGTTGGGAATCCCTATTACTAAAAGGGGAAAGGGTTTGCTGGCGCAAAGACTGGCAAAAGTCTAAGGAGGGGGGTTGTTTTGCATAGGGGGTGGGGTTATGGAGTGGTTTGTTGTTGTAAAGTTGTTGATATGTTATTTATAAGAACTGTTTTCTAATAAAAACAAAATCCGTTCTTAACTGTTTAATATCCGATACGCCCCCATCAGGGGACCACATATTAAACGGATTTTTGGAACAGGGAGGTGGATCAGGAGCTTGCTCCGTCCTCTCCATGCATCGGCCCGGTATTGCAGCGCCTCCCGGAACGGTGCACTACCTTCTCTCAGCGGTGAAAAGACAGACGTAGCTAGCAAGCAAGCGAGGTGGACTGGAGCTCCTTCTTCTCCGGTCTCATCTCTCGTCCATCTGTATGTCTGCGTCTCTCTCCCCCTCCTCGTCTCCATGCTCCCTTTGTGCACTTTCCCGTGTCCACACTGTCGGCAAGCAGGCCGGCCCCCTTTTTGGCTCCTGTGCATTTTCCCTCCAAAAAACTTAGTCTATCCACCTTTTCTTTCTTTTTTTTCGGCAGGCAGGCAGGCGTGTGTCCCCATCCCTCCCGAGAGAGAGGGCTGCCCCTTGCCTCTGCCCGCAGGTGCTGACTGTCTGCTTTCACTAGCAGCTGGCTCGGCACAGCTGCTGCTGGTGGGAGGGACCTAAGCTAAGGAGGCTGGGCAGCTGGCGCCTCCTGCGGCTGCGGTCGTTGTCGGGCCGTTGACAGAAGATCAAAGAGGAGGGACCCCCCCTGGACTGGCAGGAAGGAAAGCAGGCAGGCAGGCAGGCAGGCAGGCAAGAGAGAGGGGGAGCAGGGTCCGGCGGCAGGCCTCTGGCTGCAGGGAGGCCAACACCTGCACGGGTCCCGGGATCCAGAGGAGTCGGCCTGCGCCACTGGGTGCCCGTGAGTTACAAATGAAGGTTACGGTGCATTTTGTGCTGAAAGCAGGAGATCAAGAAGGATGGATGGATGTATAGGAGTGTCTTTGAGAAAGACATTTTGTACAAGATCTTGGGTGTCAAAAAGGAAAATGTTTTATGCTTGCAAGACTTTTACTGGAAGGGCACGTATGATATCACCCTGTATTCTGGTAACCTTTGTGATGAATTCTGGTCCAAGACTCAAAGTCTAAAAGAGCAGGTGCCTCTTGACAAGTTTTATATTGAACCTCTGTTTGCCAGAGAAATGCGCACATTGACTGTGCATATGTACAACCCCCACGTGCTAGAGGAGAACATTGTTACTTTTCTGAGGCGGTTTGTCGACGTGCAAGAGGCATGCAGGAAAATCATTGATGCCAAAGGGTTCTGGATGTGAAAGAGATCATATGCAGTCTGTTTGAGGCCAAGCCCCAGGGTATAAGGGGAACTGTTGCATCCACCCGCCTTCTTTTCCATCGGGGCAAACCGTGGTTATATGTACTACCCCGGACATCAGTTAATGTGCCGAAACTGTGGCGGGCATGGACATGTTCAGTCAATGTAAGAAGGTAGCCTGTAGGAGGTAAGGGAAGTTTGGCCCCCTAGTGTGTAATCTTTGCAGGCATGTATTCAAAGACCGTGCAAAAAGAGCTAGAAGTTTTGCAGACGTTGTTAGGGGAAAAAAACTTACCTGGCAAGGATGTGGGTGACAAGGCGGCGAACATCTGGCAGCGGCCTGTGGCATCCCAGGAGACAGAAGAACCTGCAGTGGGAGAAAAGTTGGATCCTTTGAAGACACGACAGCCGGAGAGGGACAGACGGTCTCGCCATCAGAGGCGGCACCTGGAGTTCTGGAAGCGGACAACCGAGTGACTGAGGAAGGGAGGGTTGACCCTTTTGAGTGGTCGACAGTGGGGACTCGGAGAAAGCGGGGAGGGGGTTTTAGAAAAGGTCCAGGGAGGAGAGATCTTTCCTTGGTGCAGGCAAATCGGTATAGTGCCCTGTTAACCTCCGATGAGGAGGGACCTAGTACAACTATAGGGTTTGGGTTAGAAGAATCTGCTCTATCGAGTAAGGATATTGAAGGTGAGGATTGTTTGAGTGATAGGGGGAGTGAACGTGAGGATGTTTGTGGTGAGGAGGTCGTTTCGGGTGATGTAGCAGGGCCCAGTAAGATAGCGACAGGTTGTGCAAAGCTTACAGAGCTTAGGAGGAAGAAAAAGAACAAGGCACAAAGGGCATGCTTCTATGAATCGATTGGGGAACCTGCGAAACAGGTAAGGGATGGTTCTAGTGATGAATTCGACTCCCATGAGGAGAAAAGGAGTAAGGAAGGGATATCTACGTTATTTGAGTTGGGACCATCCCTTCAGAGTTTCAGTGAACAGGGGATTCTGGCTGTTACTCAGATGAAGGAGAAGGAGAAGGAGGAGGAGGAGTTAGGCAAAGTGCAGGAGGGGATAGGGGAGAGGGAAGGTGAAGAGGAGAGGCTGGAAGATTTTTCCGGCCAGATAGTCAAGGAAACAAGCCTGGAGACAGGCTCTCCAGAGATTTTGTCCATTCCTTCCTTTATGAACGTTGGCCTGGTCAGCTCTGTAGAGTGTTTAACTCCAGGGCCCTTTGTGGGTGTAGAAGGGAATAGCGATTTAGACAACCTACTCAGCCCTAATGGATAGTTAGTCCATTTGTACTATTAATGTAAGGGGTCTTAGGAAGTATAGCAAAAGAGTTGCAGTTTTTGATTTTTTAAAGACTTTGAGGTCAGATTTTTACTTTTTACAGGAAGTTCACTTCAAGGGCAGGGAGATAGTATGCGTCTCTCTAAAATGTGGGGGGAGAATGCCTCAAGATGGAGCTCTGGTGGAGTTCATTCGGCCGGTCTGGGTATTCATTGGGAATGAATGTTTTAATTTGGTTAATTCTTTTGTCATTCCAGGACGAGTGTTAGTGGTTGATGGACAGATAGGGAGGGAAAATCTGAAGTTAATTAACATACGCTCCTGCACAAAGAAGGCTAAGGAAGTACTTCTTTATAGCACTGGAGCAACTATTGATGACCAATAAGAGGATCATTTTGGGTGGAGATCTGAATGAGGACCTATCTTCTGATACGTCGGTAGGAACAAGGAAAATTTGTTCCCCGTTTTCAAATTATGATCTAGTAGATAGTGTAGCACATGATGGTGGAAGGGGTAAAAGACCGACTTGGAGTAATAGCCAAGGAGTGGGGAAAAAGCTTGATTACGTTTTTCTTTCGCAAAGTTTGGAGACTATCTAATCTACAGTTTTCCCGGCCTGGTTTTCAGACCATGATTTGTTGAAGGTTGTTTAAGGGAGATAAGGTCCTTTATGGTTCTGGGTTTTGGAAATTAAACACTATAATCTTAGAGGAAGAGTATAAAAACTTGATTGCCTCCTGTTGGAAAAAGTGGGAAGCGAGGAGGGCCTTATATGATAACACTGTAGATTGGTGGGAGGATGTTAAGAGGCAGGTAAAAAGGGAAACCATTAGGTACTGCAGATGTAGGAAAAAAAAAGAGGAAAGGAATCTCTAATTTACAAAGTAAATTGGAAGACTTATATGAACAGAAGAGTAGTGGAACGAGGATAGATAAGGAGGAAATCCGTAAACTTAAGAATGAGTTAAAAATCTTACATATGGAGAGAGCCAGAAGTTTTCTTTTTAAGTTAAGGAACTTCTCCTTAGAATGTAGTGAGGGAAACCCGTCTTGTCTTTTCGAAATGGTCCGAAAGGACCAGAAGAAAATTACATTCGAAGGTATTCTGACAGAGTGGTGGCATCACTGTGGAGGCCAGGGAAATGGTGAAGGTAGCCACTAAATTTTATGAAGATTTCTTTAAGGAAGAAGTAGCCTCAGGAAACAGATGAGGTCTTGAATGTTTTACAAGTCAAGATTTCAGATGGGAGTAGGACAAGATAAGAGGAGGATTTGTCCCTAGAGGAAGTGGAGAAAGCACTCCATAGTTTAGGGAGGAAGAAAGTTCCTGGAATAGATGGTTGAATTTTATTAAGCTTTCTGGCCTTTAATTAAGAATGCATTGTGGGCAGTTTATAAAGACTTACTGGGAGGGGAAGGCTTAGGACCTTAGGGAAGGCGTGTTGTCTTTGCTCTATAAAAGAGGAGACCAAACTTATTTAGGGAATTGGAGACCTATCCAGCTGTTGACAACCGACTATAAAGTTCTGGCAAAAATTCTGTTTAAGACTACGTGAGGTTCTGGCTGAAATCATCGAAAATGATCAAACGTGTGGTGGGAAGGGTCGGTCTCCGATTTGGAACCTACACTTAATAAGAGACACGATCAGCTGGGTCGAGGACAGGCACTTGCCCTTGATTTTAATAAGTCTCGACCAGGAAAAGGCTTTTGATCGGGTAAGCCACGACTTCTTATGGAAAGTCCTGGAGAGGTTTGGTTTTGGAAGAAAGTTTATTGCTTGGTTGAGGCAGCTGTAGTCCAATGTCAGTACCCGTGTTAACATCAACGGATTCTTGGGGGATTTTATTGACATAAGGAAGGGTGTAAGACAAGGATGTCCTTTGTCTCCATTATTGTATGTGATTTATTTGGAGCCCCTGTTAGAACTGATCCGTGCACACAAGGAGATATCGGGCATAGTAATCCCAGGAAGTAGGGGTCAGCAGGCAAAGCTAGCTGCTTACGCAGACGACATCGCTCTGCTGCTGGACTCAGACAGGGGACTTTTGAGAGGGATTGAGGTTTGTCATTTCTTTGGGCAGGCGACAGGGGCTAAAATTAACACTGCCAAAAGTCAGATGAAATATTTTGGCATTTGGAAGACCCGAAAAGAAGCAACAGGAGGATTGACCCTAGTGTCAAGATATTGGGAGTGAACTTTGCCACATGTGGGGCAGCTCGCTTAAACTGGATGGAGAAATTGAATATTTTAAAGGTAAAATTGGGCCGCTGGAAAGACATACAGTTGTCTTACACAGGAAAGGTAATGGTGAAGTCAGACGTTTTATCATCTTTATCTTTCTAGCATATGTTTTTCCATAACCCCCGTTACTTAGAAAGGAGGTGGTAAGATCTGTCTTCAATTTCATTTGGAGTACTAAATGAGTATATTCGAAGGATGGACATGTACAGGAAAATAGAGGATGGAGGGATGTACCCAACATCCCCCTTAAATTAGACGCCATTTATGTTTCCTGTTTATGCAAAGCCTTACAAGCAGACGTGACACATAAGAGCCAATATTTTGTCAGGCTATGGTTTACCTGGACCATGCCACAGCTGAGACCAATATGCAACTCAGGTCCTAAAGCGGATGTAATCCCTTGGCATTACAAGCACGCCAGGAAGTGGTTGAAAAACCACCCAGAGGGGAAGAAGGAGACAATATGTGTGCAGCAAAAAGCCCTTTATGACCTGGTCAATGTGCGATCAGACACTGCCTTAATAGGAAAGAAAAAAGAGCATTGGGTGAGGGTTCAACCCAAAGGCCTGGACGGTTGCTACAAAGATTTGAACTGGTTAAGCGTGTAGAATCGCCTCCCGGTAAGGGAGGTGATGTATCGAGATAATCTTACTAAAGCCACACACTGTCCATATCCAAAATGTGAGAAAAACATTAAGACACGTGTTTTGGGAATGTGTAACGGAAACATGCGTGGGGTGAATGTCAGCAACTTTTAGTGAGTGTTCAGCCAGGTTTTTCGTTAACTTATGATAAAATAATATCAACATGGAAGGGCACAGAACGGACAGCAACAGTAGACTGGGTGTTATGGCTGATAAGTGTTATTAAATATTTGTTATGGTCTGCTCGGTGGGTCAAACTAAAGATAACTGGTAGAGGTGGGATCGTGATATATATTGGGAAGTTTGTAGTGAGCTTAAAACCAGGATAAAAAAAGATATTTTAAAATGGAAGTTTCACGCAGCGAAAGAAATGGAAGGGGTTGATTTCTTTATTTTCAGACTTGGATGTACACTGACAGTCTTTCCTGGTATTCCGTATATTGATTCCTGTATGAGTTTTGTTTTGTATTTTCATAAAATCTAAAAAAAATTCTCTGCCTTTTGGCCAAGATCAAGGTTCAAGCGGCATGACCGCAGTTCTGAGGTCTTAGTCAGGAGTTCGGGAAGGCGCTGGGAGGAATGGACTGACCGGATTTTGTTGGTGTCGACGAGGAGCGAAGGAACTGCGGTGAAGGATGACGTTGCGGTGTTGGAAAGGTGCTGATTGGTGGAGGCGGCTTTGGTTACCTTAAGACGGTGGCTGGAGTGATGGAGCGGAGCGGGAAGGCGGTGGCAGTTTTTCATTGGCTGAAGGAGGAGAGGAGGAAGGACTCCCTTCCCTTTATGCTGAGGAACCTAGATGGACTGAAGATCTGGAATAGAGATAAGTTCAAGAAAAGCGTCTTGATTAACTGTTTGGGAATACGCTTGGTAGACATTCTTTGTTTGCTGGATTTTCCTAGTCGAGGGATTTTTTAGTTGACTTTAGCATCGGGTGTTTTATGTTTGGATGTATGGCGGAAGATACAGGAGAGGAAAGACGATGTTCCGATTAGTGATTTCCAAATTGAGCCGATGTTTGCTGGGGAGATTAAAGTTTTGACTGTACAAATGTCAGACCCATTTGTTCCGGAGGGGGACAGTCTCCTTCCTGCAACGATTCGTGGATCTGCAAGGAGCAGGGAGGAAAGACTTGAAATTGGATGGAGTATGGATTGGGAGGTGGATATATCGGATGAGGTTGCGCTTGGGGAAGACGGTCGAGGAGGGGGTAATACACCCCCCCCCAACCTTTCTCGAGATCAGGACTCATAGGGGGTACCCGGAGTATTCTAGGCAGTCCCTTGAGTGTTGGCAATGTGGTGAACGGGGACACTTTGCTAGGCAATGTATGTCGGTGCGATGCAGGCAGTGTGGGTTGATGGGACATATGGCGAAAAGTTGTGTTCAAAGGAAAAAGTGTTATTTGTGCAAAGAGTTTGGTCATGTGTCTCAGGATTGTATGGACGGTGCAGTGAAGATTGCAGATGGACAAGAGGGGTTGGAGGAGTTTAAGGAGCATGTGGGAATAGATGCTGAAAGTACGGTGGATGAGGGGAATAGTGTGTGTGAGTCAGAAAGTAACTCAGGTGAGGATAGTGGTGTTAGGATGAGTGGTAGTGCGGTGAGTGTTGAGCGGAGCGGTTGTATGGTGAATGTGGTAGGGGGGACGGAGGAACATGACTCTGAGAGCAGTGATGAGTCGGATGTGGACGATGAGGAGTAATGTGGTGCCTTGGGAAACTGTGACTAAGGTGGGCAGGCGCTTTTCTGTGCCTTTTCCGCCAGAGATTGAGTATGGTCGTTGTACGCCAAACAAGAAGTTTAGATTTCCGAAGGATCTATTTTTGAATGATATTTATGGGCCATTTAGTGGCGTAGGTATTGGGTTCAAATGGAAGGATGGTATTGTAGATCAAGTGTTGGTTAAGGATGATTTGGAAGACAGAGCACGAGAGCTTTCAGAACTTTTATGTAACAGGATGCGACAATGTGTGGCAGAAAAGGAGGGGCCATGAAAAGAAAGGATGGAAAAAGAAAAAGGGTGTGGGGAACATACCAGAGGAAGAGATTGAAGAGGAAAGCAGTGGGGAAGTTTAACTGTATAAAATTGAGGAGGGATGTTGCCTTGAATAAGGGTGTGTTGAGATATTGCTTTTGCTGTGTAATGGTTTCATTTTTGAAAGTTTGATTTTGTAAGGGGGGAGTTTATTTGATGTAGCAGATTGATTTTGTTATAAGGGGATATACTGGGGGTGGTTTTGCATAAGGGGTAGTAAATGTAAATAGGATGAATTGGTGGATTTGGGGCTTTTTTGTGGGGTTTGGTTGGATTAATGGGTGGGGTAAGTGTAAATAAGATGTTTTGTGGGATTTTAGTTGAATTATTTTGGTTTGTTTTGAATAACTTGTGCTGAGTATTGATGTTACGACATTTGAGATTGTGTGATGGTTCTGTTGATAGTGGGAAAGAATTTGAGTTGTATTTGATGTATTTGGAAGGAAGGGATAATCTGCAGATATGCTTTTGTATTTGTATAATGTGGGTATTGAACAATTTTTTGTTTGCATGAAGGGGAAGTTGTGATGGGGGTGGGATTGTGTTTTGCTAAGTAGGTGATTTTGAGAAGACGAATGTTAATTTAGCGGTGTAATGTTTTTGGGTTTTTTGTTCTTTAAGTTTTTGAGAATTATGGATTTTTTGCATTATTGTAATAAAAAAATTCACGGCCTTTTGGCTGCGATCTCAGGGGCCGAAGGCAGGCAGACAGTGAATGAGGAGATGGAAATGGGTCAATCAGGAGAGGAAATTGACACACCTGAGCTGGACTTTTTTAAATTAATGGCGGAGAAGGTGGTGAATGTGACTCCGCAGAAGAGCTGGGGGGATAAAATGGATGAGGAGGAGGAAGACGGTGCTTCGACCTCCAAAAAAAACAGTTAAAAGGAAGTCAGCTGAACCTGAAGAGCTATTTGTGAAAAGGGCGGGCAGAGATCTGGAGGAACCGCCACAGGGTGATATGCAAGCGTCTGAGGCTCCAGCCCCCTTTTTATGCTTAGTGGAGGGATAAGAGGGAGAGGTCGGGGAAGAGGAGCAAGGGGAGTTAGATGGCAGCGGCTCCTCAGAGTCCTTTGGAACATCGTATGTCCCTGACACTGAAGGCACTCATGAGGGAAGTGGCGCTGTACTTGCTCAGGTTTCGGAGGGTGGTGTAATCCCAGGACAAGGGGAGGAGGGCCTTTGGCTGGACTCAGATCTTCCCCGGGATTTTGTAGAGCTTTGTAAATGGGACGAGAGGTACAACAAGGTTCTATGGCTCGCTGGTTTCGAGGAGCAGGAGATAAAGAGGGACATTCAGTACAATTGTGTGAATGTAGGGAGAGAGGTTCAGTGTTTCCAGTTGTACGGGAAGTCGCATGCAGAAATCGGCTCCAAAAAGATTCTCCCGTCGGACATTGAGAAAAAATGGTGAAGCAATGCGGGCATGGCTAGGGAGGCCTTTGCGGCCGGAGTAAGCAGAAAAGAAGCCAGAATAATGAAGAGGCTTGAAACATCTAACTTCTTGAAAAGGTGTGAATGGATGGATGGAAACGTAAAGTTTCCGAATCATGCCGGTGGGCTTAAAACTGTTTTAAGGGCTTTTCCGGGGGTTAGTCTTGAGAGCGAGGGTACCTCTAGAAAGGTCACCAAATTATACGTATATGGGCATAAGGAGTTGGAGGTCAGAGACGCGTATATTGCTGCCATGAAGATTGGTAAATGGGAAGAGAAGTCCTAATTATACCCTAGATGAAGATAGTTACAACAGATGCCTTGTTAGAGTAACTTTTGTTTCTTTATGGAATAAAAAGTACGAGTACTTTAAGCGCATTGACATGTACCACCCAATTGAGAAGGGTGGCAGGGGTGTCCCAAAAATCCCCGTCAAGCTTAACTGTCTGTATGTGTCGGGGTTGTGTACCACTTTAAGACAACCCTGTAATGCACAGCTCTCAGTTTTTTTGCAAGGTTTTGGCTCTCCAGCAGCATGCCTCATCTTACCGGCTGGAGGAATGACATCCCATATGGGGAGGACTTGCCGTGGCACTACAGACATGTAGTGTCCTGGGTGAAGCATCACCTGACAGGGAAGACCCGCCTCTGTTGAACCACAGGGCGCTGTACCACACTGTGATGGAACGGGAGGAAGCCAAGATCGTTGGGAATGTTGCCACCGAGACCTGGAGGAGAGTCCAACCCAAAGGCCTGCGGTTGGATATGCTGGACCTGAACTGGCTGGTGGCTTGAAAGAGGCTTCCTATGCGAGACGTTTTATACAAGCACAAGCTTACCAGGCAGGCTGGGTGTCCACGAGTGGACTGCCAAGCGGTCGAGATGGTTGAGAATGTCTTCTGGTTTTGTAACTTTGCACAGCACATTTGGGAGAAATGTACACCTTTGTTAGAAGTTTTAGAGACGAGTTTGAATATGAATTAATTTGAATATGGGGTGGGGTTATGGTAATGAGTATTTTGAAGTTTGTTTTTCAGTTCCCTTATAGGAGTTTTTTTTGTTATGGAATGCTTTTGTTGTTGTGATTATATTTAATATGATGCTTTTTGTAATAAAGAAAAAATCTGTTCTTATCAGTTTAATATCCGATACGTCCCCCATCAGGGGATCACATATTAAATGGATTTTTAGAACAGGGAGCTGGATCAGGAGCTTGCTCCGTCCTCTCCACACATCGGCCAAGTATTGCAGGGCTTTCGGGAACGGTGCACTACCTTCTCTCGGCATTGAAAGCGAGGTGTACTGGAGCTCCTTCTTCTCCGGTCTCGTCTCTCGTCCATCTGTGCGTCTCCGTCTCTCTCTCCCCCTCCCCATCTCTGTCGTCTTCCCCTCTCTGCGCACTTTCCCGTGTCTCGACTTTCTCGGCAAGCAGGCCAGCCCCCTTTTCGGCTCCCATGCGTTTTCCCTCCAAAAAACTTCTATTCAACTTTTTCTTTTCTTTTGGGAAGGCAGGCAGGCAGGTAGGTGTGTGTAGGTGTCCGTCCGTGTGTCCCTCCCGAGAGGGAGAGCTGCCCCTTGCCTCTGCCCACAGGTGCTGACTGTCTGCTCTCTTGCAGCTCACTCACCACGGCTGCTGCCGGTGGGAGGGGCCTAAGCTAAGGAGGCTGGCCGCCCCTGTGGCTGCGGTCATTGTCGGACCATTGCCAGAAGATCAAAGAGCAGGGCCCCCGCCTTTTGGCCGAGATTAAGCATGTGCAGCTTGTTTCTTGGCCAGAGGAAAGAGGAAGAGGGATTGCCGGTTTTCGAGGACTACTCGAAAGTTTTTTTCTATGTGTCAGATTTTTCCGGCCATTTTGCTACTACAATGGAGAGAGGATCAACATCAAGAGAAGGAAGAGTGAGACACGCCGTGCGCTTTGTGCTGCGAGCTTTTGGAGAGAGGACAGAACTTGCTTCGAGGGACGAATTTGAAGAAGTGATCAGCAATGCTTTGCACCTTGAACCCGAGCACGTTTACTGCATTCAAGACTTCCCCAGTAAGAAATGCTTTGATGTTTTTCTTATTTCGGAGAACCTAGTTAGAGGAGTTTGGGAAGTTGCTAATTGCAGAAAGGACAAAAAGCCTTTTGTGGATTATTATGTTGAACCCGTTTGCTCGGGAACTAAGGACGCTGACAGTCCTTAGTCAGGCAATGTTTAACACCTATGTGCCTGAGGGGGACATTGTCTGCTTTTTGAAGATATTTGTGGACATTCAGGGCATAGGGGTGAAGGTTATGGATAAAAGGGGTTTTTGGACCGGGAAGAAGCATTTTAAGGTGCGCTTCAGGTCAAATGGGTCAGCCCCTGATGGCCTATTACATCCACCTGCAACCTTTGAGATGGGACCCAATCGAGGGTATTTGTGCTATTATGGACAGCCCTTGGTGTGCAGGCGGTACAGGAAGGAAGGGCATAATGTAGTGGACTGCAGAGAGCTTGTGTGTAGAAGATGTGAAGGAGTGGGCCATTTCACATCTGAATGCAAAGAGATGAAATGTAATTTGTGTGGAGGTGAGGGGCATGTTTTTAAGGACTGCCCTTTACAGAAGAGGAGTTCTTTTCAGAGGTTGTTCACGGATCAGCATAGGCACGACCAGGTGCAGCTCATAACGAGCGGAGACAGATTGAAGCAGCTGAAGGCTCTGATAGTAGGGGCACTGCTGTTAGTGAAAGAGCAGATAAAGAAAAGACTGGAAAAGGAGGTTTTCAAGGAAAACCACAAGGCACAACCCTTTTTGCTGAAGGCCAAGAGAAGGAGAAGGTCTGGGAACCGCTTGGAGGGAACGTGCCGAGAGCAGAAGGAGAAGGGGCGGTGCTGCATTTGCATATGTAAATCATGGTCGAGGATGTGTATCAGATGGAAAGTGATGAGTTTTTGGAGAGCTCAGAGACGCCAGGACTGGACTTTTTGAAAGAAGTCATGGAGGAATCCCAGACAGGGGTTCAAAAGACTTGCCACTGGTTCAAGTGCCTGTCTGAGACCCTAGGGACATGGATTAGATGTCTTTTGAGGGAAAAGAGGAGGGAGAAGTCAGGGCAGAGGAGCTCGCAGTTCCCAAGTCTGGAGGCCCCTCCCGGTCGTCAGGGGGCTCTTTTATACTTGAGCCAAAGAATAGAAAAGGGGAAAGCACTCAGACACTCAAAGGCGTGGGGGCTCAAGTAGAGCTGAAGAAGGGAAGTGAGGAGGGCTTCTGGACCGACTGAGCTCCCCAGGGATTTTGTCGAGCTCTGTAAGTGGGATGAAAAGAGCAATAAAGTTCACTGGCCTGCTGGATTTGAAGATCAGGAGCTCCAAAGGAAAGGGATTCAGTACAAATGTGTTAATGAAGGGACAGAAGTAAAACGTTTCCAAGTATATGGAAGAACTCACACGGAAATAGGGTCCAAAAAGTGCCTCTTTTCCAACAGAGGCAGTGGAGAGGAAACGCGGGGAAGGCAAAAGCAGCCTTCGCTGTGGGAGTCTTCAGGAAGGACGGGAAGTTTATGAAGCAGTTGGAGGCCACGCCTGTCTTTTTAAAGAAGTGTGAATGGGAATGTGAGGTCCCCGAGCTGGGCGGGAGGGCTTAAACATATACTGAGAATGTTTCCGGGAGTGAGTTTTGAAAATGAAGGGAATGCTAGAAGAATCACAAAGTTGTTTGTGAGTAGGCATCACAAATCGAAAGTCCAGGATGCGTACATAGCAGCAACGGACATTTTGAGTAAACGGGACGAAAAGGCTTAATGGCCCACTTGTGATCATGAAGTTTTTCACTTCAAATGTTGGGGTTTTGGGAGAGAGGGTGGGGAAGGGAGGTTGTCTTCCAGTCACGGAGGACTTTGACCTTTGATGTGTGCCTTTTACATGTAGTTTATTTTTGGACTGTGATTGGGCTTTATGTTTATGGAAGTTTTGAAAGGACTGTGAGGGAAGCGTATATACGCTTCTCACATTTACTAAGGCACTGGGTAAAGGAAAAGAAATGTTGAAGACCTCTTGAAATTTCTCATGTTGAAAGTACTAGCCATAAGTGTGAGGGGTTTGAGGGACAAGGTTAAGAGAGCTGCGTTTTTTGTTATTTAAGAACTTTGGACTTTACCATATGTTTCTTGCAGGAAGTTCATCTGAAAAATGACAGAGATGTGGCAGATTTTACAAAGGAGTGGGATAGGAGAGCTCCCAGATGGAGTGAGGGTGGGGTACATTCCTCTGGCGTCTGGATCCTTTTTGGGTCCCATGACCTTGTGGTGGGGCAGAGTGAAGTTGGGGTGCCTGGAAGACTGATGAGTGTGGATGTGACGGTGAGTGAGTGTCGTTATCGGTTTATATGTGTGTATGCCCCGGCGGTGGCTTCTCAGCGCCACACCTTTTATGTAAATTTTATGCCCTTTTGATTGACAAATAAGATTATGGGAGGAGATTTTAACATTGATTTTAAAGACAAGGACAGCCCAGATGTCAGGAGCGTCCACAACCTGCTTGTGTAGTATGGGTTGGTGGATAGTGTGTTAAGAGCTACAGTGGGAAAAGCAGGTCCTACGTGGCGGAATGCAACAGGAGTGTCAAAAAGATTGGACTGTTTTTATCTCCAGGGGTTTGGGGATAGGGAGAGTGCTGACAACACCTTTCTGGCACTCTGACCATGATGTGTTGGAGGTGGTAGGCACAGGTAGGGGAATTGATTTTGGAAAGGGTGTGTGGAGACTTAACACAGATTTTGAATGAGGCTGCATATAGGGGTTTCATCAGAAAGAAGCTGGTGTCTTGGATGAATGAAAGATGGGAACAGACTCCCATCCTGAAGTGGTGGGATCTAGGAAGAAACCAGTATTGCAGAGATAGGCAGAGAATGGAGAGGAAAGAGGGAAGGATTTTACAAGAAGGATTGAATAGGCTGTTTGTGAACTGTAATTGGCTGCCGGTTGATCTGGAAAAGATCAACGCACAGAAAGAAAAGCTTAGAAGGTATTATGAGAGGAAAGCTCATCATTACCTTTTTAAACTGTATATTGAGAAGTTACAGTTTTCCGAAACAAGTTCTGCATTCCAGTTTAGCCGTATGGGGAAGAGGCAAAGCAGAAGGGTGGTGGAGGAACTACAGAACCGGTCGGGACAAGTAGTGACCGACAAGGCTGGGATGTTAGAGGCAGCGTCAGAATTCTATCAAGACCTCTTTTCCAAAAGAGAAAGAGGAGGATGCTGTTGAAAGAGTTTTGGGGGCTGTAACATCAGGACCCTTCACTTTAAGTGAATTAAAGGAGGTTATGAGAGATTTGAAAAAGGGTAGAGTGCCTGGGATAGATGGTTTGCCTGCAGAATTTGATCTTACCTTTTGGGAGGATTTGAAAGACCTGTAGCTTTTATTGTTGAAGGAGGTTTTTAAAAAGGGCTGCTTGGGGACTACCATGAGGATGGGGATTTCAATATTGCTTTATAAGAAAGGGAGGGCTACCGATTTAAGTAACTGGAGACTTAACACTTTTGTGTACAGACTAAGATTTTTGTTAATGTAATTGTGAACAGATTAAAAAGTCTTACCCTCAGTGATTGGGATGGAACAAACCTGTGGGGTCCAAAGGCGTAAAAACTGGACTTTACAATTAATAAGGGATATAATAGCATAGACAGGGCAAAGAGACCTACCCTTTATGTTAGTTAACTTAGACCTTGAAAAAGCCTTTGACAGGGTCTCTCATGTTTTTTTGTGGAGAGTGATGGAGCGAATGGGGTTTGAGCCACAGTTTGTGGGTTGGATTAAGACCCTATACAAAGCAGTTGGGAGTAAAATCCTGATAAATGGCCAAATAGGAGGTACTGTAAGGCAGGAGTCGGGGGTGAGGCAAGTATGCCCTCTCTCGCCGTTCCTTTTTTTATATACATTGAAGCGTACCCTCGTTTGGTGTGTATGGAACCGAGGGTGGAGGATGTCTTGGTACCGGGAAGTGGAGGGAAGAGGGTTAAGATAGCATTATATGCCGACAACCTCACCTTGTTTATGAATTCAGATGCTGACCTGCAGGGGACGCTGGAACATCTGGAGGTTTTCACCAAAGCATCTAGGGCTAAATTAAAGAAAAAAAGTAAGATCAAGTTCTTTGGAGGGTGGAGAAACAGGCAGGACAAGGTGGATGGCTTACAAGTTTGCAGGGATCCCATGAAGATACTTGGGATCTCCTATAAGGAAGAGAAGACTGCCAATTACACCTGGCTAGCTAAACTGGAGAAAGCGAGAACTTGCCTGTGGAAGAACAAAGGCCTAACTCATATTGGTAAGGTGCTCATAGTAAAGATAGAGGTCCTGTCCATGTTGAGCAATTTGGCAGCCGTCTACCCTATGCTCTTAAGACTGAATAGATACTTAATTAGATCTTTTGGTTTATATGGGGTAAGAAATACAAGTATATTGCACGAGTTGATATGTATAGACCAATAAAGAAGGGAGGACGGGGGGTACCACATTTGCCCATGAAAATCCATTGTATTTTTGCGTCTTCTGTATGTGCTGCCTCTAAAGAACCTATTGTATATACGGCCCATTATTTTGTGTGGTTTTGGTTAGCCGGGAAACTGAGGGGAGTGTTTAAATGGGACAATAAGGCCCCTCATGGTACCGAATTTTGTAATCATTTTGAATGTAATATTGTATGGACTAAAGAAGGGAACATATCCAAAAGAGACAACTTTGGTATTATGGGTACTGATGAGTCATTAAAATGGAGTTATGGAAGGCACGAAATTGATTGGTTAAAAATGGGGTACATGTAAGCGTGGTAGGTCTGTATAACAGGCTGTTATATAGAATTAAGCGCGAGGTAGTATTGGATGTAAAGAAAACGGGTTACCACGCAGCTAAAGAAAGGTGGAAAAGTTTATTTGTACATTACATGTCCTCATTTGAATTGCTTTATTTTGGATTGAGTGATTGTTTTGATTTGTGTTGCCTCCATTGCATGTAAGATCTTTGTAAATAGTGTGTAAATGTTTTTGGAGAATAAAAAAAAAATCTCTTCATCAGTTTAATTTCTGATACATCCCCCATCGGGGGACCACATATTAAATGGATTTTTGGAACAGGGAGCTAGATCAGGAGCTTTCTCCGTCCTCTCCAGGCAACTTCTAGGCAGACAGGCAGGAGTGTGCGTGTGCCCGTCCCTCCTGAGAGAGAGCTGCCCCATGCCTCTGTCCGGCGCTGCGGGAGCCCATCGGCCACAAGTACCAGTACTTTGTCAGGCTGTGGCTCTCCATCCCAATAAGGCACTTGGTCCACTGGTCAAAACTGGGCCCAAGTCAGAGAGGCGACCGGAGTTCTACACCCACGCTGTCAAGTGGAACAGGAGGTACGAGGCCACGAGACAGCCAGAGCTCTGCACCAACCACAGAGTCCTGTACAAAGAAGTGAGAGGGCATCTGGTTGCCGACAAAAGGCTGCAGGTTCCCAGACAAGTCTGGGAAAGGACTTAGCCTAAAGAACTTGACATCCAATTGAAGGACCTCAACTGGATGGCCGTACACAAGAGACTGGCTACCAGAGAGGTCCTCTACAGACACTTGCTTGCCAGGAACCCGCATTGCCCCTGGTCATGTTTCATTAAGGAGACTCAGGAGCACGTGTTCTGGAGCTGCCCCTTCGCCAAAGCGGTGTGGGGCAGAATGGACATTATGCAACTCCTGGGTACAGGTGCGGTGCTCAGTTACCAGTACATTCTGCTGGTAGAATCCAGAATTAAAGAGTACTTTAGTTTTGAAACAGAGGCTTATGATACAGATTTAAAGAAAAATGAGACTAAACTACCTGCAGGAGTTGGTAAGAATGTGTGGGCGCAAGAACAAGCTAAGGGGCTACCGAGCAACCTAAAAGAACTAAAATGGTTAATGGTCTGGAATAAACTATCTGCAAGAGAAGTCATACATGATCATAAATTAACAAAACAAAAAGGACTGCCCAAGACAAGGATGCAAAACATCATCTTGCATGTTTTTTGGGAATGTGGATATACAAAGGAGGTATGGAAGAGTTGTGAAAACTTGTTTTAATGATTCTCCTACTCCATTAGGTCACTGTTTCACACTCAACCAGTGCTTGAAACTCCCAGGTCCACCTCCAGCCCCAACGTCCTCTTCCTAACGCCACCAGGTTGCATTACACTAATACACACTACCTACATCACAGAGTCTCTTTGGCACTGCACACCATGCCAAGATCCAACACACTGTCCCTCTCTAAAACACTCAACCTCTCTGGTGCCTCACTCTCATGCCCTTAGGTTGTGAACTCACAGCTGCCAGCACACCTCACATCATGCCCAACCCCCACTGCACTATCCCCCAGAGGGTGCAGATAGATAGACCCCACTTGCTTCCCCAATACCAATGTATTGCCAGGGGGAGGCTCTACCACACAACCCACTCAGGTCTACACCCACACCAACACGCATCAAATCACAACTCGCTCATACATCAGACCCGGCAGCCCTGCCCTCACACCCTAGTAGGATAATGTCCCTTTCTTGATCTGGGGCTCTGCCCCCCCACACCAGACACTCCCAGCATTGTACCACAGCATATAATGTCATACATTTTACTGCCCTTGTTGTTTAATCCTTGTCAAATGGGTGGTTAAAGTCTCTTCCCTGAATGCAGGATGACACTGAAAAACTGCTACAGGAGCTCTGTAAATAAAGTGTTGCTTTCCAAGAACATTCTCTTGGATATTGCCACATGAACTCCACATTTGTTGTAGTGCTTGAGCAAAAATGAAGCAAAGAGACCAAAAAAATACTGTGTGGAATGGAATGGAAGCATAATTATTTTTTTATACTTTTACATTCAAATCTGCAATACTAGTGTGTGAAAAACAGAAATATAGAACATTTCAAAACTGCTCACAAAATGTATGATGTGGACCTTTCCGCTAAAAGTGAGTTATGGAAAAGTGGAAAAATTAATCAGGTAGCATCAGTCGGTTTTAAAAAGGCCTAATAGAAGAGGGAAAGTGGCAATCACCTTGTTCCGTGTGACTCATGTCCTGGCTAAATACAAAGTCATTCAGAGATCAAGAAGTAAAAAGGCATTTGTCGAGACTGCCAAGACTGCCGACTTGCTGTTCTGAAATTTCAAAAACATTTTTGATGAGGTTCAGACAGCTGTTGTCTGAAATCAAAGAGTTTAACAAGTTGTCTAAACAGGGTCATATTCTCCAGTGGCTTCTGGATTTAGAGACTTGACTGAACTGCTGAATGTCAAGTTGCAGGGACAAAATAAAAGCATCATCGACATGATCAGCAGTGTCAACATGTTAAAAAAAAAAGTGTTCAAGTAAGCTTCTCGGTGCCAATGCTCACATTAAGGTAGGATATTTCTCTAAAATGGGGAATAAATTCTTGGGTTTGAATTTTAGAGAAGGTTAAAGTTTGAATTATGGAAATCAAGATGTCTGACTGTTGGGAAAAGTTGGCAGCACCTCCAATTTCAAAACAGTTTTTAGCAGTAAAACAGATTCAGCCATTCAAAATGCACAAGGGATGCTGCAATAAACCACGTTACGTGTACTGCATGATACTGCATTTTTTTTTAAATAGGGTGAAATACTTTGCAAAACAGCCAGGTGGAGATGGAAAAGCTTAATGTCTCACGTGCAGCCTCTGGGCTGTCGACAGAAAATGCTGAGGGATCCCATTACAGAATTTACAGTTTACACTGCTTAGACTTTTAATAATTAAGTGTATTACAGCATGTTAAACATTAAAAAAGCAAAATTGCTCAGTTGGACACAAGTACACAAACCTCCAACTTCTTCATAAATATTTTAGATGTACATAAATAATTTATGTATCAAAGACTTTAACTTGACAGCTTACAGTGAGTTGTGGTTTTAACATTATAAAGCTTATATCCTGTACTCCATTAAAAAAAAGGTACATATCCTTTTGTTACGGCCCTAAGTTGGCAGAGTTTGTTTATTCTGGTTGGTTTATTGAATTGTTCTGGGTATAAGATGCTTCCCATTTTATTGGATGTTGAGCTGCTGGCCAACTCTCTTCCCAAAATAAATTTCAGTTTCCTCCATCTTGACAGTACTTGTCTCACTTTTACAACCATTAAGAAGTGGAGTCTTCCTTTGTCTTGTGTGGAGTTTGAGTTCTTTTGCTCACTTATCTAAAGTGTGCATTAATTGTGTACGTGAGTGTGCACTTTCGTAAGGCAACTAAGGCTTACTTGTTTCCAAGTCTGTTCCTCTGATCAGTTTATTGATGTCCCTGTACTGTAATTTATGTTAGATAGTTTAGGGTAGAAGTGTGAGTATACAGATGCAGCCATTCAAAGTGCGCGGTACAGACACGTACCGGAGGTAATTGGCTACAGCGTCGCGCATTGCGATTGGTTGACCGACAGGGGCACTCGTGGTCCGTTGGTCTGTCGTAGAAAGATTTACAGTAAACGTCTGTACTGTGCCTGTTGTAGTAATGAATATTTATATGGAATTTTACCACTGAAGGGAAATCTTAGTAGCTGAGCATAAAAAGAATAGGAGCATACTGTAACGCGTGTGAAGGCCATAAACGATAATTTTGGAACAAACATACAGTATATGGCTGGTCTTGGTACTTTAAAGAAAAAACACACATCAGTATTACATTTCTCCCTAAACATTTTAAGCATCGAAGTCTTTAACTAACGAGATACCGGAGTCAACAAGCATACTTTTAGAATTTGATTAAAAGGAATATAATATGGAATCGCACATCTAAAGAAATTAATAACTATATAATTATATTCATGTACCGCAACACAAGAATAGTACACGCTGTACATTGTCTGTTGATAATGTTTCTGTAGTGCTTTTTCAGCACACTGCATGTTACCTTGCCGGTGGTGCTGTGGGTTAGGTTCCTGACTCGCACATCACACTGTCTGTGATCGAATCCCACTGGAGTCATGACTGGAGTTTTTAACAAACATTTCTTTGAAAACATGTTTCCCTTGGTCAGAGATTACATAAAACCTCACTTGCACCAAACAAATTTATATTTCTAAATATCACAACATGATCGAATTTAAGTCATTTTAATAACAATGAATAGTCACCTATGCATTACAATATAAACATTTATATTGATTTAAATCGTGTTTTGATTTAAATCTTAAACGCATGTTTAAATGTGTGTTTTGATTCACAATCAGACAAATGCAACAAATTGATATCTTTGTCTTCCAAGTATCTTAAACTTCCAGCATAACTTTCTCCCTGTTTAGATTAATTTTTCTTGGGATCAAACGTGGATTTTTTAAATACATTTTATAAAAGTAATCTATGCTAAAAAGTTGTACACCACCTGCTATAAAGATACATATTGTAATACTTTCAGGTTCGGATAGGACAGACACGAGAACTCAGACTTGCGGAGTTAAAGCAAGTTAAAGCCTTGATTTTATATATCACCTTTAAAAGTGGAATCTCAAAGCAAAGTAAATACCCAACACTGATTGTACCCATCTGTCATGCTAATAAAGCACCTTGAATTGAATTGAATTGAATTGAGGGGGGGAGGGCGAGCGAGAGAGCCAGGACAGACAGGCAAATAAGATACACTCCACAGACATTCACAACAGCGACATATCATAAAACGTTTGCACATATAGTTAAGTTATTACTTGGTTTTCAAAGTGCAATGAAATACAATATTGTTGCTGTTATTGCGGTTTTTATCCTGTGTAAGGCGTTTTGAGAAGCCACCTTTAAAGGCGATATATAAAAGCGCTGATTCTTATGGAATGTGTTCCGCCGGGGATTAAAAAAAAGTCAGTCTACTTTGTCAGGCATTTTCTTTTACTGCAACGGACATAAAAACTCCCTTGCTTTTAACAGAGTGTTCCATAATTTCTAACTACGAAAATTAAACTGCGACATTTATCATTCAACCAAAGCTCGAAATATTACAAGGATCCCCAAGAGCACAGCAAAGACTGTATTAAAAGAATCGCGTATCTAAAGAAATTAATAAGATATAATTATATTCGTGTACTGCGACAGGGCTGTGTAGGGCTGTTTCACCTCTCTCTTCATGTGACTCTATTCAAAAGCCATTTAGCAAAGAGGGGATGAGAAGAGTGACAAACTAGTATACTTTAGATCTTTTTTTCTGAACATGTTTCTCTATAACAATAATTAAAAACATTGCCACACCCGGACTGTTAAACCAATGCATTAGCACGTCAAAGCCCATTTAGGAGCCGGGCGCAATAATTGTTTTGTCTCTTGATTTACTGATCTGCATTAATTACAGAAATCGAGTTCCTGCTCTTTGCAGACGACCTGGTCCTGCTGTCACCCACAGAACAGAGGCTGCGGCAGAACCTGGCACTGCTGGAGCAGCACTGTCAGACCTAGGCGCTGACAGTCAATCTGGACAAGACCAGAGTTATGGTTTTCCAGAAAAAAAGCCAGACCTCCCTTAGTCTTCCTGAAATTGTCGGATTATGAGTAAATAAAAGCATCTTATTAAAAACACGTTTGCGTTTGTTTGGGAGCTTTAATATGTAATTTTCATATGTAAGATATAATGTGTTCCCGCTTACACATCGCTCGACTTTAAAAGCTAGAAAAACAGGTTCCGATTCACATTATCTGGCGAGCCTTGTTTTGTCAAAGGACAGCACAAAAAAAACAGACAATACACGGGGGGGGGGGGGAGGGCGAGCGAGCGAGCGAGAGAGAGAGAAAGAAAATGTTCTACCCTCTGTCAAAAAATCCCAAATCACCCGGGGCAAAGAGACTGGGGGGGATCATTGTGTGGTACAGAACGGAGCTCAGTCAATCCAAACAAGTTCAGTAGTAAAGAGAAAAGTCAACAATTGATTTAAGGACGATCTGTCAAAGTGCAATGAAATACAATACTGTTATTGTTGCCGTTATTGTTGTTTTTACCCTGTGAAGCGTTTTGAGAAGCCACCTTTAAAGGCAATATATAAAAGTGCTGATTCTTATGGAATGTGTTCTGCCAGTGATTCAAAAAAACTGCAACGGACATAAAAACTCCCTTGCTTTTAACAGAGCGTTTAATAATTTCCAACTACGAAATTTATTTAAACTGCGACACTTATCATTCAACCAGAGCTCGAAACATCACAAGGATCCTCTAGAGCACAGCAAAGACTGTATTAAAAGTATACTATTGACAAACTAGTATACTTTAGATCTTTTTTTCTGAAAATCTGATCATGTTTCTCTATAACAATAAAAAACATTATTTTACATATCACCTTTATGTGATATCAACTTAGGGACAGCACATAGAAGGGTTAATTGAACAATGGACCGCGCAAAGAAATTTAAAATAGTCTTCTTTAGGTGTGAGGGCAGGAGTGGACCGCAGAAGGCATAATCAGCAAATTAGGAAAACAAAGAACAGGACAGGTGAGACGTTTATCCAGAGAGGGAGTGATCAGAAAAAGGAACAGCTGTTATGCCCAGGTTTTATCCTCTCTCTCTGCTGAACGAATAAAAGCATTTTATTAAAAACGCGTTTGCCTTGGTATTTACATCTACTGTATTGCTTTGAGATGCTACTTTTAAAGGTGATATGTAAAATAAAGTTTTTTATTATTGTTATAGAGAAACATGATCAGATCGTCAGAAAAAAGACGATTAAAATCTGTAATCTTTCCACTTGTATGTCATCGGAAAATACAAGAAGTTTCTGCTTTGTGTAAGGATGGTATCAAAAAGTAATCTAAGTGGCGAGAAAGCTGTGCTCCTCAAAGTGCTTTACAGGATAAAAACCAATAACAATAGTGTTAAGCTGGGCAAATGATTTTTTAAATAGAAATACAAAATGAGATATAATGATGTGTTCCGGCTAAGACATTAACGAGTACAACCCCCCTCTCTGCGGGAGCGCTGGCTGTGACGAATTAAACTGGTTTCACAGGTATTTCACAAGTAGAAGGGGGCAAGATTTCCAGCGAAAGACCTCCCCCCTCCAAAACCAAGGAAGTACAGTACTTACTAGTTAAGAAAGCTAGGCTCCTCAATGAAATCGCTTTAACATGCTAATGTGTTGGTGTAACAGTCCGGGCGTGGCAAGCTTCTAATGTCAACTCGACTTGATTGGAAGACAATGAACATATTCTAGCCCTAAATGAATTAATAGCAAACATGATTTACATAAAATACATTTTTCCAAGAAAGTTTAAATAATACGATCTATAGTTGAAATCTGAGCCTAAATAAAAAGAAAAAGCATTTTCAGAGGGCAATTACACTGTGTTAATGTAGAAAAAGTGATTAGGTTTATGAGCAATCTAATTACTTATTCGTTTAAAACACTATATAAAAAAGTTTATTATTAATTTGCTGGACAGAGCAGTGAACATTATGGATAAGACAAAGATAACGATCCTGATCAGTTTA
Source organism: Lepisosteus platostomus (assembly GCF_059453375.1). Taxonomy (NCBI): domain Eukaryota; kingdom Metazoa; phylum Chordata; class Actinopteri; order Semionotiformes; family Lepisosteidae; genus Lepisosteus; species Lepisosteus platostomus. The sequence continues at coordinate 5,510,910 of NC_142625.1, forward strand.
GAAATCTGTGTACGCTGTAAGGTTTTTACTTCTTAAACTTTAAAAATACACGTTTCCAATAGAAAGAAATCATCTTCCTGGTACAGTATGTATAGCAAACCAGCACGTCTTTTTTCTCCAATCAGAGGGGTTAGACACTCTGTTAAAAGCAAAGGAGATTGTCTGTTATAGTGGACATAAAAACAAGAGTTCGCTGGCATTATATCCTAGAAGACACAGACCGGCACCAGACCTGGAGATTGCCCACAGCATAAAAGAAAATGCCTGATGAACTAGGGATTGGACAGTTTCCAAGTGCTTGTACAATCGATGGAAATGTTCAAAAAAATGTGCAAAAGAAAAACAAAATAATCATTTATTTCTTTATCATATTGGCTAGCTAAATGTCCTCTCTTTGCTAGTTAGTGGCTGTGTTTCTGCGTCGGGTAGCAACGGGTAACTGTTCTCAGGCGGAAGATGTAAACAGCTTAATTTTCGTGTTAAATAATTTTTAAATTAAAATTCATTCTATACAGCAATCGCATATTTGGGTACCGTTTCATAAAACTTTCATGCTTAAAATGTTTAGGGAGAAATGGAAGACTGGTGTGTATTTTTTCTTTAAACTACCAAGACCAGCCATACACAGTACAGTTTACGTACATACAGTAATGTTTATGTTCCTAAATTAATATCATTTATGACCTTCAGATGCGTTATGCTCCTCTTCTTTTTATGCTCAGCTACTAAAATTTCCCTTTAGTGGTAAAATTCCATATAAATATTCAAAACTAAGCAGATTAAAATGTGCACAGTAAAGACATTAAATGATTAAATCTTTTCACTACCAACCAATGCACCACGAGTGCCCGTCGGTCATTTTGGCCAGCCAATCACTTACCGCGTGGCTTGTGGGTAGATTACCGTACCACGGGTTTGTACCGCGCATTTTGAATGGCTGCATCTGTATATAGTTCTGGGAGGAAGAACTGACAGAACAAAATTGCAACAATTTTATCAACAGGCTGTTTCATGTTCTTCCTAAGATTGTTGAGCAGGGGGGCATTCAGGAATGTGAGTTATGCAAGTCAGATTATGAATGAATAAAAGCATTTTATTAATGAGTGTTGATAAAGAGAGAAATAATACGAGTCCCCGTTAGCCCCATTTCAATTTAAATTGCAAACGTGTGTTTCATTAAACGTCTTTGATTCACAATCTGACATTGCAATATAAATGGTTATCTTTGTCTTCTGCATACTAACATCCGCCTCTCTGTCCAGCATATTTTATTTCATTGCAATTTGATAGATCTTATAATCAATTGTTGTCAGAATGTACCAGCTGTACAGAAGTTTCTTCAACTGTCTCCCACCCCACCCCCCATGTTCTATGATAAGAAAAATAAAAAAATGCTCAAGCAAGTGCTTCAATGGATAGAACAGGGAGAAGCATTTCATGATGGACTTTTCACTGATGAAACAGTGGTTTTGGAACAGTTTTCAATGGTGTCGATTTCATCAAAAAGGGCAGGTATGAATAGGCCAAAGCCAAAATATCCACTGAAGGATCACGTTTGGGGGGCTGTTTCTAGAAGAGGCCCGGGACCACTTATTTTTTAAGGAATAAGTGATCGTGAATTCTTTGAGGAAGTCGTGGTCAAACAGCATGCTGTCCCATACATCAGGGAGCACTTTGGATCAAGGCACCGTTTCTTTCAGGACAATGACTCAAAACTCACAGCTGTAAAGGCAAGGCTTAAAGCAGAAGGAGGGAACTGGGTGAGAACCCCAGCTGAATCCCCAGATCTAAATCCAATAGAGATGGTATGGCATTACCCGAAAGACTATATTGGGAAAACGGCAAAACCCAGCACAAAACAAGAACTGATCAATGGGATTTACAAGTTCTGGGAGTAAGAACTGACAGACCAAAGTTCAACAATTTTGGTAACAGGCCGTTCCGTGTTCTTCCTAAGATTGTTGAGCGCAGTGGGGGACATTCATGAAAGATTTCACAGATCTTCCGTCTTGCATTGTCAGATTGCGAATCAATACAAGCATTTAATTAAAACACACGTTTGTGATTTTAATCCAAATGGGGGTAACAGGGACTATAATAAACACCCAAAAATAAATACACAGTAATAAATAACGTGTTCTACATTGACCTTATTAAGTGATAGACAAAAAACAGGGCAATGACTTCCTCTGCAAGCTAGTTGAAAAAGTAGGCGAATCAAAGCTCCAAGCCCAGCAGCAACAATAATTAATACAGTGTATTCTCCTGTCATGGTATTAAATAGAACAATAGAAACGTCTTCCCTTCATAACTAACCTCATTAGATCTCTCAACTCTAAACTACCAGTTTCTCACTACAGAGAAGGACAAAAAACTCGGTCACCTTCTACAGAAGAAAACCAACACCCCAAACACCCTCAACCAACCCTAACCTTGTTGTCACCATACCTTCTGACCTTTCCCTTTCACAGGATGAGCGATCCTTCCTCAGCAAAGGGCTCAGTTTTGTACCAGTTCCCAGGAAGCTGGACATCCCCCAGACCAATGTCGACCTTAACCGCTTTTACCGCAGGATCCGTCTCAGAGCACATTTTGCCGACGATTCCTCTTCACAGGCAGCTGATAACAATCCAGTTATTGATGTAATTAACATTAATCCCAAACAGAGCTGTTGGACTCCCCCCTCTGGCCGTTTTCCCCACCAGTTGATTATTTCATCAACCAAATCACTAATCAAGCTCCCAGGGCACTCTCTATACCCAGTAAACATAGGTCTAACCTCACCCAAGGAGAAAATCAGGCGCTCCAGTCTCTCCGCAACAGGGATGATATCGTCATCAAACCAGCGGACAAAGGAGGCGCTGTTGTGGCGTAAGGATCTATATATCTTTGAAGCCTCTAGACAACTAACTGACACTTCTGCCTACCTCCCTCTACAACAGGACCTTACCACTGACTACCAAAAGGAAGTGGTATCCACCATTCCTCTTCTTATCAGCAGTAATGAGCTCCCCCAGGAGGCGAACCGGCTCATCATGGAACATCCACAGGTATCTCAATTTTACCTCCTCCCCAAAATCCACAAACCAGACACCCCTGGACGCCCCATCATATCAGCATGTAACTCTCCAACTACTTACATCTCAGCCTTTTTCGACAGCCTCATGAGACCGCTGATTGAAGATCTTCCCTCATACATCAAAGACACCATTAAAAAGTTGGAGCACGTGGTTGATTTCCAATTTCAGGTTACCAAATGCTACATTTTTACCATGGACATCACATTCCCTATAATGACGGCCTTACAGCCCTCAAGCACACACTGGACAAACACACAGTGCTTGATCCACCCACCCACACCCTGGTACGCCTTGCAGAATTGGTCCTCACACTGAACGCATTCTTTCAATAAGAAGTCAGTGGAGTTGCCATGGGCACCAGAATGGGACCCAGCTATGCCAATATTTTTGTCGGCTGGGTAGAAGAACGCTTCTTCACTTCCTGCACTGGCTATGTCCCTGACCTCTACAAACAATATATCGATGACTGCGTCGGTGCCGCCACATGCTCCAACGATCAGCTTGAGTTCTTCCTGCACCATTTCACCAACTTCCACTTGTCCCTCAAATATACGGTTAACATATCTTCCACTACTCTTCCGTTTCTAGACATCAACTTCTCCATCAACTACCCCCGACTGTCCACTTCAGTTTATTACAAACCCACAGATTCACACAGCTACCTCCTGTACAGCTCATTTCACCCCAACCACACTAAAAACTCTTCCTTTTTCAGTTCCTTAGGCTATGACTATTATGCAGCGACGACATCGACTTTGAGAACCAAGCCCTCGAAATGTACTCCTTTTTCATCAACAGAGTATACGCCAGCAGTGTGATTGACAGGGCCCTTGCCCGAGCCAAAAACACCCCCCGGACCATCAACCCGATCAGGAGCTCCCGCCATAACAACCGTATTCCTTTGGTGCATCCTTATCACCCTATCACACTTCCTATCCCCAGGACTATTAACCACAGCTTTTCCATCCTACAGGATGATCCCTCCATTGGGGCCCTCTTTTCTGATCGCCCTATCATCTCATATCGCCGACCACCTAATCTGCGTAACCTCCTTGTTCACAGCTCCCCTGACCGCCCTCAACAACCATCCACACCAGGCACTTTCCCTTGCAACAGAGCTCCCTGCATCACCTGCAAGTAAATATCTAACACCACACTCATTCAAGGACCCTCAGGATGATTCTGGATCACCCCGATGGTACCTTGTACCTCCAGCAACCTTATTTACTGTATCTCTTGCAGTAAATGCCCAGCCATCTACATTGGAGAAACAGGAAGGAACTCAGAGACCACTTCAGAGAACATGTTAGGGCTGTGAAGATGAAAGATTTCTCCAAGCCCATTGTTTCTCGTTTCATCTGATGGCCATGATCACACTTATCTATATTGTCTGTGTTCCCAAAGCTGGTTCCCCTCCCCCCCAACTCCCACAGAAAGACAAGCTTTAAATTATCCTGCAGCTAGGATCACACCTTTCCCCTTGATCCTCTCAACAGACTCATTCTTTTAAAGCTCTCTCTATTCATCATAGGTTTCATTTCACACCTCTCTTCACCTATCCCGACTTCACACTACATCTGATTGGCCACTCCGTCTGTCCCCTGCTCCCACCTCCTCTCCCCCAGCTTTTGGTTTTCCTATGCTACATTACCTTTGCTTACTGCCTTGTTTTTCTCGCTTCTGAAGAAGGCTCCACGGCCAAAACATTGCATTTTCTTTCTCCTCTTTTCAGCATGGAATACACCTATTACGTGTTGCTTTGCAGCCTATGTAACATGCTGATACAGCTCCCCACCTGAATTGTCTAAAAAAAAAATAAGAGCTTATATAAGAAAACCTGATTTAAATGAGCACTGCATCCTTTTTAATGGGTGGTTTGGGCAGAGTGAAGGAGACTGAAATAAGTGACAGGCCTTACCCGTAGCACAAAATGATAATGCACTGACTGGCGCGAAACATTCCCTCCCATGTTAACCATTCTGTGTCCGAATCTAAGCCAGTGAGAGAGTAGGAAGAGACAGACAAAGATAAAATATAATTTGAAATTAAGACAGAATTCATTTTACTCATTTTCTGATAGTTGGATTTAATGTATTTGAAAAAATTCTGTAAATTAATGTTTTTACAAGATGTGGAAGAAGGGAAATTACAATGCAAGTTATTATTGATTAATAGTTTGTTAAAACCTGGCTTTCTTATTCAGATGTAAATATTGAATAAAGTGTGACATGCACTATTTTGTCAGCAACCTGCTGATCTACTTAACGCCTGTAGAAAAGGTGATTTTTTCTATATGCGTGTTTACAAAACTAAAATGTTTAAATAAACAAAAAACACAGACTAAGCTGGAAGAAATGTCACCTGTTTTAAATGGATTTTAAAGTCATGCAATATCTAATTTAGGCAGGCATTATTTTTGATTCTTTAAAATTGAAAGGATCAGTTGCCCATCGTTCCATTCCATATTATCTTTCAACTGATGCATAAAGATGTAGCCTAATGCTACGCTGGGCAAACGTTCCGAGGTCAAATTCTTCCAGCACGGGGATACCTTTAAAGCGGAGACGACGGCACTGAAATTTTTTGGCGCGCCTTCTCTTTAAAGCCCTGGCCAAATATGAAGACAGTACGTACAGTTATAATTCAAACGGAATTAAAAACTACACATCCCAGTTACCATGGTGGTAACGCTTGTGATCATTGCGTTTAACCAACGAAACAGGGCGAAAAATCAGTCACATGACTTTGGGGCAGAGTTTCGAAAGCTTAACTTATCGGCAACAAATCGAAATTTACACGATAGGCTTCCTCAAACTGTCAGTTACACGACTGTATGTCGCTTAAGCCACTCCTATTTGGCATTTTAGTTATGGGAAGACGCCCCCCCCGGGTGCCTGATTTGTCGCCATCTTTAACCGTTCTGTGTCCGGATCGCAGTAGCTACGCATACGAAAAAGTTCATCCCAGCTACAATATATATATATATTTGTGGTAAGAGGGAGCAAAACATCAGTATTTACTGCTATTAATTAATGTACAATTTATAGTTGAAATCTGAGCCTAAATATAAAGTTAAAATCTTGACACAGCAGTGTAGGAAATACAGAGAAAATAAATCCTTTCTGACATCTAAAATCAGTTTCGATCAAGGTCTCTAAAACAAACAAGAAAAAGAGGATTTTCGGAGGGCAATTACACTGTTTATATAGAATAAGTGATTTATGAGCATCTAATTTCTTGTTCGTTTAAAACGGTGAAATGTCAGCTGCAAAAGATCGCACCAGAAACAAGACTCTCTCTGCCTGTCATAGACGTTCAGGAAAGGGTGAATGAAGTCATGTCAAGTACAATAATTCGGTGATCAATAATAACAGTTGTAGGACAAGAAACAAAAGATAGTGAAAACTTAAGCTTTTTAAGGCTAAAACTCAAATTCATTCTACAAATGAAAATTCAGGACGTTAACGTGCTAGAGGATTAAAAAATACAAAAATGCACATGAGCAAAAAGTTTTAGAAATGGAGCAGGTGTTGCTTTGAAATAAGCAAACAGAAAAAAAGCCATGACTATAGTGCAGAAGAGGGATGCAGGAACACTTGCTTAGATATACAAAAACAAATCACAAAAAGGTGTATGTTACAAAAGAACATGCAAACATGTACATCAATTTCCCTTCACGATCAAAGTCTTATCTCTAAACATGAAACAGAGTGAGGAATCAGAAAATTAGCATGCATAAAAAACAGCAATTCTGTCAGTGAGCCCTAAATGAATTAATAGCAACCATGGTTTCATGGAGGGCTTCTCAGATAGTTGGGCATTCAGGTAAATTGCCAGGTGAAAGGATTTGTAAACATTCTTAAAGCAAGTCAGTTTTTTCCGCAACACAAGACATTTTTCCAAGAAAGTTTAGCCTTTGTCACTAATGAAAAAACTAAATAAAGACAAATATAGAAATTAAGTTTTTTTTATTCAATGTTGGTAGCAGGATGAACTGTCAGGTTGAGGTAAGCGTTTATTTTGTCGCAGAGTTGCTGCAAGATGTTAACAGTGAAAAAAGGTATTTAGAAATGAGTCATTTCAAGAAGAACATTTTCAGAATAATTGCAAATCTAGCAGGATAGAGAAAGCACAGAAAACAGGCAGTTAGATTGATCAGATTAGTACTGTATGAAAAGTAATTTAGCAAAGGGAATGAGAAGAGTGACAAACTAGTATACTTTAGATCTTTTTATCTGAACAAGGGAAAATCTGATCATGTTTCTCTATAACAATAATAAACTTCTTTAAAATTAAACTTATTTATTATGCCTTTGAAAGTGGCATCTCAAAGCAATACAGTAGATGTAAAAACAGATAAAAGGACCACAGATTACAAAGTAAATACATATAAGAAAGACAAGCAGTTAGAGGTGCTACCAAAATTAGAAAATGAAGCAGATACAGACACTAAGTCTTCGTTCGTTTTTGAGGTTAGATTTAAATGCACTCAGGGTACGTGACTGATATCACTGGGGATACAAATTGAGAGCTCTGGGGTGTAGCTAGGGAAGGTCCTGTCACCCACAGAATGTACATGTTCTTGAGGACAGCTAGAAGACCAGAGTCAGACGGACAAAGGTGGGGAGTAGACAGATAAGCCATATACTGTAGGTACTGAATGAGGATGAGGATTTTGAATTTGACTCGAAACCTGATAGGTAACCAGTGCAAGGACTTGAAAACAGGTGTTATGCATCCCTGATAGGATTCTCACTGTCATATTCTGAACATATTGAAGATTGCTCAGTGTGGATTTAATTTCCCCAGTGAACAGGATGTGCATTTATTAATTCTACAAAAAAGCCTTTGATTTCTCTAGTTCCTAGTTTCTCTAGTTCCCTTTAAAATAAACTATTATTCCACAATGCAGAGTATTACATGACCAGTATTTACATATATTTGTGATTTAAAGAAATTAACACAAGCAGCTTTTAAGTGTTGGCTGAGTTATTGCAGGATAAAAGACTAGAGATGTTGGTAAGATTATAATTTTGGGATAGCTGAGGAATACACTGATAACAAGAACACTTCCTAATGGGGTTAGGCATACTTTTGATGAAGATGAAGTTAACAGACTGTATGTTTACATAGATACTGAAATGAGGATTGTATTTTAGACTTTGTGTAGTTGCTGGCATTGAACGGTGTGTTGGATGCACATGAATTGAAGGAATGGGCAAACATAGCTGATGCGGATCCACAGAGCCAGCATATTAAGATGTTTATAATTAGAGGCAATTTGCTTAAATAACTAGGTATGGATACCGATGTGCAAGAGAGGTAGAAAGGCTGTTTCCTTAAGCCAGCACTATGAAATATTTTATTCTCAGTGAGATGCTGCCATTTCATAGTGGGTTTCCAACACTGTGTATAGTTCCATCCACACAGTGCCTTTACTTCCATCCATTTCTAATCTCTTTATCCAGTACAGAGGATTTGGAGCCTATCCCAGTAAACAACAGACACAAGGCAGAATACACCCTGGACATAGCGCCAGTCCATCACAGGACAGACAGACACAAACACACACACCAGGGCCAGTTTTCCCATAAACCAATTAACTGACCAGTATGTTTTGGAGTGCGAGAGGGAGTCATATCACACATATGGAGAAAAACCATGTAACCCAGAGAGAACATGCAAACCCCACACACAGGATGGCAGGAATTGAACCTAGGACCCCAGTGCTGCAAGATAGCAATGCTAACCACTTCGCCACCATTTGAAATGGATGGATATTTTAGTTATCTTTCTAGTTCACAGGTTTGCATGCAACATTTAATTTTGAAAGCCACTGAGACATCCAGTACTACTGTTGTATTTAAAAAAAAAACAACAAAAAGCATACTAACAACTGTGCCATCCTACTCCTTAATTAATAAATTTTATTATTTATAAACAGTTAACATTGTTGGCAAAATATTTTGAATTATATTTTACCGTTTTTTCTTTAGTTTTGTATTTAACTTATTATATGATAGTCAGATTTAATGTATGTTTGAACAATGAAAATACATTTTTACAAGATGCGGGGGAAAGTGCAACAATTTATTACAGTGCTAAATTTATTATGGATTACTAATAGTTTATGCTAACACCTAACTTTCTTAATTAGATGTATTTAAAACTGTGAACTAAGTGTAACATACCATTCAGAAATACAATTGAGAATAGTTGTGGCGTTTGTATAGATGAAACGTTTCTAAAATGTATAACGTAACAAAATTAAAGACGATTAAAATCTGTAATCTTTCCACTTGTAATGTCATTAGAAAGTACAACAAGTTTCTGCTTTGTCTAAGGATGGTATCAAAAAGTAGTCTAAGTGGTGAGAAAGCAAGGGACTTAAAAGTAAAGAGATTCTTCATATTAGTTGATAAATTTTAAAAACTAAGTTATAAATGCAGACAATTGCTGCCATAAGCGCTCCAGGCAGCAGAACGTTCGTTCTGTACTGCTGAGCTCTGTGCCTCCTCCCTCTCTCGGTGCTGCGCCCTTCTCTGTTGGAGCGCAGTGGGCGGTACGCTATTTTCTATGGAAGCCCGTTTCCGCCAGGGAGTAAAAAAAAAAAACGCGCTATGGTATCTCAGAATTGCGACTTATCGAAGTTACTGTTACGTCCCAGTGTGTGTTTTTTCTGTTGGCCACACTGCTGACCCTTGATTGTTCTCCCTTCCCCATTGGCCCACCATTACACCACACTTTCAGTATGATATCATCATCATCAATTAGCTCTCAGCCAATCAAAACTCATCATATTAAGCATATAACATGGAGGTTTTCAGCAAGGAGAGGCCTTTCGTTTGACTTTGGTCCCGTTTGCTTCTGGTTATTTGTTGGTTTGTTTTATTTTAATTGTGTATTTTCGTATAGCTTCGGCTTTGTTGTTTTTACGTTAGTTTCTTTGTACTTTTGTTTGTGTGTTCATCCTTGTTTTGCCATTACCTTGCCCCAGTGTTACATGTTCAACTTTTGTGTTCTTTTGTACCCTGCTCCTGTGGATTACTCTTGTTTCCCCTTATTTGTATTCCTGGTTCACTTGTTTATTATTATTAGTACACTAGTTAGTACGCGTGAGTACCATTTGTCTTGTATGGTTTTGGGTAGTCAGTGCAGGTTAGCTAGGGTGTTGAAGACGCCGAAGACCGTGTGTTTCGGGTTTTCTTTTTTAGTCAGATTAGTTTTCCATCACTGTCCTAACCAGCTCCATTTTGTTTGTTAATTTTCTTTCCTTTGGCACCACTCTAGTTCCTTACTCTTGTTATCACGCTTCTTAGTCCCTCACCAAAACCCACCTGCTTCCAAAAGAATTATCCTAAATGTTACACCCCTTTACCCCTAGACACTTGGGGTCGTAATTCTGAGTTTCTAAGTTGCAATTCTGAGTTGCCAAGTAAAAACCTTACAGCGTACACAAAGATTCTGAGCTGATCACAAGGAAGAAAAAAAAAATCACCAATTTTTCACGCATAAAAAGTTTTTTAACTCTCGAAACCTTTTTATAGGTTTTAAAGTCGTGCAATGTCTAAGTTAAGCTGGAACACATCTCATTTTTTATCTCTTTTTAAAAATTTTTAAAATCATTTGCCCAGCCTAATTTTGAGCTCACTTACACATGGGACTGGCTGTATTCAAGATAAGGTTTCTAAAAATGCAACTTGTTGCACACAGCATCCGTTTGGGGTTTACGACACTGTTGCTCTTTGGGTTTTGGGGGGTTACCGCTTTACGCCACTTGGTTGCCTTGGCGGGTTTTTGCCCTGCTGTGTCAGTTACGAGTTATGCACAATAAAGAGCAGACGCCTGTGAAATCTGTCCACCTCAGTCCCTGGTTATCTGTGGTGCAACATTGGCGACAAGAATAGAGCTTTCACTCCCACCACCTCCCCCATTCCGCGCCAGTGCCCTGGACTGGACAGTGGCTGGACTCTTGAGACTTACTGGGCTGCACTTGACCTCAGAAACGTGCCGGTCGCCTGGAAAAAAAGCGATCCTCGTACACTGCCTCGGGACAGCGCATTTTCCACTCTCTCAGCTCTGTTGTAACATACGCTTAAGCTGTGGAACTTCTGAAAGCGCAGCTTGTCACCCCCCGAGTGTCATCCTCATCACGATTCTCTTCAGACAGTGCAAACAGCAGGTGGATGAGTCTGTGCATCAGTTTGTTGCTGACCTGTGGGCACTGTCCGCCTCTTGCCAATTTGGCGTGATGCAAGTTCAAAAGAGACCAGCTAGTGGATTACATGAATAACGGAAAAGTCTGAGAAAGATTGCTCACAGCATTAGATGACCTAGCGCTGAACAAGGCTATTCAAATAGCGTTTCAAATGGAGGCCACTGCTGCCTTGTCCTCATCACTAGTGTTCATCCCTTCCCCTTCTCCCACACTCACTGTCTGCCATGTGGAGCAGCCACAGTGGCCAGGCAGCCCAGACTCACAAGACACAGAGATGCTGCATGAGTCTCCTCCCCACCTCAGGTTCTCTCTGCTTGAGAGCAGCGGCTCAGCCATTTTCACCATGATTTCTCCGTGGCAGTCCCAGTGGCCTGCAGTGTTCCATGGCCTTGGCTGAAAAACCACGTTTAACCACAAGCCCCTGTTTCACACCACCGTGTGCCCAGTCATCCAGCCACTGTGCAGCATCCTGCTGGTCCTCCACAATGAGGTCACTGCTGAACTCCAGAGACTCGAGAATGCAGGCTTCATTGAACCGGTTGCCGCCTCCCCATGGGTGTCCAATCTGGTGGTTGCGAAGAAGCCTGGGGCTTGTGAGTCTGTGTTGACTTGAAGGCAGTGAACACAGCTGTCATACCAGACAAGTACCTCCTCCCCACAGTTCTCTGGTTCCACTGTCTTCATCAGGGATACCTCCAGATTCCTCTACACCATGACAGCCGGAACTTCACAGCTGTCGCACACATCGGTGTCTTCCGCTACACAAGAGTGCCCTTCAGATTGAGCTCTGCCTCCAGCTGTTTCCAGAAAGTGGACATCACTTTCTTCACCGGAATCCCTGGAATAGTCCATCACGATGACATTGTGGTTCATAGCCCAATCTGTGCCAGCCATGAGCGCCTCCACAGGGTGTTCAAGGTGCATCACCACAACCAGCTCACCCTCAATGGAGAGGGAATGTTATCCGCTGAACACTGAGTTTGTGGGGTTTCGTCTTACAGGTGCCGGCCTCACCCCGCTGCAGTCCAACATTGAGGCCATTCAGTGCATCCCAAAGCCTACTACACCAGCACAGGTCACCTCCTTCCTTGCATTCTCTTCAGACAGCGCAAACAGCAGCCTACTATCTCAAACAGCAACCTACTATCTCCAGTTTTGGCCACACTACTCAGCCACTACAGCCCCACTTCATCAGCTGCAGAAGGATGCCCCTTGGGTTTGGACTCATGCTTGGTCTGAAGCCGTCCGTCTCCTGAAGGCTCAGCTCACCTCACTGCCTGTCCTGACACGTCGACCTCTCCAGCCCCACCTTCATCACTTGCGACACCTCCAGCACCACTGTGGGAGATGTACTGTCCCAGCTTCACAACTGGGTGCAGCAATCTATTACCTTCACCTCCCAGGCTCTCAGTCCAGCTAAACAGAAGTACTCTTTGGGGGAGCAAGAGGCCCTGGCGAGAGGTCTGGGCATGTGAAAGGTGGCATTTGTACGGTCGTAGATTCACATTAGGGACAGACAACTAGGCCCTCACTGCGCTGCTCACCACTTCAGGAACAGGGCATCAACCACTCAGACCCCACCGCTGGTCTGAGAGGCTCCAGCAATAGTTTTGCACTGAAGTTCACTCCAGGACACAAGAATGTAGAGTGGGACAGTCGAGCTGCAACCTTTCCTAACCTGCCTGGAGGTCTTGAATCAGACACACTCGAGCCTGACCTCTTCCAAACGCTCTACACTCCACTTCAGGCCACAGTCTCTCTCCAGGAACTACAGAAGGCCTCAGAACAGGACCCGGTGCTCTCCCAGCTTCGCACCTTTATGTGCTCAGGCTGGCCCTCTAAAGTCTCTGCCGAACTGGGCCCCTTCCTTCTGAAAGGGGAGCTCTTGCTTGAATGACTTGCCCAGTGTCCTGCACGGTTGTTCCAGCTAGTCTCCAAACATGTTCTCCAGATGGCACATGCAGGCCACCTGGGCATTGTTATGGTCAAGCAACAGCGCCAGGATCTGGTGTGGTGGCCAGGAATCAACCAGGACAGAGGCACTGGTCAGAAACTGCAAGGCCTGCCTCCTCAGCAGGAGGACCTCCTCTTCAGCCCCTAGACTGGCCGGCCAAGCCCTGGGATCACCTCCAGCTGAACATCTGTGGGGAGCTGCGTGGTGTCCTGCGTGGTGTCCTGCCCCATCAGCGCTTCCTCATAGTGGCCTATGACTTCCATTCAAAATGGCCAGAAATTGCCTCCACAGGATTAGTCACTACTCAAGCTGTCACAGACTTTCTGGAATCCCTCTGTGCCCACTGGGAGCTGCCAACCATCATCACAACTGACAATGGGCCACAGTTTGTGTCTGGAGAGTGAGTTTCTTGGCTGACCTAGGAATGCGACATCTTCGCACTGCTTTCTACAACCCAAAGGCAAACGACACTCTCAAAAATCACATTGGAGCCCACCTGTCCAAGGGCAGTTCCTTCTCAGCCACGCTGCTCAGCACTCTCCTTCCCTACAGGGCCACACAGCACACCACGACTGGCAGCTCACCAGCCTTCAACATGCTCGGCCATGAGCTACAAATGCCCCTGGACAGGTTCCGGGTGTACCCAGCTCCAATCCCTCCAGTGCACACCCACAGCAGGGAGGCCAGAGGCCAGCATCACATGAAATGGCGGTACGAAAGGTCACGCTGGGTGAAGCCACGTGAGATCACTGTCCAGGATTGGGTCCAGATCCGAAGGCCCAATCGGCAGCACAAGCTCCAGTCTTTTGGTCTTCTCCTTCACAGGTCACAGAGCTGCTGGGTCCCAGCACCTTCTTCCTCTCTGATGGGCCACGACGGCCATGAGCTACAAATGCCCCTGGACCCCCGAGGTGAGATCGACGTCCCGGTGGAGCCATCGGTTCCTGTGGCAGAGCAGCCCATAGCCCCTTCTCCACAGCCAGCCAGGGTCCAGTCCAGCCTGGTTTAAAGACTTAGTTCTTTGTTTTTAATTTTGCTTGCCAGCACTACTTCCACCAATGCTTTTCACAGTCTCTGAGAACTGTGATTGTTTCATTTTCTGAAGGGGGTGGGGGGGAATGTTATGCTGCACACAGTGTCCATTTGGGATTTATGATGCTGTTATGCTTTGGGTTTTGGGGGTTACCAACTGCATGTGGGTGCCTTGGTGGGTTTTTACTAGTATTGTGCATAACTCATAACTGACAGAAGAGCAGACGTCTGAAATCACATTGCATGACTTTAAAAGCTGGAAAAAATAGTTTAGATAGCAGAAAGTCACCTTGCTCTTACAAGTGGCTGAGCCATGTTAACTATGATAGGCATGGTTTTTGCCTGATCTGTCTGCTAAAAAAAAAAAAAAAAAAAAAAAAAAAAAATCACACCGGCTTTTTAATTAGCACAGCTAAACAGGGAAGAAAATTTTCTGCTGTCTGCTGCCGAGGCTGGGAGAGAAAATCACGCCCGGCTTTTCAACGGAATTGCATTAACTTGCTAATGTGTCTATCACACTGCCTGGCGTATTGTTTCAAATTTGAGTATTTTATATTGTGTTCGAGTGGAGGAAAGAAACGTTGTCTAGATATTAGCTAGTCAGTATAGTACATATTTATCTGTACCATTTGTCGGGACAGTCAACATACTGTTCAAATACTGTTCAAAGACGGCTGTGGCTGACCTTGGTGCAACCGCGAGTCCGACATCAATAAGAAGAGTGCGCAGAGGGCTTGGATGGAGATATAAAAACCAACACATGCCCCATGATAAGGGTAAAAAATAAAGAGGAAAGGCTCAAACAAGTGCTTAAATGGATTGAACAGGGAGAGGCATTTCATGATGTTCTTTTCAATGATGAAACAGTGGCTCTGGAAGAGTTTTCAACCATGTCATTTTATAAAAAGGGGAGATATGTGAACAAGCCAAAGCCCAAATATCCACTGAAGGTTCACATCTTGGGGGGGGATATCTAGAAGAGGCCCCGGGACCACTTCTTATTTTTGAAGGAATTATGGATAGTGAAAAAAAAAAGTTGTGGTCAATTTATTGTGCTGCCCAATTTATCAGGGAGCACTTTGGATCAAGGCACCGTTTCTTTCAAGACAACGATCCGAAACACAGAGCAGCAAGGGTGAGGCTTATAGCAGAAGGAGTGAACTGGGTGAAAACTCCAGCTGAATCCCCAGATCTAAATCCAATAGAGATGGTTTGGGATTCCCTGAAAGACTATATTCGGGAAAACTGCTAAACCCTGAACAAAGCAAGAACTGATTCATGTGATTTACAAGTTCTGGGAGGAAGAACTGACAAAATTGCAACAATTTTATTAACAGGCTGTTTCATGTTCTTCCTAGGATTGTTGAGCGGGGTGGGGGGCATTCGGGAATGTGAGTTATGCGAGTCAGATTATGAATGAATAAAAGCATTTTATTAACAAGTGTTGATAAGAGAGAAATAATAAGGGTTCCTGTTACACAAATTCCAATTTAAATTGCAAATGCTTGTTAAATTAAGTGTCTTTGATTCATAATCTGACAATTCAACA
Source organism: Lepisosteus platostomus (assembly GCF_059453375.1). Lineage (NCBI taxonomy): Eukaryota > Metazoa > Chordata > Actinopteri > Semionotiformes > Lepisosteidae > Lepisosteus > Lepisosteus platostomus. The sequence goes on from NC_142625.1 coordinate 5,526,743, forward strand.
TAAATCATTATCATTGTCTTCTACATAATGTCTGCCTCTCTGTCCAGCATATTTTATTTCATTGCACTTTGACAGATCGTCTTAATCAATTGTTGTCAGAATGTACCAGCTGTACAGAAATTATTTGCGTAACTGTCTCTCTCCACCCTCCAAGTTCTATTGTGTGAGCCACTGACAAAGTGATGGAGGAAAACGAGCTATCAGCAGCTCATCTTCAAAGATGGCTGTGGGCTGATCTCGGTGTGAACACGAGTCCGACATCGATAAGAAGAGTGCGCAGAGGGCTTAGATGGAGATATAAAAAAAAACCAACATGCCATATGATAAGAATAAAAAATAAAAAAAGGCTCAAGCAAGTGCTTCAATGGATAGAACAGGGAGAAGCATTTCATGATGGACTTTTCACTGATGAAACAGTGGCTTTGGAACAGTTTTCAATGGTGTCGATTTCATAAAAAAGGGCAGATCTGAATAAGCCAAAGACAAAATATCCACTGAAGGTTCACGTTTGGGGGGCTATTTCTAGAAGAGGCCTGGGACCACTTCTTATTTTCAAAGGAATAATGGATCTTTGAGGAAGTCGTGGTCAAACAGCATGCTGTCCCATACATCAGGGAGCACATTGGATCAAGGCACTGTTTCCTTCAGGACAATGACTCAAAACTCACAGCTGCAAAGGCGAGGCTTAAAGCAGAGGGAGTGAACTAGGTGAGAACTCCAGCTGAATCCCCAGAGTTAAATCCAATAAAGATGGTATGGCATTCCCTGAAATACTATATTCAGAAAATGGCAAAACCCAGCAAAAAGCAAGAACTGATCCATGCAATTTACAAGTTCCGGAAGGAAGAACTGATGGACCAAAGTTGCCACAATTTTATTAATGGGCCATTCTGTGTTCTTCCCAAGATTGTCGAGCGCAGTGGGGACATTCGGGAACGTGATTTCACAGATGCTTTTGTTCCGTCTTGCATTGTCAGATTGTGAATCAATACAAGCATTTAATTAAAACATGCGTTTGCGATTTTAATCCAAAAGGGGGCAACGAGGACTATTATAAACGCACAAAAACAAATTCACAGTAACAACGTGTTCTACATCACTTTTATTAAGTGATAGACAAAACAGGGCAATGACTTTCTCTGCAAGCTAGTCTAAGAAGTAAACAACTCAAAACCCACCAGCAACAATGATTAATACAATGTATTCTCCTGTCACGATATAAAATGGAACAATGCAGAGTACACAACGTTGTTATGCATCGGGAATATTTGCAAATGTTGTAGAATTGTGCAGTATATGCTTTTGGGAACACATTCATTTTCGAGCAGGTAATTGCTCACTTCTGCTGCCGTAGAGTTTTGGAATCTACATGCTCATAGTAAGACAATGAAAAGGTCTCTGGAATAGGCTGACTGTATAAGTGATAAAGCAGAGGCTATGGAGGAAAAAATCACTATGGAAACACATCCATAACCTTCTCACCCATGGCTCTAAAAGCACAGTCAACTAAAAAAAACTGCCTGTTGCCTTGTTCCTGCATCATCCTTGTCCCTCAAACCCACATGAAGGTCTCCCTCTGTTAGTTACCAGAGGGTTAGTTATACAAACCAAGTGTAAATATTTGTAGAACTCTGCTCTCAACAGCCGGAGTATACACGATCACTAATACGAAACATCTGTTTCCATAGCAAATGGAAGTGTTACACACCCTTCCAGGTACCTCTACCTGGCAACTTTTATCAGGTCAAAATTCCCCAAATAAAATCCCCACTCCAGAGGTGCAAACCCCTCCTGTACTCCTTCTTGATCCTCCCTTCATGTGTAAAAACCTCAACATCTTCTGCAAAAAATAAACAGCAAAATCCAAAGTCCTCAAGTTTAAACTGAGGTTCTCTTTACTTTGTCTCCCAATCTCTATACATTTAATGTTAAAATCCTCACCTTTCTGTTATTTACTACTTTCCTTCTTTATTCCCCATCATTTTATGCAAATCATCCAATATAAACATCTCTTACCTCCACTTTTCACTCACAAACAAACCTAAAACCTTTCTTCCATTTCTCTTATACTCCATTATATTCCCTCAACACTCAGTTCTTCCTGGATAAGAAGTTCTCATTCATTCATCCATTCACACTCCCTCAAAAAACCTTGAGGTGCCACCATCTTTTTTACTCTGTTGCAGAAACATGTGCAGACAAGACTGTTTCACATGACTGGTCTGCCAATGTCCCTACTGCTTACAGCTGCAAAGTCTTTCACCCTCTGCGAACAGTCTTTACACAAATTACATTTGATTTCCTCTGCACAAGCAGACACCAAGTGACCTATTGTGCCACATCTACTACACACCTCTGTAGTGCAATCTACAACAAAATGTCCTGCTGCTCCACAACATCTGCACACAAGTGGCTGCCCCAGATAATACAAAATCCTATCATACAGTTCCTTATACATCAACTAATCTTTTAAAAATATCTTCTTCCAACACATATGGGTTGAACAGATGTACTGTCAGAGGCCTAAGCTCTCTTGCAAACAAAGACTCAATGAAAAAGTATTTTAGAAGCTCATGTTTTTCTTTTTTTTCCTGTCCCTAGTCTTGAATACTGAGCAGCAGACACCAAGGCAAAGTCAAAGATCTTTTTACCTGGAAAATCTTGAAGGCAGTAGATGTCCTCCAACTCCAAATCCAGTGTCCTGAGAAGCACTTCATCTACAAAGGTTCTCCATTTAGCAGGCCCATTCGTGGTTGATCTCCATCCTATCTCTCCACATCTAAACTTCACCACGTCCTTTCTTATGGCCAAAAAGTACATCCACCTAGCCTGAAAGACTCAGACTTGCAGAAAATCCTCTACAAAAGACAAAACAATAAAACCTACACCCTCACTGGAATGAGCAGCAGGCATCCCGCTAGTGGACTGCAGGATAGGCCGTTTCCTCTGGAGCCCTGCAAAGGCACAGCTGGTGGCTTCCCTACAGCAGGTGGCCACCTGGCCTCCACTCCTGCTGTCACCTGCTGCCAGCCAAATGCACTGGCGGGGGCCCTGATCTTCTGTCAATGGCCTGACAATGACCATTGCTATGGGGGCAGTTCGCTCATTAGCATAGACCCACCCACAAGCAGCAGCAACACCTACCAACCTGAAAACAAAAATGGACCAACACCTACTGACCAGAAGGAGAAGGGAAGACACAGGGGAAGGAAGAAAACTCTGACAAAGTTGGTCTAACAGCGTCAAATTGATGTCATTCATTTTGTTTCCGACCAGAAGGGAAGGTAGGAACTTAGGCCTAGGTAGGAATTTTTGCTACTGCCTGAAAACAATGAATTGTAGTTCATCCTCTCTAGCAGTTCAAATCAAATAAAATCAAATCAAATCAAAGTTTATTTATCAAATGCACAACAATATGGTGTGCAGCAGTAGTTGTTGGCAATGAAATGTCTTTTTCTGCGAGCTCACAAAAATCACAAGGATCAGAAGGATCACAAAAATCACAAAATTGAGGTTACATTTTTTTAAATTGAATAAAACTCAACATGAGTAGCGCTGTTATGTGTCCATGGTGTATGCAATATGTACATGTAGTGCAGTTATGCTGAATACAGTGAAAACTGTGTGTCCATGTAGCCATTACAGGTGATTTGCTGATGGAGCTGCAGGTTGGCTATTTAGCAGTCTTATTGCCTGGAGGTAGAAGCTGTTCCGTAGTCTGTTGGACTTGGACCGAATGCTTTGGTACCGTTTACCAGACGGTAGGAGGGAAAACAGTTTGTGACTGGGATGACTGGGGTCCTTGAGAATGGACCTGGTCTTCTTCAGACATCTAGCTGAGTAGATCTCCTGGATGCTTGGTAGCTCACAGCTGGTGATAAGCTGCGCTGACTTCACCACCCTCTGCAATACTTTGCGATCCAGGGCAGAGCAGTTCCCATACCAGGCAGTGATGCAACCAGTCAGGATGCTCTCAATAGTGCACCTGTAGAAGTTGGCCTGGATATGTGATGGCATGCCAAACTTCTTTAGCCTGCGGAGAAAGAACAGGCGCTGCCGTGCTGTCTAGACCACGGTGTTGGTGTGGTGGGTCCAGGTTAAGTCCTCTGAGATATTAACTCCCAGGAACTTAAAGCTGCTGACCCTCTCCACTGCCATCCCATTGATGTGAATAGGTGTGTGGTCTCCTCCCTGATGTTTCCTATAGTCCACAATCATCTCCTTTGCCTTTCTGATGTTAAGAGAGAGGTTGTTCTCCTGGCACCATGCCTCCTCCCTGTATGCAGACTCCTCACCATCTGTGATCAGGCCAATGACTGTTGTACCGTCCGCAAACTTGATGATGGAGTTTGAGTTATGCCAGGTGACACAGTCATGGGTAAATAAGGAGTTGAGGACAGGACTAAGCACACAGCCTTGGGGGGCTCCAGTGTTTAGAGTCAGGGTAGAGGATATGTTGGTGCCCACCTTCAACACCTGCGGACGTTCCGTCAAGAAGTCCAGGATCTAATTACAGAGGGAGGTGTTCAGTCCCAGGTCCTGGAGCTTGATGACGAGCTTTGAGGGCACTATGGTATTGAATGCTGAGCTGTAATCAACAAACAGCACATTCTCACATATGTTCCTTTCTTATCCAGGTGTGAGAGGGCAGTATGGAGGGCAGTGGCAATAGCATCTTCAGTTTCTGGAGGCTTTGTAAAGTAATTGAAATAGCTATTAGAGCTTTTTATTATTTTTCAATACTTTTTACAAAATTTCCAGGTATGTGAGCAATACCATTCCAGGTCCTGTCTTTACAAAAAATATGTTGAATTTTATATATTTGTTCAATTTGTCTCAATTTTGTATCCAGGCTGGGAGACACACAGAGTTCTACAAGAATTTTCATCTTTTTTTTTCAGGACCACAACGTGAAAAATTGATCTTTGATTAAGAAAAATCTGTTTCTTGTTGTTTTGTCTTTTTCTTCTGGATATTTCTGTCTGGTGAGTGGACACAGTAAGACATGTTAGAAACGTGGTTTACATTTATTGCCCAAGGGGTTAGCTTCAATTTAAGCCCTAGACTAGATCTCTACTATCTATACCTCCAGAGATATTACAAAATGTTTGATGGAATTCATTCCAGTTGGAAATTGCCTCTGTGACACTAACAGGTACTAGATATGCAATCTGTCAGTTAGTTACAGGTAGTACAGTGAGAGTATTAGTGATGCCGTGTTCATTTATATCTTTGTTTTCATTTTCTAGTCTGTAAATTTGCAGTTTATTTATTAATCCTGGATGTGGGTGTTTAAGAGTCAAGAGACACTTTTCCAGCATTCCTCTTGCCCCTGCTTCTCATCTTCCTCACTGGCACAGCAGCCTGTTAGGAAAACTTTGCTACAGAACTCACACACAATTTTAATGAAACAATTCATTCGCCTAAAATAAGGAATGTGAATACAAATGAGCTCTGACTGTTTCACAGTGTTAGAAACCATAATCGTTTAAGAAATTTCTAATTGTTGTTTACGATGTATAAAGTCAAAGTGTTGAGTTGCAGACAAAACTAACAGCTACAGTATTAATGGGGATCAGAGTGGTGTAGCCAACTTTGAGCACTGAAACAGATGTATAAAGTGTATCTATCAGGGAAAAACCTTTCCGGATTAGAATATTTTCTAGGATTTTGAAAGGTTAAGTCTATTTAATGTTTACATTCCAATAATTAATTTTAACTTCTCCTTAATGTTAAAAATGCTTTTAATTTTTGGTTTGAGTACAGCCTCAGTATATAGCTAATACTGTAGATGCCTCTATTTGCTCAGTTTCACTTCAAATGGATAATTTGGTGAAACATTTTATTCTTATTGGGGTCACAGGCCTTACAGCACTATGACACTATAGGACATCACAGTAGATCTTCTGAGTAAATATCCTGGTCTCTAACAAAGTACAATGTCTATGCTCAGACAATTATCTGCAATACTTTTTAACTGCACCAGAACAAGTTCAGAATCAGTCCTATGCTGATGACCATGTAAATTACATCCAATTATCTTCAAATTGAAGGAGATGGAGCACAGGATTAGCTTGGTTCTTATGAAAATAGAACAAATAGAACAGTTGTAGAGGAAAACAAAAGATTGCCAACAACACTCTCTGTGTGCCAGACAGGCTCCTGATGAAAGACCAAAGAGAAAGAAACATCCATCAATGGCACTGGAATGGTAAACAACAGTAAAAAAATAAGAGAAATTCAGGTGATGTGTAGGTACATTGAATTGCTTGAAGAAATAGTCAGTGATGATAAAAGAAAAGATGCACAGGGGAGGGTGGATTGGATGAAGAATGTGAGGCAGTTAAAAAAATCCTACAGAGACCCATTAGACTTCCTGTGTTAAATCATTAATAATCAAGGTTTTTGATTGTACAAACTGTTCATTAAAGTATTAAAATTATTTTCCAATCCAGAATGAACAGGTCTTTTTCAAAGTCCACCAACAGAGGCTAAAATGAAACAAAAACATGGATTTGACAAAAAGGGTTTGTAAAGGGTTTTAAGCTCTACTTCCAGCAAGAGATTAAAAGATAATTGTGACAGGCCATCAGCTGGTCCTCATCAGAGAGCAGTGACCAATGTGAGACTGTGAGCAAGACTGAAACACTACAGGCCAGAAACACTGCCAGAGATTTTATCCCATTTCTTTTTTTAAGAATAAGCAAAGTTTCTGAGCTGCTTCCTCCATAATTAGAGCTTTAAATGGTCAATTTGTATCGTCAATAACAACAATAATAACATATTGTAATATTGCTCAGGGTGTGGAATCCCTCTTTGAGAGGTAGGGGTTACTAGGAGATCACACCTGAACAAAGTTTGTGTGTTAAAGAGCTTCAGCTGTGGGAGGGCTTTAAGAGCAGGCTGAGCATCTCCCTTCTTGGACATTTAGCCTGGATGTCAGTTCTGGTCTTGGTGTAGAGCTGAGTGTAGCTCAGGATGTGAACACACTTCAATATAGCTCAGAGGTCTCAGCTTCTTGCACATCTTGTATAATAAAGGACTTTCAGGCTGAATCTTTGCCAGTAGGCGCCGGAGCAAAATCAGTCTCTTGAACATTACAAGTTCTCTCTGTTACAGCACTTTATAAAAGAAGTGAAATCAGCCAAATTACTATGATGAACAGAGTGATTAAAGTGAGCTTATTGTTTTAAAAAGTCCTCAAACGTTTCTAGAATAGTTTTATATTTTTACCAGGACAGCACACAGTGGCATTCAGACCAGTATGATCACTTTATCCAATTTATAGGTCTCTATTCCTTTTCAGATCAGCACATTGTACGGCAGGGTTAGGTGTTGCCCTGCAGCAGACTGCACAGTTATTCACACAAAAGATGACTTATTAAAGTGTATCTGAATGTGTCTGACATCACAAGTCTCTCTGATTCTCAAAGTGTCAGCACGAACGGTTAACAAACTGAATTTAGTGGTTGCACCGCAAGTTTTTTTTGTTACTTAAGGGTATGAGAAGTATATAGAAGTATGTTTCTGTATGGTGTGATTCTGCTTCCTGTATGCCGACTTTTGCAATATTAAAAGTTATCTGCCAGGTGTTTGTCCAGTCTTGAATTCCATCTACATCTTCTTAATTTCCTTTGCTGCTTGTACCGAATATTTAATATTCATGAAGACCCTCTGGAACCATGTCGCTCAGCTCTGTTGCTCTGAGGTTTGATTCCAGCCTGAGGCTCCTTCTGTCATTTGAGTTCATGTTCTCTAACGCAGGTCAGGCAGATGTCCAATACAATTGGAGGAAAACTAGGGCAAACAGATTTATTAAAAAATATTGCAACTAAACAATGCATAAATATATACATCATACAATGTTACACTGCATACAAAAAAATCTCAGAGGCCTACATTCTACAGACCTGTAACTCAAAAGTCTGTACACTTTACATCTTTACAGACATAATGTATTCATAAGTTGTAGATCTTTTTGCAGTACCTAATCTAAAGTTGAAACTATTCATCCACTGTAAAGGTTTACTATCTATTAGTACATTTATGGGCATTGGGCTTTGATCTGACAAAGTCTGTACCGCAGTGAAGAGAGCAATGTGTCCTAGGGAGTGGTTGGGTAGAACTAATGATCTGTTAAGCATTATATAATGTTTGCTAATGACTTATTAATGAAAGTTATTATAAAGTGTTACCAAATATCTAAACTGGTTGTGTAAGGGAAGCTCTGTATGATAAGAGATTGGTGCACCACTGAGGTCCTTTCCTACACACAGAGTTAGCCTGCGTTTCATGTTTCAACTTTTTGGGTACATTTTGAAACATTTCATAACCTTTGGAGAATGTTAAAGGTTGTTTGGGGATTCTTGGGGACATAGGGGTACATTTCAAGATATTTGGAAACCTCTTGGGGAGGTGAGAATGTTATGGAATATTTGGCTACATTTTGCAACATTTGGGAACCTCTAGGGCTCATCTGAGTACATTACAGTTCTTTGGGAATATTTTGGAATGTTATAGATAAGTTGGGGAACCTCTTGAGAATGATTGGTATAATTATGGAACTTGTATACATTTCTTAGACATTTGAGTCCATTTCAAATCAGTTGGGGAAGGTTTTGGAACATTTGGGTACACCTTGGATACATTTGTGGAAGTCTGGAACATTTAGAGGCATTTCAGTCCATTAGGGAATCCTTTTGGCAACACTGTGGAACACTTTGGGACATTTGTACCCACCACTCTTTCAACACCTTACAGCGAATTCAGAATGCAGCAGCTAGAATTGTTACTAGGAGCAGAAAGTACGACGACATTACCTACTTAGCTCTGTTCATTGGCTTCCTGTCAGGTACAGGGTGGACTTCAAAATCCTTTTCTTGCAAGGCTCTCGGAGGTCAGGCACCTGTCTATCTAATGGAATGTATTAATGTATACCATCCAAGTCATCTGCTTAGATAATAATAATAATAATTGCTTACACTTATATAGCGCTTTTCTGGACACTCCACTCAAAGCGCTTTACAGGTAATGGGGTCTCCCCTCCACCACCACCAATGTGCAGCATCCACCTGGATGATGCGACGGCAGCCATAGTGCGCCAGAACGCTCACCACACATCAGCTATTAGTGGGGAGGAGAGCAGAGAGAAATGAAGCCAATTCATAGATGGGGATTATTAGGAGGCCATGATTGGTTAAGGCCAATGGGAAATTTGGCCAGGACGCCGGGGTTACACCCCTACTCTTTTCGAGAAACACCCTGGGATTTTTAATGACCACAGAGAGTCAGGACCTCGGTTTTACGTCTCATCCGAAGGACGGCACCTGTTTACAGTATAGTGTCCCCATCACTATACTGGGGCATTAGGACCCACATGGACCACAGGGTGAGCGCCCCCTGCTGGCCCCACTAACACCTCTTCCAGCAGCAACCTTAGTTTTTCCCAGGAGGTCTCCCATCCAGGTACTGACCAGGCTCACACCTGCTTAGCTTCAGTGGGTTGCCAGTTGTGAGTTGCCAGTAGATCACAGAATGCAGGTCTTCTTCATATTCCACGCATTAATAAAAAAACAGTTGGCGGTCCTTTTGTTACAGGACTTCTAGCTTATGGAACAGTCTCCCACCCCATATTCGGGATGCCAAGTCAATCTCAGTGTTCAAATCCAGACTGAAGACCTATTACTTCAGCCTAGCCTACTCACACTTTACATTATAGCCTGTTGCAGCTATGGCTGCTGGTGCTGCTGTACATGCCATTGTGTGTCTCTGTGTTGCCCACCAGGTAGATATATTTGTACTGACCAAACTATCCTATTCTCCTCCCCACATGTCCGCATGGTGCCCGGGCTGGGCACCATATGAGTTGGATGCTGCATCACTGCCATGGATTTAGGAGAATTTTGCTGGTCTACAGAGATTTGCATGGAGTACTGACAAACAGAAGACATGATGGATGGATGGATTAATACCCTCATTCATTTATTTCATTTTTTAATTGTATAATGTTAGCATGCCCAGAGGGGTTGGGCAGCCAGTTGACCTTGGACCCCTAGAGGTTTGTTTTTGGTTCCTCTCCTCCATTGTCTTCTGGTCTTCTTTTCTGTATTCACAAAATGTATGGTTACTTGCATTGTTAACCACATTGGGGCAATCTTGTTGTGAAAGGCACTATATAAAAATAAATTGAGTTGAACTGATTTTTGGGAATGTCTGGGAATGTTACCGAACATTTGATTTTATTTGGGCACATTTCCATGATATATGGGATCATTTTGGGACATGTCAAAATTTTGTCAAAACATATTTGATTATATTTATGGACATTTTGGAACATTTGGGTACAATTTAGAACCTTTTGGGAACTTTTAGGAGTGTTTAAAAATCATTTGGAAAGCTTTTGGGAAACAGAAAATGTGGGTACAATTCAGAGACTTTTTGAAAGATTTGGGGACATGTTATGTTTGGTAACTTTGTGGAACATTTGGACACCATTTGGGGATGTTATTGATTATTAGGGTATATTTCACAACATTTGTGGACTTGTGAACATTTGTGATTTTTTGGAGATATGTGACATTGAATATGCAAGATTCAGGCTCATTTGGGTACATATTTTTTATTTTATTTTTTATTTAATCTCTGAGCCAGGGAAACATTTTATGGAGTCATGGCTCCAGCGGGATTCAAACACCCAGTATGTGACATGGTAGTCAGGAACCTAACCCACAGCACCACCAGTGAGGTCACATGAGGAGTGTTGAAAAAGCCCTACAAAACATTATCAACAGACATCGTACAGCGTGTACAAGTCTTGTGTTGCGGTACATGAATATAATTATATTGTTATTAATTTCTTTAGATACGCGATTCCATATTATATTCCCTTTTAATCAAATTCTAAAAGTATGCTTGTTGACTCCGGTATCACCTTAGTTAAAGACTTCGATGTTTAAAATGTTTATGGAGAAATGGAATACTGGTGTGTATGTTTTCTTTAAAGTACCGAGACCAGCCATATACTGTATGTTTATGTTCCAAAATTAATATAATTTACGGCCTTCACACGCGTTACAGTATGCTCCTATTCTTTTTATGCTCAGCTACTTCAGTGGTAAAATTCCATATAAATATTCAATACTAAAATGGGCACAGTAAAGACATTTAAATCTTTCGACGACCGACCAACGCACCACGAGTGCCCCTGTCGGTCAACCAATCACGTACCGCGGTATTTTGCGTCAACACGTGTCACGATGCGCAAGCCCGTAGCCAATTGCCTCCGGTACGTGTCTGTACTGCGCACTATGAATGGCTGCATCTGTAGATAAACTGAGTGCAGAGCTTGAGGTGGAGTGGAACAGATAGTGGAAGGAAAGGGAAGAGCGTATTTATCCTATTTGGCCTCAGTTGGCAAGGAGGGAGGGGTTCCCGGCAGTGAAGGGTACTCACGTTGCAGCATCAGCAGGTTTGGAACAGAGAAGAATGAAAGAGGGCATGATGTTTGTGACATGACCCATAGAACCAAAGTACCAGCAATTACGCTTTGAGTATGGGATACGTGATAACCAATTTGTAGGAGTGCGTGTGCTGGGGAAGACGGAACAAGAGTGCAGTGAGGTTTTGGAGGAAATTTGTAATTCGATGCGGTGATGGAGAGCTTAGGGGTAGGGCTTCAGAGGGTTTGTTAAATTTTGCATAAGGGGTGGGAGTATGTAAATTGTTGTCTATTGTGTTGGGGAATGCAGGTATGTGGGTTGGTTGTTTTTGAATTATGAGAGCTGAATATTGATGCAAGGAAGCATTGTTTTTGCTGTGTAATGTTTTTGTTAACAATTAAGATGGTTTTGGTTTTCTGTATGGTATGATGGTGTGACATTGTGTTTATTTCATATTTTTGGTTGTTATTATGGCTGTGTTTGGTTGTTTGGTTGTTTGGATTGTTATCAGTTGATATTAAGAATTGTTTTTCTGTGTTATATGTTGATTGTGTGGTGTGTCATATTTTGTAATAAAAAAATCGGCATCGGGCATCGTTTCTCTGCCTTTTGGTCTAAGATCGGGAAGAGGATTGCGACGACCTGTAGACCAGGATTTTACCTGACGACTACATCTTGCCATTGGATTGCTTTGATAGTGTGGATTGCTTTTGAAGTTTCCCTGCTTGGACTGGAGTGGACCCTTCGAGGAGCTGACCTGGAGGCCTCCTCCAGGGTGGCAGAAGGGTTTGACTCCTACTACTGGCCTGGGGAGGTTTCCAAGCTGAAGTGGACTTTGCGCTTTCGTTGGATGCGAGGGGGAGAACTGCCCGGGAGACGTGAGTTCGAAGACTATGTTTTGTTTGGGTGTTTGGGCCTACAGTCAGGAGAGGTTCTATGTGTGCAAGGGAATAGGCCTGTGAAGTATATTGATGTCACTTTTAGAGAAGAGGAGACATACAAGAGGGTGTCTGCAAGATACGCAGACAAGAAGGATGAAGAGTTTGTGAGGGATTTCGAAGTGTTGGGTTGCTATCATGATAATTTCCGTGTGGTGCTGGTCCATTTGTATGACCCTTTCATTGAGGATGATGATGTTACAGCCTTTCTGCTTAGACATGTCTCTGGACTGGAAAGAGGAAGAAAGTGTGCACCCTGTGCGAGGTTGATGGACATCTGTTTAAGAACTGTGTGTGGATGGACGTACGAAGAGTGAGAGAATATGACAATGGCACGTTGAGAGTGGATGGAGAGGAGGAGGAGGTCACTCCTGTGATTGAGGAAGAGGCTGCTGGTGTGGAAACGGATGTAGCACCTGTCAATGCAGAAGTACAGGTGGCCGCACTTCCGCAGGAAGCGGAAGTTCCGTATCTGGGTCAGCAAGGCCCTGCTGACCCAGATACGGAAGAGGAAAATGCTACAGTGCCGGAGACGGCGGAAAGCGAGCAGGAGCAGGGGAAAGTGCTGGCCAAGCGAAGACATGAAGCGGTCGAGAGTGATTCTGGGGCAGAGGAGGAGAAGAAGGTGACGGAGGACCCTTTGGAGGAGTTTCAGGATGAGGAGATGGAGGAGCGGCATTTGCCAGAAATGGAGGTTGAAGCAGAGGGGTGTTGTAACAGAAAGAATAAGGTTCTTGATCCCGAGATGAAGTAAAACAGATGAGTTTATTGCATGCAAGGAACAATAAAGCCGAAGTCTTGTTTCCCGCAAGAAACAACAAAACCGAAGTATTGTTCGATGTGCCGGTACAAACTTTTAGGTTATATAGTCCTTGCTTGCTGCTTCAGACGTCATTTGGTGTTATGGTAAGGGTGGGGGGGTCATGGTATTTGGCCAGTTAAGAGACCCTGGCCAAATGGTCAGTTTAAGATTATGCCCCCAGAGGGTTCCTTGCTCACATCTGGAATCCTTATCAGTTAACCCCCTTTCCTGCCATAAACCCCTGTTGCTTAGAAGTCTACTTTTCAGGCAGAACTGACTTAAGTTATTAACCCTTTTTACATCTTGTCTCTTACTTCAGGGGTAAGGTGGCCCAGTTTGGGAAGAGTCTCCGGCTCAGGTCAGGAGGAGGGGCAGGTCTTACCTGAGGTCTATGTCGGTTGCTCCAGACATAATCGATACAACATCGATGGGAGGATGGGCCGCACTATCCTACTCCGGGTGGGTACTCACCTGCGTCGGACAGCTCAGAGGATTCTAATTCCGGCCAGTCCGATGGCACGGAGAAAGAGACAGACCTGGATCCACCATGAGTCTTCTCATTCATACAGTCAACGGGAGAGGCTTAAAGGACAGAATGAAGAGGACTGCAGTTTTTAAGGCTCTAAGAGAACAAAGGTTCGACGTGTGCTTCCTACAGGAAGTGCACTTAGCAGGAGAAGGGGACATTCAACGTTTCACGAGGGATTGGGGCGGCTTGAAATCCCGGTGGAGTGTCGGGGGAGTGCATTCAGCAGGGGTGGGTATTGTTTTTGGGAGCACGGTGGTGGAGGAAACTGATTTCTTTGTTGTGAGTCCAGGGAGGGTGATTGTGGTGGATGGGGTGTGGGCGGGCACTAAAATTCATTTGATGTGTGTATATGCACCAGCAGAGTGCAGTGCGAGGAGAGGTTTCTTCTCCGATTTGGCGCCCTGGAGTACTACCAACAGGCGGGTCTTTTTGGGAGGGGATTTCAATGAGGGTATTATGTCCCGGACCACAGGCGCAATTGAGATTACCCAATAGGATGAATGATCTGAATTGGTTGTGTGGGTGGAGGAGGCTTTCCGTGCGGGAGGTTGTGTGCCATCACAGTCTGACAAGGTCTCCAGTATGCCCAAGGACTGAATGTGCCGAGGTCAGATCTTTTGCTCACGTGTTCTGGGGTTGCGGGGTAGCACAATCAGTCCGGGTTAAACATCGAGCCCTATTTACGAGTTTGTGGACGAATTTTAAACTAACTGAGCACGTGGTTATATGGGGATTGAAATTGGTCAAGGGTGATGAGAGAACAGACTTTTTGTTGTGGTTACTGGTGAGTTTGATTAAATTGGTTTTATGGGACTGCAGAAACCATTTGGTGAAGTATGGGGGTGATGTGGGTGTGCAGGGGATAAGTGGGCGTGTTAAGCATGAGTTACGTCAAGTCCAAAGACATGATTATAGTAGATGGGGTTATCATGTGGCTAAAGAGCGGCGGAAAACTCGAGGACTGGATGTTTTCGGTGATATATTTTTGTGCTGTTTTGTGATGTTTTGTGATACCTTGTTCGTTTTGTACTTTAATAAAAAAAAATCTGTTCTTATCAGTTTAATATCTGATACGTCCCCCATCGGGGGACCACATATTAAATGGATTTTTGGAACAGGGAGCTGGATCAGGAGCTTGCTCCGTCCTCTCCACACATCGGCCCGGTATTGCAGCGCCTCCGGGAACGGTGCACTACCTTCTCTCAGTGGTGAAAAGACAGACGTAACTAACAAGCAAGCAAGCAAGCAAGCAAGGTGGACTGGAGCTCCTTCTTCTCCGGTCTCGTCTCTCGTCCGTCTGTGTGTCTCTGTGTCTCTTTCTCCCCCTCCCCGTCTCCGTGTCCGACTCCATTCCCGTCCTCCCTCTGTGCATTTCCCCGCGTCTCGACTTTCTGGCCAAGCAGGCCGGCCCCTTTTCGGCTCCCGTGCGTTTTTCATCTTTTTTCTAGGGAGGCAGGCGTGGCTTGTGTGTGTGTGGTGCTTTCTCAGCAGGCAGGGGAGCCCTTTTTGGCTCCCGGGCGTTTTCCCTCCAAAATACTTAGTATATACATTCTTTTCTTTTTTTGGGCAGGCAGGCAGGCAGGCAGGCATGTGGGTGTGTGTCCGTCCCTCCCGAGAGAGCGCTGCCCCTTGCCTATGGCCGCAGGTGCTGATGGTCCGCTTTCGCTTGCAGCTCGCTCGGCACAGCTGCTGCTGGTGGGAGGGGCCTAAGCTAAGGAGGCTGGCCGAGAGAGGGGGAGCAGAGTCCGGCGGCAGGCCTCTGGCTGCAGGGAGGCCGGCAGCTGCGCGAGTCCCGGGCTCCTGAGGAGTCGGCCTGCGCCACTGTGCGCCAGCGGAACGCCCGCGCGTCGGTCCACGCCTTTGGGGGCATCGCTTCTCGGCCTTTTGGCTAAGATCAGGGTTCAAGCAGGCAAGCCCGCAGTTCTTTGGTCTTAGTCCGGGGGTCGGGAAGGCAGCGGGAGGAGAGGAAGGCTGACGATTGGAGGTTGCTGCGGAGCCTTTCCAGAAGACTGCTGAGCAGAGGATCAGAGGAAAGCGAAAGGTCCAGAGAAAGAAAAAACCACCACCGGAATCGCTCTAGATGAAGCTTAGGGGGTGAATGTGGGGCTTCCATGATGACGACAAGAGGTGAGATCGGCGACTTCAGGGCGGCTGGGGACCCTCTGTCCCGTGAGGGGCAGATGCGGGACTCAGTGCGCTTCGTGGTGAAGGATTTGGAGAAGAGGAAAGGATTGGTGGATAGAGCATGGTTCGAGAAGAAGATTGTAGCCAAAGTTTTTTCCTTGAAGCAGCAGGATGTGCTTTGCATTCAGGATTTCCCAAGAAAAGGGATTATTGACTTGACTCTTGTGTCTGCTGCGATTTGTAGCAAAGTATGGGACAGAGTGGGGACTGGTAAAGATCATGCTCCTTTGAGTTTTTATCGTGTGGAACCGTTATTTGCCAGGGATTTGCGACCATTGGTTGTACATATGTACAACCCCTTTGTGCCTGAGGAGGACATTGTTTTTTTCTGAAAAGATATGTGGACATTCAGAGTGCCGGTCAGAAGACCGGGGGTTACTGGACTTGTAAGAGAAAGTTTTTGGTTCGCCTCAGGCCCAGTGGGCCTCAGGGAGGCGGGGTGGTTCATCCCCCGGCGACCTTTTCCTTTGGGGCGGACAACGGTTATTTGTATTATCCGGGACAGCCCTCTGGATGCCGCAAGTGCAGCGACCACGGGCATATGGCAGCGGATTGTGCGAGCGTGGTATGCAGAAGATGTGGACTTATTGGACATGTTATTGCAGAGTGCTGGGTGGGGGGGGTCTTGTAATCTGTGTGGGAAGCAGGGGCATCTGTACAACACTTGCCCCAGCAGGAAGAAATCTTACGCGGAGGCAGCAGCTGCGAGGGCGCCAAGGGAGAAGACAGAGGAACCTGAGAGTGCGACTGTGACGGCGATGGACCAGGACACTGTTCAAATTGGTGGGAATGACCAGGTTACGGATGCGAGTAGTGTGAACGTGGTAATGGACGCTGCGCCACGGGTATCTGAGGAATTGGTGCAGGAGGGCTTTCTGGCCAAGCAGGCAGGCCGTTGACAGAAGATCAAAGAGCAGGGCCCCCGCCCGGGACTGGCAGGAAGGCAGGCAGGCAGGCAAGAGAGAGGGGGAGCAGAGTCCCGCGGCAGGCCTCTGGCTGCAGGGAGGCCAGCAGCTGCGCGGGTCCCGGGCTCCAGAGGAGTCAGCCTGCGCCACTGTGCGCCAGCGGAACGCCCGCGCGTCGGTCCGCTCCTTTGGGGGCATCGCTTCTCGGCCTTTTGGCTAAGATCAAGTGTGTGGCCTGATCGCAGCTTGATGCTTGGCCAGAGGAAAGAGGAAAGAGGAAAGAGGAATCACTGGTTTTCGGGGACTACTCGAAACTTTTTTTCTATGTGGCGGATTTTTTCCGGCCATTTTTCGACTACAATGGAGAAAGGATCAACATCAAGAGAAGGAAGAGTGAGACACGCCGTGCGCTTTGTGCTGCGAGCCAGTGGAGAGAGGACAGAACTTGCTTCGAGATCATTTGAAGAAGTGATCTGCAATGCTCTGCACCTTGAACCCGAGGACGTTTATTGCATTCAAGACTTCCCCGGTAAGAAATGCTTTGATGTTTCTCTTGTTTCGGAGAACCTAGTTAGAGGAGTTTGGGAAGTTGCAAATCACAGAAAGGACGAAAAGCCTTTTGTTGATTACTATGTTGAACCCCTTTTTGCTCGGGAACTAAGGACACTGACGGTGGCAATGTTTAACCCCTATGTACCTGTGGAGGACATTGTCTGCTTTTTAAAGAGATTTATGGACATTCAGGGCATAGGGGTGAAGGTTATGGATAAAAGGGGTTTTTGGACCAGAAAGAGGCGCTTTAAATTGCGTTTCAGTTCAAATGGGTCAGCCCCTGATGGCAATGTTCACAGAGACTTGTCAGTGTCATCCACCAGTGCTTACCGGTGCAAACATTCTTGTACCGTAGGGGCCTCACCCCCAGCCCTTGCTGCGTTAGGGTGGGCTGTGGTGAGGAGGAGACTGTGACCCATCTCCTGTGGTCCTGCTTTTTTGTTAAGGCCTTCTAGACCCAGTTTGAAGACTGGTTGCAAGCTCTCTCGCCCCAATTTTCCCTGACCGCTGCTTTTGTTCTATACGGCATCTCTCCTGTCAAACTTCCTCCTGACGTGTTTGACAGGATCTGGGCCGTGGTGAACAGTGGGAAAGATGCCCTGTGGAGAGTGAGGAACATGAGGGTGTTCAAAGGCATCAAGGTCCCAGACAAGGCAGCAATTAACTTGGCCCTGTTCATCACCCGAGAGAACTATTACCTCAGAGATCTGTGGAGAGAAGGGAGGGAGGAAGCTGAAAATCTGTGGGAAACAGAGGGCATAGGACAGTATCTCAAGATGCTGTGAAAAACAATTTCATGTTTAAGTAAAGAATGTGATTTGCACCAGAACAAAAGAAAGTGTTGCTATGTAACTGGTACCGTGTCAAAATGTAATGAGACGTGATCATATATACTGTTTTAAGTATGTATATTAGTGTAAAGCTTTCTAATTTGTGATGCCCTGTATTCTTTTGTGAAAAGAAAATAAAGTTCTTAAAAATCGAAATCGTCTCTGAGGCCCTGGACATGCCTTTTGAGGGCGAAGAGGAGAGTGAAATCAGGGCAGAGGAGCTGGCAGATCCCCAGTCTGGAGGCTCCTCGGGGTCGTCAGGGGCCTCTTGTATACCCGAGACAGAGAATAGTGAGGGGGGAAATCTGACACTCACCAAAGGCGTGGGGGCTCAAGTAGAAGTTGTTGCTGAAGAAGGGGAGAGAGGAGGGCCTCTGGCTCAACTCTGAGCTCCCCATGGATTTCGTCTAGCTCTGTAAGTGGGATGAAAAGAGCAATAAGGTTCACTGGCCTGCTGGATTTGAAGATCAGGAGCTCCAAAGGAAAATGATTCAGTACAAATGTGTGAGTGAAGGGACAGAAGTGAAACGTTTCCAAGTGTATGGAAGAACTCACACGGAAATAAGGTCCAAAAACTGCCTCTTTTCTGACATAGAGAGGCAGTGGAGAGGAAACGCGGGGAAGGCAAAAGCAGCCTTTGCTGCGGGAGTCTTCAGGAAGGACGGGAAGTTTATGAAGCAGTTGGAGGCCTAGCCTGGCTTTTTAAAGAAGTGTGAGTGGGTGAATGGGAATGTGAGGTTATACTGAAATATACTGAGAATGTTTCAGGGCGTGAGTTTTGAACAGGAAGGGAATACTAGAAGAATCATGAAGCTGTTTGTGAGTGGGCATCACAAAGCGACAGTCCAGGATGCGTACATGGCAGCAATGGACATTTTGAGTAAATTGGCCGAAAAGGCTTAAAGGTTCACTTGTGACCATGAAGATTTTCATTTCAAATACCAGGGTTTTGAGAGATAGGGTAAGAAGGGAGGTTGTCTTCCAGTCACAGAGGACTTTGACCTTTGATGTGTGCCTTCTACAAGAAGTTTATTTTTGGACTGTGATTGGGCTTAATGTTTATGGAAGTTTTGAAAAGACTGTGAGGGAAGCATATATACACATCTCAGGTTTGCTAAGGCACTGGGCAAGGGACAGAAATGTTGAAGACCTCTTGAAATCTCTCATGTTGAAAATACTAACCATAAATGTGAGGGGTTTGAGGGACAAGGTTAAGAGAGTGACGGTGTTTGGTTATTAAAAAACTTTGGACTTCACTGTATGTTTCTTGCAGGAAGTTCATCTGAAAAATGACAGAGATGTGGCAGATTTTACAAAGGAGTGGGATAGGAGAGCTCCCAGATGGAGTGAGGGTGGGGTGCATTCCTCTGGTGTCTGGATCCTTTTTGGGTCCCATGACCTTGTGGTGGGGCAGAGTGAACTTGGGGTGCCTGGAAGACTGATGAGTGTGGATGTGATGGTGAGTGAGTGTCGTTATCGGTTTATATGGGTGTATGCCCCGGCGGTGGCTTCTCAGCGCCACACCTTTTATGTAAACTTTGTGCCCTTTTGTTTGACAAATAAGATTATTATGGGAGGAGATTTTAATATTGATTTTGAGGACAAGGACAGTCCAGATGTCAGGAACGTCCGCAACCTGCTAGTGCAGTATGGGTTGGTGGATAGTGTGTTAAGAGCTACAGTGGGAAAAGCAGGTCCTACGTGGCGGAATGCAACAGGGGTGTCAAAAAGATTGGACTATGTTTTTACCTCCAGGGGTTTGGGGATAGGGAGAGTGCTGACAACATCTTTCTGGCACTCTGACCATGATGTGTTGGAGGTGGTTGGCACAGGTGGGGGAATGGATTTTGGAAAGGGTGTGTGGAGACTTAACACAGAAATTTTGAATGAGGCTGGATATAGGGATTTCATCAGAAAAAAGCTAGCGTCTTGGATTAATGCAAGACGGGAGCAGACTCCCATCTTGAAGTGGTGGGATCTAGTAAAGAAGTGGATCCAGGAGGAGACCAGAAAGGTTTGGAAGGACAGGCAGAGAATGGGGAGGAAAGAGGGAAGGATTTTGCAAGAAGAACTGCATAGACTGTTTGTGAACTGTAATGATGGGCTGCCAGTTGATCTGGAAGAGATAAATGAGCAAAAAGACAGACTTAGAAGGTATCATGAGGGAAGGCTCGTCATTACCTTTTTAAATTGTACATAGAGAAGTTGCAGTTTTCCGAAACATGTTCTACATTTCAGTTCAGCCGGGTAAGGAAGAGACAGAGCAGACGGGTGGTGGAGGGGCTAGAGACTCAGGGGGGGCAAGTAGTGACTGACAGGGAGGGGATGTTAGAGGCAGCATCAGAATTCTATCAAGACCTTTTTTCTACAAGAGAGATAGAAGAGGATGCTGTCGAAAGGGTTTTGGGGGCTGTGACATCAACGCTCACGGAGCAAGATAGGGCAGATATAGAGGGCCCTTTTACTTTGAGGGAATTGACAGAGGTTACAGATGCAGCCATTCAAAACGAGCGGGCGATACCGCATTATTTTGCGGTGCGCTTTAAGCAGTCTACCGTGAGTTACCGTAAATTCTCCTATAATACCGCAAGTAAAATAATAGTATCCGGAATTTCCGCAAGGTGGAGCTAATAAAGCTCAACCTCTCATGTTTGTGCTGTCGCCAACAAAGTCTTTAACGAAGATATTACTAATAGGATTAATAATGAATGACCTTGGACAAGCTGTAAACTCAAAGTCTGGTCCACTGGTCCACATTCTTTTTTTCATTGACCGTCTTTGTATAAGTAACACCACAGCATTTTGCAATCATGCAAAGTACAGTAATTTTTGAGAATCGATTCACCATGCCTTTCACATGCTCATAAAATAGATTGATTTAGGAACATAAACATATTACCGTATGCAAACTGTACTGTATACAGTATGTATATGTATATTTAATGTCTTAACTGTGCCCGTTTAAGTATTGAATATTTATATGGAATTTGAATAGGAACATACTGTAACGCGTGTGAAGGCCATAAACGATATTAATTTTGGAACTTAAACATACAGTATATGGCTGGTCTCAGTACTTTAAAGAAAACATACACACCAGTATCCCATTTCTCCCTAAACATTTTAAGCATCGAAGTCTTTAACTAACGTGATACCGGAGTCAACAAGCATACTTTTAGAATTTGATTAAACGGGAATATAATATGGAATCGCGTATCTAAAGAAATTAATAACGATAGAATTATATTCATGTACCGCAACACAAGAATAGTACACGCTGTACATTGTCTGTTGATAATGTTTCTGTAGTGTTTTTTCAGCACTCTCCATGTGACCTTGCCGGTGGCACTGTGGGTTAGGTTCCAGACTCCCATGTCACATGGTCTGTGATCAAATCCTGCTGGAGTCGTGACTTTTTTTTTAACAAACATTTCTTTGAAAAAATGAAACGTTTCCCTGAGTCAGAGATTAAATAAAACCTCACTCGCACCAAACAAATTTATATTTCTAAATATCACAACATGATCGAATTTAAGTCATTTTAATAACAATGAATAGTCACCTAGGCGTTACAATATAAACATTTATATTGATTTAAATAACGTTTTGATTTAAATCGCAAATGCGGGTTTAAATATATGTGTTTTCTGATTCACAATCAGACAAATGCAACATAAATTGATATCTTTGTCTTCTAAGTATCTTAATAAACTTTCAGCATAGCTTTCTCCCCGTTTAGATTTATTTTGGGATCAAACGTGGAAAGATTAGATTGTAATTGTTTTTATTTTTTAAATACATTTTTGAAAAGTGTAATCTATACTAAAAAGCTGTACACCACCTGCTATAAAGATACATATTGTAATACTTTCGGGTTCGGATAGGACAGACACAAGAACTCAGACTTGCTGAGTTAAAGCAAGTTAAAGCCTTGATTTTATATATCACCTTTAAAAGTGGCATCTCAAAGCAAAGTAAATACCCAACACTGATTGTACCCATCTGTCATGCTAATAAAGCAGCTTGAATTGAATTGAGAGGGGGGGGGGTATATTTGCTTTGAGTATAAAGTACATTGTGAATGTTTTCACAGCCTTCACTTTGTCGTTTTTATGCCATTTTTTGACCACGCACGAATATTCCTATGTCCGTATCTTCGCAAGGGAATCAGTGCAAATTTTAATACTAATTAAATGACCGCGGGCACTTTCCACCCCCTCTACATTCTCAGAGTAGAACAGACTAACCTTCTAATGAAAGACGGTCCACCCCCCACGGACAGGAAAAGTGCCCACAGGCACTTAAACTTAATATGGTCAGTAACAGTAAACAGTAACATGGTCAGAAGGAGCACGTACAAACGTTTCCGAAATAACCACATGTAAGACTCTGATGCTTAAAATATTTAGGGACAAAGTGGAATACTGGTGTGTATTTTTTCTTTAAACTACCAATACCAGCCATATACAGTCTGTAACGTAGGGATTTCTATATGTCTTTATTTAGTGTTTACATTAGTGACAAAGGCTAAACTTTTAGCTTCAGTAACGTGTACATATCTCCCCTTTTTATAAAACGACATGGTTGAAAACTGTTCCAGAGCCACTGTTGTTTCATCAGTGAAAAGTACATCATGAAATGCCTCTCCCTGTTCAATCCACTGGAAAAAAGAAAAGGAGCATAAAGCTTCTGATGGTTATAAACGATATTCATTTAGGAGCAGCATCAGAGGTATGTTTTTAACTGCACTGCATTGGAGAGAATACCATAGTGTGTTTTTTTTTTTACTCCCTGGCGGAAACTGGCTTCCAGAAGAATCGGTATGGCTCAGAGATTAAATAAAACTTCACTCGCACCAAACAAATGTATATTTCTAAATATCACAACATGATCGCATTTAAGTCATTTTAATAACAACGAATAGTCACCTATGCGTTACAATATAAACATTTATATTGATTTAAATCGCGTTTAAATCACCTTTATTTAAAACCCATAAATAAAGCTGATACTGTTTAGACTTTTAATTATTTAAAACTGTATTAAAGCAGCACGATACACAATGCAACGTAAATCGCTATCTTTGTCTTCTGTGTAATAATGTTCACCTCTCTGTCCAGCAAATTTACAATAGTAATAATAATGAACTTAATTGTATATGGCGCCTTTAAAGGTGGCTCCTCAAAGCGCTTTACAGGTTAAAAGCAATACTGTTAGGCTGGGAAAACGATTTTTTTTTAAGAAATACAAAATGAGATATAATGATATGTTCCGGCTTAGACATTAATGAAGAGCATAACGCGTGTACTGTATACACTGCAAGTACAACCCCCCTCTCTGCAGGAGTGCTGGCTGTGACGAATTGAACCAGTTTCACGGGTATTTTCAAAGTAGGAGGTGAGATTTCCAGCGAAAGACACCCCCCCTTCAAAAACCCAGTAAATACAGTACTTACTAGTTAAAGGCTAGGCTCCCGACTACGGTGAAAGGAACCCTTCTTTCATTAGAAGACAATGAACATATTTTAGCCCTGAATGAATTAATAGCAAACATGGTTTACATAAAAGACATTTTTCCAAGAAAGTTTAGCCTTTGTCACTAATGAAACCACTAAATAAAGACATAAATATAAAAATCTTAAGATTTTTAAAATACATGACTTTGCTAAAATTTATTTGAAAATAAAAACAATTACAACCGCCAGGGGATAGAGAAAACAGGGGAGGGGTGTTGGTTTTGCATAAGGGGCGGGGCTATGGAAATTAGGTCTGTTTGGGAATGTGTAGTTACATGTTCTGGCTGTTTGTGAATTATCGTTGTTGAGTATGGAGTGTTGAGGTATTGATTTTGTGTAATGCTTTATGTTGAAAATTGAGGTGGATTTTGTTTATGATAAACAGGATAAACTGGGATGGGAGGAAGGTTTGGTTTTGCATAAGGGGCGGGATTATGATAATTGGAGGACTTTGCGAGTGTAAAATGGTTTGATTATTTGATTTTGTATTGTGGTTGTTATCTATGTTTTTGGTTGGTATTATGTTTATATGGTTGTTTTTGTTGGTTTGTTGTTATTATGGTTATTAATAATACGATTTATAGTTGAAATCTGAGCCTAAATAAAAAGAAAAAGCAAGTGATTAGGTTTATGAGCAATCTAATTACTTATTCGTTTAAAAAGCTATATAAAATAAAGTTTATTATTAATTTGCTGGACAGACCGGTGAACATTATTATGCATAAGACAAAGATAACGATCCTGATCAGTTTAGAAATATGTGTACGCTGTAAGGTTTTTACTTCTTAAACTTTTAAAATACACGTTTTGAATAGAAAGAAATCCTCTTCCTGGTATAGCAAACCAGCACGTCTTTTTTCTCCAATCAGTGGGGTGTCAGATGGTGTCAGCCAATCATCATTCTGCGTTGGGTAGCAATGGGTGACTGTTCTCAGGCGGAAGATGATGTAAACAGCTTAATGTTCGTGTTAAATATTTTTTTTTAATTAAAATTCATTCTATACAGCAATCGCATATTTGGGTACCGTTTCATAAAACTTTCATGCTTAAAATGTTTAGGGAGAAATGGAAGACTGGTGTGTATTTTTTCTTTAAACTACCAAGACCAGCCATACACAGTACAGTTTACATACATACAGTAATGTTTATGTTCCTAAATTAATATCGTTTATGACCTTCAGATGCGTTATGCTCCTCTTCTTTTTATGCTCAGCTACTAAAATTTCCCTTTAGTGGTAAAATCCATATAAATATTCAAAACTAAGCGGATTAAAATGTGCACAGTAAAGAGATTAAATGATTAAATCTTTGCACTACCACCCAATGCACCACGAGTGCCCCTGTCGGTCATTTTGGCCAGCCAATCACTTAGCGCGGTGCCCTGCGGTGGCTTGTGGGTAGGTTACTGTACCGCGGATTTTTACAGCGCATTTTGAATGGCTGCATCTGTATGAAGGATCTGAAAAAGGGGAAGGTGCCGGGGATAGATGGTTTGCCGGCAGAGTTTTATCTTACGTTTTGGGAGGTTTTGAAAGATTTGTTGCTTTTATTATTGAAGGAGGTTTTTAAAAAGGGCTGTTTGGGGGCTACTATGCGGACGGGGATTTTAATATTACTTTATAAGAAAGGGAGGGCTAGTGATTTACGTAACTGGAGACCTTTAACACTTTTGTGTACGGATTATAAGATTTTTGTTAAAGTTATTGTGAATAGGTTAAAACGAGTGTTGCCCTCAGTTATTGGAGTGGAACAAACTTGTGGGGTTCAAGGACGTAAAATTAGTTGGACGTTACAGCTAATAAGGGATATCATAGCATGGACAGGGCAAAGAGACCTACCTTTTATGTTAGTTAATTTAGATCTTGAGAAAGCCTTTGATAGGGTCTCCCATAGTTTTTTGTGGAGAGTAATGGAGCGAATGGGGTTCGGGGCGCAGTTTGTGGGTTGGATTCAGACCCTGTACAAAGCAGTGGGGGAGTAGAATCCTGATAAATGGCCATATAGGAGGCACTGTAAGGCAGGAGTCGGGGGTGAGGCAGGGATGCCCTCTCTCGCCGTTGTTATTTGTTTTATATATTGAAGCGTATGCTCATTTGGTGTGTATTGACCCGAGGGTGGAGGGTGTCTTGGTGCCGGGAAGTGGAGGGAAGCAGGCTAAGATAGCCTTGTATGCCGATGACCTTACTTTGTTTATGAATTCGGATGCTGACCTGCAGGGGGCGCTGGAACATCTTGAGATTTTTACAAAAGCATCCGGGGCTAAATTAAATAAGGAGAAAAGTATGGTTAAATTCTTTGGAAGGTGGAGAGACCGGCAGGACAAGGTGGGCGGCTTGCAGGTTTGCAGGGAGCCCATGAAGATACTCGGGATCTCCTTTAAGGAAGAGGAGACTGCCAGTTTCAACTGGCTAGCTAAGCTGGAGAAAGCGAGAACTTGCCTTAGCCTGTGGAAGAATAAGGGACTCACTCATACTGGTAAGGTGCTCATTGTAAAAATAGAGGTTCTGTCCATGTTGAGTTATTTGGCGGCTGTTTACCCTATGCCCCTTAGGCTGAACAGGTATCTAACACGGGAGATATTTTGGTTTATATGGGGAAAAAAGTATGAGTATATTGCAAGAGCTGATATGTGTGGGTCTTGATAAGTCTTGTCAAAATGGAATTATGGCAGGCACGAAATGGCTTGGTTAAAAACCATTTGCATGTAAGCGTGGTTGGTCTGTACAATAGGTTGTTGTATCGTGTTAAGTGTGAGGTAGTCTTGGATGTGCAGAAGAATGGTGGAAGGGTTTATTTGTTCATTATATGTCCTAATTTGAATTGCTGTGTTTTGAATTGAGTGATGGTATTGTTTGTGTTGGTTTCATTGGATGTCAGCTCTTTGTACATAGTATGTAAATATGTTTTTTGAGAATAAAAAATGTAAAAAAAAATCTGTTCTTATCAGTGTAATATCTGATATGTCCCCCATCGGGGGACCACATATTAAACGGATTTTTGGAACAGGGAGCTGGATCAGGAGCTTGCTCCGTCCTCTCCACGCATCGGCCCGGTATTGCAGCGCCTCCGGGAGCGGTGCAGCACCTTCTCTCAGCGGTGAAAAGACAGACGTAGGTAGCGAGCGAGCGAGCGAAGTGGACTGGAGCTCCTTCTTCTCCGGTCTCGTCTCTCGTCTCTCGTCTCTCGTCCCTCGTCCATCTGTGTGTCTCTGTGTCTGTCTCTCTCTCGCCCTCCCCGTCTCCGTTCCCGTGCTCCATCTGTGCACTTT
Organism: Lepisosteus platostomus; assembly: GCF_059453375.1. Taxonomy (NCBI): domain Eukaryota; kingdom Metazoa; phylum Chordata; class Actinopteri; order Semionotiformes; family Lepisosteidae; genus Lepisosteus; species Lepisosteus platostomus. Next base: position 5,553,704 of record NC_142625.1, read on the forward strand.
CCCGCGTCTCGACTCTCTCGGCAAGCAGGCTGGCCCCCTTTTTGGCTCCTGTGCGTTTTCCCTTCAAAAAACTTTTCCAGAGAGGCAGGCGTGGCTTGTGTGTGTGTGTGTGTGTGTGTGTGTGTGTGTGTGTGTGTGTGTGTGTGTGTGTGTGTGTGTGTGTGTGTGTGTGTGTCCGTCCTTGCAGGCGGGCCCCTTTCGATAGCCGGGCATTTTCCTTCCAAAAAACTTAGTATATCCACCTTTCTTTCTTTTTTTTCGGCAGGCAGGCGTGTGTGTATGCGCGCGCGTGTCCCCGTCCCTCCCTCCAGAGAGAGAGCTGCCCCTTGCCTCTGCCCGCAGGTGCTGGCGCTCGGCTTTTGCTTGCAGCTGGTTGGGCACGGCTGCTGCCGGTGGGATGGGCCTAAGCTAAGGAGGCTGGGAGCTGGCGCCCCCCGCGGCGGCGGTCGTTGTCGGGCCGTTGACAGAAGATCAAAGAGCAGGGCCCCCGCCCGGGACTGGCAGGCAGGCAGGCAAGAGAGAGGGGGAGCAGAGTCCGGTGGCAGGCCTCTGGCTGCAGGGAGGCCGGCAGCTGCGCGGGTCCCGGGCTCCAGAGGAGTCGGCCTGCGCCACATGTGCGCCAGCGGAACGCCCGCGTGTTTGGGGGGCATCGCTTCTTGGTCTTTTGGCTAAGATCAAGTGTGTGGCCTGACCGCAGCTTGTTTCTTGGCCAGAGGGGGGAGGAAGAGGGATCGAAAGTTTTTTTGGGGCCTGCTCGAAATTTTTTCTACGTGGCGGATTTTTCCGGCCATTTTTCTATCAAAATGGAGAGAGGAGCTGCATCCAGAGAGGGACGAGTGAGATACGCCGTGCGCTTTGTGCTGCGAGCTGATGGAGAACGGACAGAACTGGCGTCGAGGGACGAGTTTGAGGAGGACGTGCTCAGCAAGGCTCTGCATCTGGAACCCGAGGACGTTTTTTGTTTGCAGGACTTCCCGGGTAAGAAGTGTTTTGATGTTTCACCTGTTTCAAAGGGCCTAGTGCGAGGTGTTTGGGACATTGTTAATCGTAAAAAGGAGGAAAAGCCCTTTGTGGCCTATTATGTTGAACCCCTTTTTGCTAGAGAGCTAAAGACTCTGACGGTGGCGATGTTCAACCCTTATGTGGCTGAGGAGGACATTGTTTGTTTTTTTAAATGTTTTGTAGACATTCAGGGATTAGGGGTGAAGATTCTAGATAAAAAGGGTTACTGGACTGGAAAGAGACGTTTTAAAGTGCGCCTTCGGGCCAACGGTTCAGCCCCTGACGGCCTATTGCACCCACCTGCTACTTTTGAAATTGGGCCTAACCGAGGCTACTTGTATTGCTACGGACAGCCTTTGGTGTGCAGGCGGTGTAGGAAAGAAGGCCATAATATGGTGGACTGTAGAGAGCGAGTTTCCAGACGGTGCGAAGGAGTGGGACATTTTACATCGGAATGTACTGAAGAAATTAAGTATAACTTGTGTGGAGGTGAGGGGCATGTTTTCAGGGACTGCCCTTTGAGTAAGAGAAGTTTTTCAGAGGTGGTGCATGGATCAGGAGAGGCCTGGCCAGGTGCAGCTCGTAACGAGCACAGGCTAATGGACGCAGCTGAGGCTTCTGGCAGTAGAAGCATTGCTGTTTGTGAAAGACCAGCGGAAGAAAAGGCTGGAAAAGGAGAAAAGTCTGCGAAAGACGGTTTTCAAGAGAAAGCGCAGAGCACAACCCCTTTTGCGGAAGGCAAGGAGAAGGGGAAGGCCTGGGAACCGCATGAAGGGGATGTGCAGGGAGTTGCAGGCGAAGGGGCGAGGCCATCTTTGCATATGCAAATTGTGGTGGAGGACGTCTATCAGATAGAGAGTGATGAGCCTTTGGAGAGCTCGGAGACGCCTGGACTGGGCTTTTTGAAAGCGGCGATGGCGGAGGTGGGGCAGGCGGCGCGCTGTGCCCAGGACCTCAGTTGGGGAGAGCATGTGGAGGAAGATGAGGATGAAGGTCCGTCCACATCAAAGCGGACCATGAAGCGGAGCAAGAGCCTGTGAAGGTCAGGCGGTTCTGTGTGGTCTTCCAGGGCCTCTTGTATTCCAGAAACAGAGCACAGAGAAAGCAACAGTATCCTAGTATCCACCAAAGGTGTGGGGGCTCTGGTAGAGCTGAAGAAGGAGAGAGAGGAGGGTCTTTGGCTTGACTCTGAGCTCCTCAGGGATTTTGTTGAGCTCTGTAAGTGGGATGAGAGGAGCAAAAAAAGTACAATGGCCTCTTGGTTTTGCAGATCAGGAGATCCACCAGAAAGGCATTCAGTATAAGTGTGTGACTGCAGGCTCTGAAGTGAACGTTTCCAAGTCAATGGGAAAACTCACACAGAAATTGGGTCCAAGAAGTGCCTTTTTTCTGATATCAAGCGGCAGTGGAGAGGAAACGCGGGGAAGGCGAAAGCAGCGTTTGCTGAGGGAGTATTTAAGAAGGATGGAAAGTTAATGAAGGAGTTGGAGGCCTCGCCTGGCTTCTTAAGGAGGTGTGAGTGGGTAAATGGTAATGTGCGGTTACCAAGTCGGGCTGGGGGGTTGAAAAATATACTAAGAGTGTTCCCGTGTGTACTAAGAGTTTTGAACATGAAGGGAATGCGAGGAGGATTACGAAATTGTTAGTGAGTGGGCCTCAAGAAGTTAGTCCGGGATGCTTACATTGCAGCGATGGACGTTTTGAGCAAATGGGATGAAAAGGTTTAAGTTTCACTTGTGATCATGGCATTTTTCCTTTCTTTTGTGGGGGTTTTGGGAGAGTGGGTGGGAAGGGGTGCTGTTTTCCTGTCCCAGAGGGCTTTTTTCTTTGATGTGTGCCTTTTCCAAGATTTTTATTTTTGGACTGTGTTTGGGTTTTTTGTTTGTGGAAGGGATGAACAGACTGTGAGGGAAGTGTATGTACGCTTCTCAGTTTCATTAAGATACAGGGTAAAGGGACAGGTTTTTTCGAAGGTTTTATTTTCAAAGTCCTTATGTTGAAAAAACTCACTATAAATGTGAGAGGTTTGAGGAGCCCGGTTAAGAGAGCAGCGGGTTTTGGTTATTTAAAATCTTTGGATTTTACTGTGTGTTTTTTGCAGGAGGTCCATCTGAAGAATGAGAGAGATGTGGCGGACTTTTCAAAGGAGTGGGATAGGGGAGCTTCAAGGTGGAGTGTGGGAGGGTTGCATTCTTCGGGGGTTGGGATCCTTTTTGGGTCCCATGACTTTGTGGTGGGACAGGGTGAGGTTGGGGTGCCAGGCAGACTGCTGTATGTGGATGTGACAGTGAGTGAGTGTAGTTATAGGTTCATATGTGTGTATGCTCCGGCGGTGGCTTCTCAACGTTGTACTTTTTATGTTAATTTTGCACCTTTTTATTTGACAAATAAAAAGATTATCATTGATTTTCAGGAGAAAGACAGCCCAGATGTAAAAAATGTCCGCAGCCTGCTCGTGCAGTGTGGTTTGGTTGATAGTGCGTTGAAAGCTAAAGTGGGGAAAGCAGGTCCTACGTGGCGGAATGTAAAAGGGGCATCTAAAAGATTGGATTATATTTTCACCTCCAGGGATTTGGGGATTGAGAGAGTGCTGACGACACCTGTCTGGCACTCTGACCACGATGTGTTGGAGGTTGTAGTGACAGGTGGGAGATCTGATTTTGGGAAGGGTGTATGGCGCCTTAACACAGAAATTCTGAATGAGGCTGCCTGTTGTCCTGGATTAATGCTAGGCGGGAGCAGACTCCCATCTTGAAATGGTGGGATCTTGTTAAGAGGTGGATCCAAGAAGAAACTAGAAAGTATTGTAGAGATCGGCAGCGAAAGGAGCGGAAAGAGGGAAGGATTTTACAGGAGGGATTAAATAGACTGTATGTGAACTGTAATGATGGGCTGCCGGTTGATCTGGCAGAGATCAATGAGCAAAAAGACAGACTTAGAAGGTATCATGAGAGAGGCTCGTCATTACCTTTTTAAATTGTACATAGAGAAGTTGCAGTTTTCCGAAACGTGTTCTACATTCCAGTTTAGCCGTATGCGGAAAAGGAAAAGCAGAAGGGTGGTGGAGGGACTACAGAACCGGTCGGGACAAGTAGTGACCGACAAGGCTGGGATGTTAGAGGCAGCATCAGAATTCTATCAAGACCTTATTTTTAAAAGAGGAGGATGCTGTCGAAAGAGTTTTGGGGGCTGTGACATCAGTACTAAGAGAAAGACAGGACGGATATAGAAGCACCCTTCACTTTAATTGAATTAAAAGAGGTTATGAAAGATTTGAAAAATGGGATAGATGGTTTGCCGGCAGAGTTTTATCTTACCTTTTGGGAGGATTTGAAAGACCTGTTTCTTTTATAATTGAAGGAGGTTTTTAAAAAGGGCTGTTTGGGGACTACCATGAGGACGGGGATTTTAATATTGCTTTATAAGAAAGGGAGAGCTAGCGATTTAAGTAATTGGAGGCTGTTAACACTTTTGTGTACAGACTATAAGATTTGTGTTAAAGTGATTGTGAACAGATTAAAAAGATTTGCCCTCAGTGATTGGGATGGAACAAACCTGTGTGGTCTGAGGTAAGACACAAGATGTAAAAAGGGTTAACTTAAGTCAGTTCTGCCTGAAAATTAGACTTCTAAGCAACAGGGGTTTATGGCAGGAAAGGGGGTTAACTGATAAGGATTCCAGATGCGAACTAGGAACCCCCTGGGGGCGTAATCTTAAACTGACCATTTGGCCAGGGTCTCTTAACTGGCCAAATACCATGACCCCCCCTTACCATAACACCGAATGACGTCCGAAGCAGCAAGGAAGGACTATAGATAGATATATATATAAAACCTAAAAATTTGTACCGGCACATCAAACAATACTTCGGTATTATTGTTTCTTGCTATAAACAAGACTACGGCTTTATTGTTCCTTGCACGCAATAAACTCATCTGTTTAACTTCATCTCGGGATCCAGAACCTTATTCTTTCAGTTACAACAAATTTGGCGTAGTCGGCGGATGCTCCAGAAGACACAGAACTTCCCATCGGCAGGAGAGACGGTCAGCGCTCACATTACTTTGAGAGGTAAGGACTCCTCTTTTTTTAAAAAAGTCCCGACTCTCTCTGACCGATTCGGAAATCTCTTCTCCCTGCTAGAATCGCCTGAGATGACAGAGTAAACGCGAGGTCCTGAATTCCTCTGGCCCGGGGAAGACACCGGTGTATTTAATGGGAAGTTTGCTGTAAGCCCAGAATTTGGTCTGGCAGGCGGTGATTCGCGGTATTGTGTACAGGCGTTTGAAACTGGTGTATGCCTTAATTGCGTGTGGAGTTTTTGAACGGGTTTTGGACCTTTACCGCGAAGTTCAGGACTGGTGTGGGCCTTATTTGCGCCCGGAGTTCTGAAGTTCAGGACTGGTTTGGGACTTAATTGCGCCCGGAGTTCTGAGGCTCAGGATTGGTGTGGGCCTTAATTGCGCCCGGGGTTCTGAAGCCGAGTGGTGTATTAAATGCACGTAATTCAGGACTGGTGTGGGCCTTAATTGCGCCTGGAGTTCTGAGGGTCAGGATCGGTGTGGGCCTTAATTGCGCCCGGGGTCCTGAGATTAGCTACGCCTTGATCGTGCATGGATTGGCGTGGCGTGGTTTTTTGTTTCAAAGGGAACAGGAGAGAAGTAGAAGATATAAGTGTATGTTTTTGGTGTTTTCCTTGTTTGTGAATACATATACACACGCATGACACTAACATGAACACACCTCATAATAAAAGAGCAAAGCACTAAGTAGCAGGATCTAAAGGATGCTGAGATCCGAGAATCGCCCTGATTGAGCTCAGCGAGGCTGGCGTTCTGGGGATGGTTAATTACTGATCAAGGAAGGGGGTTTTCGAGGTCTCGTTCCTTGCCTGTGAACAGTGCGGTGTAAGTCCTCTCTAAAGGCTCTGAGAGGCATTTAGATCTGGAGGTAACAGACGCCCTTAGCTGCATGAGTGCAGTAATGCACAGGATTTTCAAGTGAAAGCATCCCCCTACTGTATGAGCTGTTACCTCACACACGATAAAAGTAAACTCTTAAAGAGACCGAACATGTGTGCTAACTGATGGTTTGAGAAAGTGGTGGAGGGGTCCGTTTATATATCGGAAAAGTATAAGTTGACGGAAAAGAAGGAGAAAACTATGGGAAAAACTGAGTTTGTCAGAGGGAGTCTGGGGCGAAGACGCCTGTAAAGAAAGCATATGCGTATTGATTGGGAAAAGCACAAGCATGTAGCTGCCACCCTGGTGCACGGCCGGCACCAGTGATGGCAGATACATGAGAGAAAAAAAAAGAAATTGTGATGTGACTTCTTAAAAGTGTGTTTACGGGAAAAACAAAAACCCGAAAGAAAAGATACTTTACTCACTACAAAAGAGTATGAACAAAAGCGGAAAAAAAGGCAGTGCAGGAGAATCAGAAACTAAAGGAGGAATTAGTTTCTGGTCGCACTGCTCCAGTTTATGTGTTACAACCGTCAACTAAATTATATCCTGCTCTCCCATAGGGGAACAGACAGGCAGGAAATGAAAATAATTGGGATCAATTCCCACAGTGACCATATGGAGACGGGGGGTCTGAGTGGTATGACACCTGGTACGAGTGTGATAGAGAAGGAACAGGGACTCCCCTCTTAAAGGGAGGACGGCCGCAGACCTGTACTCTCACCCGAAGTGGGAAAGGACTTGATGTAGCGGGGGCTGCCACTGTTGATGACAGCGTCACTCTAACTGTCTCGCACCCCTTCGAGGGGGTCCGCACTCGCACCTACCTTCCCTGATTCCCCCATACGGTCAAATCCAAAACCGCAAGATATTGACCGGTGGGCTAAAGAAGTACCGCATCCGAAATTAGGAATGCAGCGAACCTGGAGTGCACTACAGGAATTAAAAGGATTCATGTAGAAGTGAAACAAGAATACAGCACATTGTAGTACGAATAGAAAAATATATTCTCGATGTGTATGTGTGTTTTATTAATTTGTGTGCCTGTATGTGTGTAACTGTGAGTTTTGGTATACTTAATGACGGTGCGAATGTGTTTTGCCAGCTGGACTATAAGAGCGTCTGAAACGTATAAGTACAATACAGGTACAGTACAGGTGGACGTAAAAGGAGTTAGATAAACAGTTTTTATATGTATATACAATTAGTTGTAATAGTAGAAACAAGTTGGATTTATTCGAATGTCTCGAAACCAGACATGCTGAAACGCTGTAGATTTAGAATCAAGACTGGGGAGAATAAACAGTCTTGTGAGAAGATCTGTTTACCTAATGATTAGATCCTGTAAATCCCTTGTAGCCTCCCTAAGTCTGTCCCAGTCCAGTGCAGAAAAGGAGTTAAACCTAAAATGTACTGTAAATGGGGTGTCAGTTTCTCTGTTATGGGATACTGGAGCACTACTGTCATGCTTGTTTCACTCCTCTGTTCAACAGTGTGCTATAGAGTAATGTATATGGGGAGATGGCAGGAGGCCACAGGAGTATTGGGGCAGCAAGTTTTACTTGCTGAGTACCAGATTTTAACATTCATGTGCACTTATCACGCGAATGTGGGTGGTTTTATCCCAGATCTATTGGGTTGGAATATTATGCATTACAAAGAATGACTATCCAGAACAGGGTATCACGTGGCTTCAACTGACTGTGATCACTCAGTATGTAGATGGTATTCTGAGTGCTTCCCCTGACGAGGAAACCCACAAGTCTGAGTTGCTTCAGCTTTAGAGTGTCTAATAGAAGCAGTTATGATAAAGCCCTTTTGTGTCTAGCATTGTGTAATTTTAACAGGGCCTGGGTGCAATGTTTTTATGGGGCGAGCACAACTTAAGGGGTCTGCTTAAGGGGGGAGTGCAGTACAAGGACAAGATTGCCTTGGTTCCAGCAGCAAAAGCCGCCTGTAATAATTTGAAACAAGCTCTCTTACAGGTGCTGAGACTGGGGTTTCCTCAGATGGATCAACCATTCCTTTGTATGTAAGTGTGGAAAAAGGGTTCTGGGCAGCTGTGCTGACGCAGGAGCATGGAGGTAGGCACTATTATACCATTAGATGCTGTAGCCAAAAGGTGGGGGAGCGTGAAAATTTTAAGAAAATGTAATACTATTTACTGATGGGTCCTCTCTGATACATGAGGGAGAACAGAGAATAGGCTGAGCTGTTTCAACAGAATTCGAGGTGCTAACGACCGGAAAATGCCCCTCCACTGCCTCAGCGCAGCAAGTCAGTTTAGAGCCCTGATGGAAGATTGTGAAAAGAAAGATGTTAATGGGTTACTGTATATGTATATAATGTATGTATTTGTTGCAGGTAGGCCACAATTCTGGATGGCTATGGAGAAATAGGATTCTCTCACCACGGCAGGGACTCCAGTTAAGAATACTGGGCTTGTCTCTGAACTGCTTTGTAGTTTTGCAGCTGCCGACTGAAGTAGCTGTAGTAAGGTGTAAATAACACAATAAATAAAGAATTCCGGAAACTCAAGGTAACAACCGTGCATATGCAGATGCCAGGCAAGCGACACTGGGAGAGCAGGAGTCTGAGACCCCTGTGAAACCTCTACTGGGGAAAAGGGAGAATTCAGGTTGAGGCCTTTAATAGATGTTTAATAGTGGTAAGAAAACGTGTAAAGAATATGGGGTTGTATGATGATGGGGTGTGGGCAGGTGGATACCCAAGTGTATGACAAAGATGATCCAGTGGTGCGGACTGCCTTGCCTCTTGGATACTGATCTTGGGGCATACTTCACTGGGAAGGTGTGCCAGGCTGTAATTGCCTCACTAGGGGTAAGTTGGAAGTCACATTGTCCCCATCACCCACAGTCTGAAAGACCAACTAAGGAAATATCAACCGAAGGAACAGCGTGGGTAGATGCTCTACCTGCGGTCCTGTGCAGTTTGCGGGCTGGATCAAACGGAACTGTGAGACTGAGCCCATTTGAGATCATCACGGGCAGCCAAAGAAACTCCCTGGAGGCCAAGTCTGGCTAACGGACTGTTGAATTTACTAACTCTCTATTACAGTATTGTAGGTTTGTTAACTGAAGCGGTGCACAGGGCTCGTGAACAGGTGCTGGACACTTGGGGACCTCCAGCAGAGGGGAGACACGACCGGATACCTGGCGAGTGGGTGTAGGTGAAGAAGAGATGCCCTGCCAGACGTTGCAATCCTGCTGGGAGGGAACATATCAAGTGCCACTAACTACTGACTGTGCCATCTGAGTGACAGAATGAGATTGCTGGATCCGCGCATCGCACTTCCACTGACCCACAGCACCAGAGACTGAGTGAACAGAAAGAAGGATGTTGTTACCATTTCTGTGTCTGATGCTTCCTACGACCAACAGTGTGCTTGTCAGGCCTGAGGAGCATTACTGGGGATATGGTATCAATACATTCCGGGTGTTGGCATATCTATCAGCCAAAAAATGATCATTGGAGTTGGGTCAATATTGCTATTTCAAGATCCTGACATTAGATCTCCACATGGCTGAGGTCTGTGTTTGGGTCCTTGGGTAGGACTTTATGTATTTGTAGGATTAGGATTGTTTTATGTGTATAAATGTAACTATCACTTGTACGAAAACATCAATCACATCTTGTTTGATAGCCTTGTTCAGATCCCTTGGATCAAAGCATACTCAGAGTTTACCTGTGCGAGGTTTCTCCACCACCACAAGTGCATTAACCCATTCCGTTGGCTCTGTGACTCTGGCAATAATGTTGGACTTCTCCATGTTGTGCAACTCCTCCTTAAGACGGCTCCGCAGTGCAAGAGGTATGCATCGCGGTGTGTATACTACAGGAACCGCCTTTGGTTTGAGGTGGATAGTGCATTCACCTGCAAAAAGCCCAATTCCTGTAAAGACATCTGCAAAATCTTGTAAGATTGGCTTTGTCTCAGTGGGAGGGGTGGTCACAGATAAGACCAGTTTAATAAGGTCCATGTCTAAACATGCTTTAAGTCAGAGTACTGGAGGTGCATGAGTGTCTACAATATAAAAGTCCAGACACATTTCTCTGTCCTTGTACTTGCATTTCAGAGTGCATGCACCTTTTACAGCAAGTTGCTCGCTGCCATAACCTGACAGTCAGCGAGATGTGGGCTGCAGCACAACGCCACTTTTAAACTTGTCATATTCATGCCGAGGAATGACGTTAACTTGAGCACCTGTATCTAATTTAAACTTTATAACCTTTTGTGCATTTATTTTAAAGTCTACAAAAATCCGTTCAATGTCAGAGGTCTGTTTTTTGTGTGACACTAAATTCGTACAGCTCAACGTTTTCGGATTCACCGCTTGTTTTATTCTCTGCCACGGAGTGCTCTTCGTCTGGAGCGGCACGCTTTTGCAAAGTGGTTAAATTTTCCACATTTTAGGCACTGCTTGCCTTTCGCCGGGCAAACGTCCTGTTCGCCGTGAGCCTTATTTCCGCAGTAGCCACACTCTTTTTGGCACTTTGCTCCCCACTCCGGTCTAGCGTATCCTGCTCGGGCGGGTTTCTCAGCCCTGACACGGTGCACTCCGCGAGCTGCCTGATTCGGCGCCTGTCGATTGCAAGTACTGCGCTCTCGCTGCTGCCCATCGTTCTCAGGTGGGTTTGCGCTAAATCTATGTCTATGGCCCTGTCTAGCATCAATTCAGAACCAACATTCAACAGCTTTTCTCTCACTCTCGGTGAATGTATTCCAAAAACAATGCGATCCCTTACCATCTCCTCGCTATCAGAGCAATTACAGTCTTTCACAAGGAGCCGCAGCTGTTACAAATCGTTCGAACGGTTCGTTAGCTCCCTGTACTCTCTCGTGAAATTTATATCGAGCAAATATAACGTTTGTTTTAGGCTTAACGTGCGCTTCAAAATGGTCATAATAGGTTTTGAGTACCTTTGGCTCCTCCTCGTCGAGTGTCTATGTGTTGTATACGTCTCTGTCCTTTTCTCCGACCCACAGGAGAAGATAAGTGCATTGCTCTTCCTGTCCTGTCTTCTTGAGTGGACCCGAAAACATCAGCTGCACATGCTGCTTGAATTTGCGCCAAGCCTCGGGAAGATTGTTCTCCTCCCAATCCATTCGTGGTGCGGGAATTCCAACAACGTTCATTTTAAATCTTTTGTCCTAACGTGAATCCTATCTATTCTGACACCATGGCTTGTTTCTCGTACACGTATAGTGTAGAAATTAACAACCCAGGATGTGACACTTGAACAAACTCTTTATTTAACCTGTAACTCCGAACCCATTACCTTCTACATTCACCCTGAGCAACCGTTATTCCTACTCAGCCCTCCACAAATCAACATGGAGTTTCACTGCTGACGCACACAAATATTACAATCATGGCATGTCAAAGCTTTGAAAAAACACTTCACATCCCAATTTGCAGTTTGTAGGACTGACTCTCATAATATAAGCACTTTTTGGAAAGCAAAAAAATACTTAAAAATTTGTGATGGTACAGCTTGGTTCCACTGAAAAGATATAACAGTTTCCCATTTACATCCCCGTATGCAAATGCTGAATTGGCCCACAGCAGGCTCCAGTCTCTGACACTTTGTGTGAGATGTGTTATTAAGTGACAGCTATATGAGCAGTGTCCAATGACATAATGGTCTTGGTGTAATGAAGGGTCTTTCAGGACCCTATGCAGACGACACAATCCTGGAACAGCGAGGAAAATGCAGGGAAAAAAGCATGCAGGGGTCAGGAATTAAAACAGGGGTGCGTCCATGGTGTGCGGGTGTTCTGGGGGGTGAGTCCAAGGCACACTGACCTAAAGGGAGTCCAAAGGGAAATCCATGACGAAATGTCCAGAGCCGGGCGGTCCATCCGAGACTCAGACAAACGGGATTAAAAACCGGACCGGGATCCGGTGGATGGTCGGGGGGAAAAAGAGGGGAATGGGACCAGGCGCTCCAGGTCCCGGACTCGCCTGGTACAGGAACCAACACAGAGCCAGGAACAGAGTGAGCGTCTGGCTGTTAAGGTGGGCTTGAACAGGGGGCAGGTGCACAAAATCAACTCAGAAGTGAAAGAGCCGGAGCGCCCTTAAGGGGGAGGGACTACAATCGTGACACTTGGGCTTTGTCACTCAAATAAAAAAACTGCTTGTCTAGAAACCATTTTGTTTTTGGAACACATCCTGGCACAATATACTTTAACAGCTCAAGTAGATCTTTTGTAGCTGCTGTTGACAATTTGTCTCAAGATAAATGCCATCATACTGTATTAGGAGTGCACCCATGGTCAGATATGACACAGTGTAGATCTTTTTGTCCGAATTGAAAGAGGCATCAACCAAGTTTTCCTGTTGGGACATGACGGACATTTATATCCTTGCATGCAGAGAACAGTCTATAGACCAAACTAAAAAGACAAGTATAATAGAAATGTCCAGATGGAGCCACACAAAACACCTAACAAGGTATACTGCATTACTGGTAGCTGGCAGCACAAACTGAACTATGATGGAGATTTAGATGACAATGATATTATTGTCCCACATAAGATCTTGTGTTATTTCAGGATTGGAATATACACACCTGTATGTCGTCATTATAAAAATCATCCACATTAGTTGGGGTCTCATTAGATTCTTCTCCAATAATGTGCAATGTTCAACACATTTATCAATCATGACAGCATTTTTTCTAATAATAGCATGACTTGCATTGTGACTTGGGGTATGTAGCTAGAGAAACATTTTTTTTGTTATTTTGGGATTGTAATTTATACATCTGTAAGTCGTCATTATGAAAATCATCCTCATCATTTGGGGTCTCATCAGATTCCTTACCACTTAGCTGCAATATTAAACAAATTTGTTAGTCACATCAAAATCTTCTCCACTAAAACACGACTTAGTGGAGAAGTCGTGTTTTGGCACAGCTATGTCACAATGTCACTTTCATCCCCCAAAAAACTAGTGACCCATTTAAAAGAATAGCATCATAAACGGTCATATCATCATTTAGTCTATTTTGTCCAGTAAATAATATTTTTCTGCTCTCTTTCTCTAGTTAGCTGAAGTGAAGGCTGTGTTCCCTGAGAAGACCCAAGCAGAAATCAGAGCCTTTATGAGACAGAAGCTACCTTATGCAGCAAAGATTCTGAAAGGTCAGTGTGGTGTGGGCCAGCAGAACCAGCATCATGAGCACAATGTTTTAAATAGCTTGTACATTTTATGTTGGGTTTCTGTTTTCTCTGCTATCTTCTTCAGGATGAATAAAGTGGGCCTATTCATCTATCAATCATATTTTAATAACAGGTGGGTAGCTGCGTCAGCATGCGTAGGCTGCAAAGGAACAAGTAATAGGTTTATTCCATGCTGAAAAAAAGAAGAAAGAGAACACAACGTTTCGGCCGTGGAGCCTTCACCTGAAGAAGGCTCCACGGCCGAAACGTTGTGTTCTCTTTCTTCTTTTTATTTCAGCATGGAATAAACCTATTACTTGTTCCTATATTTTAATAACTAGTGTTATGTACCATGGTACCCCTAAAAGTACCACACTTGTATCATACTGCTGTCAAAACATCATAGGATAAAATAGGTTTCAATGTACCAAACCACCTTAAAAGTACCATGGGATACAGTATATGTACCATGGTACTCCTACTATGGTACAACTGTCAAAAATACCAGGGTACCATACCATAGGACTGGTACCATATATGAACAATTTCTTATGGGAAGTTTTGTTCCAATTTTAAAATATTTAAAAAATAGATTTAATATAATATAATCCTTGCACCTATACTATCAGTACAGCTGTACAGCACATTCCCGGTTTGTTTTGCGGGGGTATCAGGAGACGATTCAAATTAATAGAGGCTCTATAGTTATGATGTTAAAGGGTGATTTAAGAACGCAAGTGAAAGGCTAGTTTTAAAAACACTGCCGTGTTGAGAAAGGTTCAGTTCAGAGATAAACAAGACGCTTTTCCAAGCCGGACTCGGGGTGCTCGTCTGTCCCCGGACCTCACTTCCGGGTGTGAGGGACACCGGGCAGCGGCCTTGTCTGTGAGGAGAGTCCGCTGTCCTCACACCGGGCTGTCTCCGCCGTACCCGAGTGTCTAAAAATATTGATTCCAGACCAGAGCTTGTAAAACTCAAGTATATCATGGGATGATTAGGAGAAAGGACACAAGCACGTTTAGCGTATTATTTTTTCCCCACGATTTAAGGTTTGTTTATACATGATTGCGTTACTTGGAGACAGATCTGCATTTTTATTCTGGATTCTGTTTGAATCCGAAACTTAAATTCCTCCACTAAAGTCACTCTAACGGCACATCCAGTTATTTGTTTAAAAAACATTTTTTTTTCAATATGGCAAATTTTACCGGTCATTTAGAGAATTTCCGTACGTTTTTTTTTCTGAAGTGATCCCAGTTTATTTGTGGAAGGTTTTTTTCTCGCCTCAGAAGCGTCTCTCTCTAAATATGTGACGGTTGTCTCTTTTCCCAGTTCTTTCACAAAACCACATAAGAAAACGCAACCTACAGTTAAATGGGATTTTAAACGTTTTAAAAGTATTAACATCCAAAGCGAATATTTTTCTTTAAATACTGCAGCTTTCAAACAAATTTTGTAATCGACTTCCGGGTGCTTAACTGATACTAAAAGTAAAGTATATTTTAAGTGAATTTTTTTCGTCTTTCCAGTTCTTTCACAAAACCACATTTTTTAAAAAAAAAGCGACCTACAGTTAAACGGGATTTTAAAAGTTTTAAAAGCATTAACATTCAAAGCGAACATTTTTCTTTAAATACTGCAGCTTTCAAACACGAACACATTTTGCAATCTACTTTCGGTTTCTTTACTAAAAGTAAAGTATATTTTTAAGTGAATTAAACTGAAGTTTATTTTTTTGTCGAAATACTGGCTTGAACTATATTATTGCTACTAGTGTTAGGAATTGCGTGGTCAATGTGATTCAACTATTACGGTTTTTAATTGTACACTGTTGGAATGTTGCTGTTTTAGTAAATATATAACGATAGCACTTCAAAACAATATAAACACATCGTTATTAGCTTTAATTTGGTATTTTTTGTTTTTAATGTGTTTTATATCCTGTACTGATTCAAATATTTCACTCGGGAATAATACATAAACACGTATTAAAATGTAATTGAAAATATTTTGAGTTCCGTGGAAAGATGTGAAATTTGTTAAATCATAATTTCTATCAACTGTATTTAAAAGATATGAAAATATCGATGTCAAAATCAGTTTTTATTTGTAGAAATGAAATTAAAAATATTATTTTGGTTTATATTGAATAGTGATGGCTCCCAAGTGCAGACAAGACATGAACCGGGTTTTTTTTTCAAACGAATATTACAAATGCTTTTCATATTTTTTTCAGACTATCATCAGATTTTCAGTATTTCTGGTGCATAGACTATCAAACCTTGCTGCACAGAAAGGTTTAGTTTTATCTAATTCTTTTCTGCTTCTTTCTTTATAGCTTAAATATAACTTATGTGAACAAATGAAAGCTTTTTTTGTACGCGCCTATCTAAGGGAATAGATCATTTGCACTTGCTTTGTGCTTCAGTTCTATGCTGGATAATGGCATAATATACTGTATTCCAAAGTCCATAAAGTACCACAAATCCACGTCATATCCAAGCCACAAAACCGTAAACCGTAATCCTTTATTTCTTCCGTTAATCCGTTATTCTCTAATGCTTACCAACACCAACCTGATTCCACTATCTCCTCCAAAACGCATTCACTGAAGTAGGAAAACACTTATATATATAAATTATTGATGGAAAATATATATATATAATTTATCTGTATTCAACACTACAGTGTTGGTTCAAGCACATTGTGTAATATGTCTGCTGCTTTAACATATCTTAAGCAGCTCCAACAATTATAGCTACACATCAAAGGACAGGACTTGAGACAGGACCAGGTCAATTCATGCTACATATCAAAGGGCAAGATGAATACACATGAAGCAGTGAAACAAAACATCTTCCTGAGATCATACTGTATATAAGAGCTGGGAAACCCTTGCAGTTTGTCTGTCCTGCGGGGCAGACCCAACGCGCGTTGATGTCATTATTGAGCTCAATAAAACAACTGAATCCACAAAGACTGTGTCCTGCTCCTTGGATGGAGGATTTCCCACAACATTCACCTACTGGCTTCCGCGCTGGTTCACTGTTTCCGGGGCACATATATTTTATTTCCTGACGAGACACACCTGTGTCTCCTTGTTTTTCGGAATAAGGTCAGCTGGTTATACCTGTCCTGGATGACCTTTCCCCTGCTCATCTTACAATAGTTTAGAAAAAAAGACTTCTGAATCGGACCCAGATACAAAGTCAGTGAAATCATCCACCGTGGAGTCAAGTCAAGTATATATTGAGCAGGTCGTTCCTGAAATACCTGTCCTGGACCCTCCCCTGACACCAGCCCCGTCCTCAGGCTGTCTAGAAAAAAAGAAACAATGCATTTGTGATAGGGCATCGACATTACCTTGGTTCTTTCCGGGTCTATAAACCGTTCGGAACTGAAATTTCTGGAGCCTAAGGCCCCATCGTGTAATTCGATCATTTTTGTCCATATTTCTTAACAACCAGGTTAGTGGCGCATGATCTGTATACAATATAAATCGTCTTCCCAATAAATAATATCTTAAATAATCCAGGGCCCATTTTATCACGAGACATTCTTTTTCTATTGTGGAATAATGTTTTTCACCGAGGCTTAATTTACGGCTAATATACAAAATGGGGTGCTCCAGTCCCTCAACTTCCTGTGATAGTATGGCTCCAATCCCAGTTTCGGACGCATCAGTTTGTACCATGAATGATTTGTTAAAAAAAAAGACTTCTGAATCAGACCCAGATACCACAGAATAGTGTAATGGTGTAACGATTGTTTACAATCCAGCTAGACTCCCTGGCTACACTTTCCAAACCCAGGCTGCAACACCAATGCGAGAGTTCACACAAAGTCAGTGAAATCATCCACTGTGGAGACCAGAGTAAAACTCTGACCTTTACAATAGAAGTGACCAAAGAGGTCTGGGCTCACCTGTGTCTCCTTGTTTTTCGGAATAAGTTCAGCTGGTTTTTCTTGGTGGCCATCTTGCTGAGGTCTAAGAATGAGAGAATTCAAACAAAGTCCGTGAAATCATCCACCGTGGAGTCAAGTCAAGTATATTGAGCAGGTTGTTCCTGAAATACCTGTCCTGGATGACCCTTCCCCTGGTCATCTTACAATAGTTAAGAAAAAAAGACTTCTGAATCAGACCCAGATACCACAGAATAGTGTAATGGTGTAACGATTGCTTACAATCTAGCTAGACTCCCTGGCTACACTTTCCAGGCCAAGGCTGCAACACCAATGAGAGAATTCAAACAAAGTCAGTGAAATCATCCACAGTGGAGTCAAGTCAAGTATATTGAGCAGGTCGTTCCTGAAATACCTGTCCTGGGTGACCCTTCCCTTGATCATCTTACAATAGTTAAGAAAAAAAGACTTCTGAATCAGACCCAGATACCACAGAATAGTGTAATGGTGTAACGATTGCTTACAATCCAGCTAGACTCCCTGGCTACACTTTCCAGGCCCAGGCTGCAACACCAATGCGAGAGTTCACACAAAGTCAGTGAAATCATCCACCGTGGAGACCAGAGTAAAACTCTGACCTTTACAATAGTGACCACAGTGGTCTGGGCTCAGCTATCTTCGGTGTCCGTCCTGTTGCCCATGAAGTGGGGGAACCGGCGCTTCTCTGAGTTCTGCAACTGGTTCTGCAAAGGGCTATTTACATCTCAATGAATCCACTCCTCAGATAAATGCATGCCAAGTGCTTTTTCTGACAGCAGAAGACTCTTTGCATCTCTGCATATGGTGCATCCCAAGTTTCCATTCTTAACAAAAGGCTAAGGGTTACGTTTTGAACTGACGGTTTTATGGTTGAACCCAAAATTAGCAAGTGAAGTTCCCTATTTTCTCTTGGGCATTATCGTCGCTTTTCAATTACACATATAGAAAACCAAATGTCACTGGAAATTTTCTCTGCAGATTCACTACACACCGAAAAAACTTAAACAAGAGTGTCTTGTTAGCTTGTCTTCTTGTCAGGTGCAAATCTAAAGATGAAACGTTGCCTACTTTTGTAACAGCACCACCAATGCCTTGTAAAGTAATAGTATTAAGTTGCTTAGCTATTTCTATAGCAAGAGCAAGCTCAAAACATAAACATAAATGTTGTCTGTACCGGAAAGAAAGTGACACAGATAAATAGGACATTTTATAAATTGACAGTTTCCATATTCTAGAGAGTTTTCATTAGGTGTGATGTCAGTGCCACTGGTCTGTAGTCATTCAAGACTTTATGGTGCCCCTCTCTAGGTACTGGCACCAGGCAAGAAGTCTTCCAGAGCATTGGAACCTTTTCTAATCTCAGGCTGAGGTTGAAGATGTACTGCAGCACTGACCCCAGTTGGTCTGCGCAGATCTTTAGCACCCCGGAGCTGACACCGTCAGGATCCGCTGCCTTCCTTGCATGGAGTCTCCTCAACTCCCTTCTGACCTGGTCAGCTGTGATGGATAGGTCAAGGAGGGCAGGGGAAGATGGAGTAGGAGTAGGAGGATCTCATGATGGGTTGACTGAGGATATGAAGAGGGTGTCTGGGGTGAAGGCCTGTGAGGTGAATGGACATTAGATCCTGTATCAAATCTGTTTAAGAAAAGTTTCAGCTCATTGGCCCTCTCCAGGCCTTCCTCACTCTGTTAGCCGCCAGACAGCTTGGATCCGGAGATCTTCCTCGTGCCATTCCACACTTCTCTCACATTGCTCTCCCTCAGCCTGTCCTCCATTTTCCTCCTATAAGCCACCTTGCTCTCCCTAACTCTCACCTTCAGCTATTTCTGCACGCACTCCTGCTCCTCCTTGTCACCTGCCCGGAAAGCCCTCTTTTTCCTATTTAGGATGGCCTTCAGATCACTGGTGACCCAGGGTTTATTATTGGAGAAGCACTGCACAGTCAACACAGACGTTTATGTAATCAGTGATGCAGGGGGTAAGACCACCAATGTCTTCTCCATGAGGCTAACAGCATCTCATAGTCCAAATTGTGTAATGATGTAATGATTGCTTATAGTCCAGCTAGACTCCCTGGCTACACGTTCCAGGCCAAGGCTGCAACACCAATGAGAGAGCTGTGATGGCAAGGGTTCACACAAAGTCAGTGAAATCATCCACCGTGGAGACCAGAGTAAAACTCTGATCTTTACAGTAGAAGTGACCACAGAGGTCTGGACTCAGCTGTCTTCAGTGTCCATCCTGTTGCCCATGAAGTGGATAGGCGGTGGCCTGCTTTAATCCCAGATGATACGAAAGACATAGGATCGAATCTCTCCAGAGGAGGTCCATTCAGATCAACACAAAAAGTGAGGCGAGTGAGGAGTGAAGTGAGGCTACCATATAGGCAGATCTGAATGAAACAGCGGTTTCTTGAATTAAATTAGCATTAATTTCAAGTACCTTCTTTTTGCTTCGTCTCTCCAATATCAACGGCACTTTTATGTGATAAGCTATCACGGTGTTTCGCATACGGCCACCGTGAGAGCTGGCTTACCAGAGCGGTGACATCACCGCCCTTCCCAGTAATAGCAGGGACAGCAGCCGCTGGGCTGAGGGGAGATCTCTCTTTAGCTCAACAGGCTGGGTCTCTGTTGAGTGACACCAGAGGCCCGGGTTCGCAACTGGTTCTGCAAAGGGCTACTTGCATCTCCATTACTCCACTCCTCAGATAAATGCATCCCAAGTACTTTTTCTGACAGCAGATCTCTGCATATTGTGCATCCCAAGTTTCCATTCTTAACGAAAGGCCACGGGTTACGTTTTGAACCCACACTTTTATGGTTGAACCCAAAATTAGCAGGTCAAGTTCCCTGTTTTCTCTTGGGCATTATCGGCACTTTTTGATAACACATACAGAAATGTCACTGGAAATTTTCTCTGCAGATTCACTACGCGCCTTTTTTGGGAGAACACTTAACCAAGAGTGATTTGTTAGCTTGTCTGCTTGTCAGGTTCAAATCTAAAGACCAAATGTTGCATACTTTTGTAACAGCACCACCATGGCCTTGATAAGTAATAGTATTAATTTGCTTAGCTATTTCTAAAGCAAGAGCAAGCCCAAAACATAATTAGCCACCGTTGAGTGAAAAGCTAAAACCCCCTGGCTCCACTGTAATTCGCACCATGCCGAAGGGAAATTGAGGTGTTACAGCAGCCCAGCCCAAGAAAGCAAGACAGTCATCAGAATACACTAAAATTAAAAGAGCTACAGTAATACAATAAGAAAATAGAGTTAGGAAAAAAATAGGTGTGTGCAAAATATGCTAATAGTCACTGTAAAACAATAAAATATGTGCAAAATCCACATAGGTATATACAGATTAAAAGTACCCCAGTATAAACAGTATAGTAATGCAGTGTCCAAAAAGAACAGGAGTGCAATATGCTGTCCATAGACAAGCAGATGAAGGGCTAGCAGTCCTAGCCTAGGGCAGTGTTATACACCCTGACAGCCGCCAGGAGGAAGGACCTGCGGAAATGTTCCTTTCAACAGCGTAGCTGGAGCAGTCTGTTGCTAAAAGTGCTCCGCTGTCTAACTGCCTGCTAAACAAATTCATCTTCATTTTAATCTCTAATGCTGCTTTTAAAGTACTGATACTGGTATTACACTGTAAATAAATAGAAATGTTCTTGGGGGATCATGGCTATAGTTTCTATATAAACCTTGAAACAAAACTGTACAAACCCCTATTCAAGCTAACAATGGTGAAAAAGTGAAGAGGGTTGATGAACAATTCACACTTATCCCCCAGCTTGGGCGTGTGCCAGTTCATGGTTATTCTCATCACCTTTTCTCTGTCCCTGACAGACGTCTCTCAAAACTGAATCATCTTGCTTTGATTGATGTTTCAGTTCCACCTCAGTATTAAACGCATTGTTTCCACATTGTTTAGTACCACTCTAAGATCTCTGCTTTCTCCAAAAGGCATAAACAATTGCAGGCCTGGTTCATGAATAGTTCTGGTTTTCTAACGTATTTGGTGTAGGGCATGTTTCTTTGCACCCTTGAATTCCATAACCATCTGTATTTTCTTGGGTTTTCTCCTCAATGAATTGTTCTCCTACTGTAGTTAATCTTATCAATGTTGTTGGAGAGGACGGTGTAAGTTTGAAAGCCTCAAGCACAGGGATGCTTGACTACACATATACAGTCTGGTGTTTGGGTGTAGCTTCTTCAGTTCAAGGATAGCCCTCAGGGGAAGGTCTGAGGGGACAAGTCTCCACTTCCTCAAGTACCCCTCCTTTTTAAACAATAACACACTAACACTTTAGAACAGGGGTGTGAAAAGTATTCAAATAACGTTACTTGAGTAAAAGTACTGCTACTTCCAAAAACAAGTAACTTAGTAAAAGCACTTTTCCAGTTTTGCTACTCTGCTAGTATTCTTAACTGGAGTCCCTGCCGTGGTGATCCTATTTCTCCACAGCCATCCAGAATTGTGGCCTACATACACCAAATACATACACTATATACATATAACCTTTTAACGTCTTTCCTTTTACAATCTCCAATCAGTGCTCTAAACTGGCTTGCTGCGCTGAGGCAGTGGAGGGGCATTTTTCCGGTTGTTAGCACATCGAATTCTGTCATAACAGATCAGTCTTTTCTCTGTTCTCCCTCATGCACCAGAAAGGACCCATCAGTAAACAGTATTACATCTTCTTAAAGCTTCACGGTCCCCCACCCTTTGGTTACAGCATCTAATGGTCCAAAATCATATCCCACTGGGCGGTGCCTACCTTCATGCCCCTGCGTCAGCACAGCTGCCCAGAACCCATTTTCCACACTTACATAAAAAAGGAATGGTTGATCCATCTGAGGAAACCCAGTCTCAGCACCTGTAAGAGAGCTTGTTTCAAATTACAGGCAGCTTTTGCTGCTGGAACCAAGGCAATCTTGTCCTTGTACTGCACTCCCCCCTTAAGCAGATCTCTTAAAAGTTGTGCGCACCCCGTAAAACATTGGACCCAGGCCCTGTTAAAATTACACAGTCCTAGACACACAAGGGCCTTATCATAACGGATTAATATTAGAAACTCTAAAACCTGAAGCAGCTCAGACTTGTGGGTTTCCTCGTCAGGGGAAGCACTCAGAATATCATCAACATACTGAGTGATCACAGTCAGTTGAAGCCACATGATACCCTGTTCTGGATAGTCATTCTTTGTAATGCTGCATAACATCCCAGTCCAATAGATCTGGGATGGAACCACCCACATTCAGGTGTTAAGTCTTCGCGAATGTTAGAATCAATGTTACAATCTGGTACTCTGCAAGTAAACCTCGCTGCCCCAATACTCCTGCGGCCTCCTGCCGTCTCGCCATATATATTACTCTACAGCACACTGTTGAACAGTGAAGTGAGACAGGCATGACAGTAGTGCTCCAGTATCCCATAACAGAGAAACTGACACACCATTAACAGTACATTTTAGGTTTAACTCCTATTACACAATGGACTGGGACAGACTTAGGGAGGCTTTAAGGGATTTACCGGATCTAATTTGTAGGTAAACAGATCTCTCAAAAGACTGTTTATTCTCCCCAGACAAAGCTCTTAGCTGGGGGATAAATTTTTCACTGTTCTTCCCTGTCAGTTGAACCACAGGGCAATTTCCCTGCTTACTTTATCCTGCATGCGTTTTCTGCAGTTTCTCTTAAGAAGACGTGTATATTCTTGTTTACACTAATTGTAAACTGGAGATTTCCCCCGGTCAGCCTGTCTATTTTGTCTCTAAGATTTATCCAATTTCTGTGGAATACACCCCATGTGAATCGCTCACACCTTCGTGTACATATTTCTCCCAATTTTTCGATAGAGATATTTAGTTCTGCAAATTTCACAGTATTATCCACCAGTCATGATTCTAAATCTACAGCATTTCAGCGATATCTGGTTTCAAGCCATTCAAATAAATCAACTTTTGTTTAAACTATTTCAACTTATTGTATATACAGTAAATACAAAAACTGTTTATCTAACTCATTTAAGTCCACCTGTACTGTACTTATATGTTTCAGACGCTCTTATATTTTCAAGTCTCTTTAAGTTGCTTTTCATCATTTGCTTTAATCAAGTCTCTTTAGTTAAGTCTCTAGCCAGTCCGGCTGGCTAAACGCACTCGCATCTTCATTTACTATATCAAAACTCAGTTACGCACTGCGCTCTTTTACACACACACACATACGTACGTACATGCTGGCACACAAATTCATTAAACACACACATCAAGAATATATTTTTCTTCGTACTACAATGCGCTGTATTTCGTTTCACTTCTACATGTATCCTCTTTTTTTTTTTAACAGCGGAACTTCTCATAAACTCGACATCACTTATTCCACTATCCATCTGTTTACTCTTTCACCACTGCTCAGACACTTTCCGACTGGTCTGCTTTCAAACGTCTGTACCCCTATTCAGCTTTCGATCCTCCTGCACAGCCTATTTTCACTTTTGTTCAAACTAAAAAATACTATTTTTTCATTGACAAAAAGTAAAACCACAGGATTTCGTTGATCCTATTACGTATTCGTTTCCAATCACACAAAGTATGCCTTTCACATGCTCATAAGATATTAATTTAGGAACGTAAACATATTACCGTATGTAAACTGTACTGTGTATGGCTGGTCCTGGTAGTTTAAAGAAAAAATACACACCAGTCTTCCATTTCTCCCTAAACATTTTTAGCATCAGTCTTACATGTGGTTATTTCAGAAACTTTTTTACGTGCTCCTTCTGACCATATTACTGTACTTTTATATACTTTGTGGAAAATTGATCGTTTTAACCTTTTCTACCAATACAGTTTGGATTCACGTATCTAAATAAATTAATAACGGTATAACTATATTCATGCACTGTTGCACAAACAGCAGTATAAGACTTTCATTGATATGTGCTTGTTAATAAGTGCACTGGTGGCGTGATAGGTTAAGTGACTGACTTGTAACCCTGAGATCAGGTGTTCAAACCCAGCTGTTGCCATCAGTTTCTTTTAACAAAAACATTTCTTTGAAAAACTAAAATAGCAAATATTATTGGCATTATATTGACTCTTTTATATTCCTTAATATCACAACATGTTCATACTGTATGTGCACAGTGGTAATGCAGGGTGTAGGGCGCAAATCCACATGAGCCTGAAAGCCCTACATTAATTTTCTGCATTTGTCTGGTGCTGCTCTCTCTCTCTCTCAGTGCTGGCTGTGCCGAATTAAACCGGTTTCACAGGTCTTTTCAAAGTCGAATAGGGCAAGTCTTCCAATGAAAGGCACTCCACCTTCTCCCACGGACACGTTTTCTTAGAAAAACAGTTTCACAACATGAAGCTGTCAGTCTTCTGTGTAAAAAAAATAATCAGTTTGAACACCACGGGTGTTGTTTTTAAGACGCTGCTGAGTAAAGTATAGAAATTTTCCTGCCGTCAGCAGTATTGTGTATATAGTTGACCCTTACCTGAATGAAAACAGGACAAAGAAAGGGTTTCAGAAATCAAACAAAGCTTTATTCCTGTGCTTACAGTCTGGGTAATTGGAGGCTACGCTGTTATGCTTCCTATGGTGATATACAGGTTTTTCGCAAGAAGCCGTATTGAGCAGTATTTCTCGCGTTGTGAATGTGTGTACACAGCGGTCACCCCGGGTTCCAGTTAGTGTATAATTACGCATCAATGAAAAACTGGAGGTTTAAAAAAATTATTTGCTCACTGATAGTTTTCACAAGCCATGGTCTTTAAAATGCATTTTGTTTAAAGGCTTTCTGTGTTTCCCTTCCAAAGATATGGACAGAAGAATATTCAAGCGTGGTAAAAAAAAAATGGCTTAAAAACGAAGCTCATTGAGTCACACTTATATGGGGGGTGCGCTAAACCGTTTGCTCAACCAATCTTTGCATGAGTTTTATGTGATGTATATCATTATATATAGACATATTTCTGTATTACTAACTAGTAGGGGGAGTATCACTTTAGCTTGTTTGTTCCACAGTATAAAAGACCATCTTTAATTACTTATTTTTGAGTCTGGTTCCTAAAAGCCAGTCTCACATATGCACGTGTAATAAAGAGACTTCACCGACACAGATACCTGGACTTTGTCATTTGTTTGACAGAACAGGGACATGGTACGCTCATCCCAGACAGTAAACTTGCACTCAATCAAAACCTGTGCAGGTGCCGTCCCTTTTGAGATGTTGCAAGTCTGACCAGATCAAGAGGCAATTTAAATGCGGAATAGGCAGTCCTGCCACCAGCAAGGAGGGTTGAAGCTATAACTGATGATGCCACAGCAAGGGTAAAAGCAATGTGTCCCTGTGAATGGAAGTCTCCAAGGAGTAAGTTAGTGACAAATAATAATAATAGCTTACACTTATATTGCACTTTTCAGGACACTCCACTCAAAGCGCTTTACAAGTAATGGGGACTCCCCTCCACCACCACTATCACTGTGCAGCATTTACCAGAATACTCACCACACATCAGCTATCAGTGGGGAGGAGAGCAGAGTAATGAAGCCAGTTCATAGATGGGGATTATTGGGAGGCCATGATTGGTAAGGGCCAATGGGAAATTTGGCCACAATGCCAGGGTTACACCCCTGCTCTTTTCGAGAAGCACCCTGGGATTTTTAATGACCACAGAGAGTCTGGACCTCAGTTTTACATCTCATCTGAAGGATGCTGTCCGTCACTATACTGGGGCATTAGGACCCACATGAACCACAGGGTGAGCGCCCTCTGCTTGCCCAACTAACACCTCTTCCAGCAGCAACCTTAGTTTTTCCCCAGGAGGTCTCCCATCCAGGTACTGACCAGGCTCACACCTGCTTAGCTTCAGTGGGTTGCCAGTTGCAGGGGGATATGGCTGCTGGCAAATATCTTTCCAGTTCCATCTGGAGCATCGAGGAAAAGCATCCACCACGATCAATGGCATCTAGAATTTTCCTGTAGACATTTGCTCTGATGTGAGCTTTGTTTCATTGCTTGCAACAAACGTCTTCAACTCTTCTTTGTTGTAGGACATTCCCCTGAGAATTTCCTGAGAGATGCCACTTTTTTCTGTTCTTGGTTGAGGCAATCCAAATTGCTTCAGTTCTTTGCCTCCTAATGAAAGGACCTTGTCAATTTTCACCAGAGTCTCACTGAAGATAGTATCATCATATGAGGCATTTTGATTCAGTTGCCTTGCATGGTAAAATGTCTTTGCTGAGAGCCTCCTTGTGATTCTCCCATAATGCTTGTGGGTTGGAAAGATGACATGCAGTGAGCATTATGCAGAAGAGATCTCCAAGTCTATAAGGCAAACCAGCCAATCCAATCCAAGTCCATGGAGATTGCAGGCTTCTCTGTAGGTTGAACACACTCTGCCTTCCAACTTCTTTTGAAACACTCAGGACATTTGACCTCTAACAGTGTGAAGTAATAAACACACACAATAACACTCTTTAATGTTGAGCATAAACTCTTTCTAGAGCATCAGAGGCTTTGATTTCAGGGAATACTTCAATTGGTGTTCCTTGTAATCTTGATTTCCATTTTCTTGATCCACTCACCCAAGAAAAGTATTTGGGAACTTCATGATAAAGCAGTGATTTTGCTAAATCATTTGAAGAACAGAGATGTGCTATAGTGCAATGTAGTGGCTTTTGGATCAAGGAGGGCTGCTTGATCAAGAGTTTCTGTGGATGATGCACAGGAATGGGAAACATCATTGGCCATTTCATCTGGTCATTTAAAACTTTGTCATCATTGTTGCTTTGTTTGTTTTGGAATCCAAAAACCACCATCTTGTTGACATATTTGCACACATACTTGATGGATTTGACTGAGCTACTGTATTCAATGTTGATGTGAGTCTTGAACGTTTTTGAGAGAAGTGGATTGGAGGGAACAACC
Source organism: Lepisosteus platostomus (assembly GCF_059453375.1). Lineage (NCBI taxonomy): Eukaryota > Metazoa > Chordata > Actinopteri > Semionotiformes > Lepisosteidae > Lepisosteus > Lepisosteus platostomus. The sequence goes on from NC_142625.1 coordinate 5,580,743, forward strand.
CACCTGTTGTCCAAAAATACTTCCTGACCATTAATCGTGATGATTGCCTCATGGCCACCATCTTCTGGCTTCCTTCTCTTGTACAATGGATAACCATCCTGATTGGTTTGAGTTTCTTGTAAGAACTCTCTTGGATACTTCTTGGTGCATTTTCTGTCCTTCACACAAGTTACGATTCAAAAGGACCACAGGGCACATGAATCATTTCTTTCACTACATCATCAAACAGAACTTGGTCATCATGAGGATCTGGAGTTTCAGCTGAAATAATTCTGTCAAAATCTTTGGGGTGAATCTTGTTCACCAACCAGAGCAAGACGTGAGTGTGAGGTAGACCTCTCTTTTGCCATTTTATGGTATACATGTGGCATCTTGATTCAAAGATTTTGCTCCGTTAGAAGACTGATGAGGGACATCACCTTTCTCCGAAAACCTCATGTCTGTGGAGTGCCTTTTGCCCAGGTAAAAGGGCTCTCTGTATCTCCTCCCATGTAGGATTGCATGTGAAAGTAATGAAAGTCAGGTCTGCCATAAGTCATAGCATCTTGAGTCTTTTCGTCAATGTACCTTGGTCCTCCTGTGAACAAGGAAGGTAATATCATCCTTTCCCCCCCACCAACGTTGTTGACGTCTCCGTCACTGGTGATTAGATCTCTCAGACCCTGGTGTCTCAGGTTGAAATTGTGCCTGATTTTCGCAAATGAACAAAAGATACAATTTCTTGCATTAGGAATTTGTCTCTTCGCAAACCCCAGTTTGCTCTCCAGGAGACACATTGGCACACAGACAGGGAGAGAGAAACTTGGGCACAGAGTGCGGTGCTCCTGAAGCAGCTGGGGTTGCTCAGGGACAAAACAGAGTAGGATTCCTCTACCAGCTGTGGGATTTGAACCAACAAAACTTCCAGTCATATACGCTTATCCTTTGCAACCATGCCATCGCTCTGCCAAAGACACTCACTTTCAATTTTTGTGTCCATGTTCGTGTACAGGTGGAATAGTTCTGTGCTCTTCAAAATGTGATTGGAACCATTTGATCTTACCATAATCTGGTAAGCATAGTAAATCACGTGCAGCTACTTTCTTTCCTGATGAGAGAGAGAATTTTGATGAAGTAGCCATCTTGTCCTTTCCAAAATATTATTGGGTACTGGAGCATATCATAAGGATGACATTTCCTAAATTCTCTGTAGAGTATAATCTCTCTGATGAAGGATAATGTCACATTTTTTGGATTTTGAAGGTGAGCATAAATCCTGGCTCATTTACTTCTCTTAAAGCACCAAACAATGTCATTTGGAAACACAAATTGTACATTCTGATATTTGAAAGAAAGTGCCTGGACTTCCGTGTCACCTTCCATCAATGAGAGAAGAGGCCCTGGTGGTTGTTCTATTGGCAAAAGGTTCACATTTCCATTATTGCACTGCAGTGACTCCACACCACACTCCAATTTCAACAGCTTTGTGTTGTGAGATGTCAAAGTCATTAATGTAATCAAAAGTTGCATTGTGAAAGTCAAACCCTCTTTATCTTTGAGCTGCTTTTCTTACTTGGTCTACCTGCTGCCTTGCTTCTTTTTGCTCATCTATTTCAGCTTGGCGAGCTGTGAGTGTTCGAGCTCTTTGACTTTTGAAACAGCTTTGGTGGACCTACCCTAATGATCAAAAAACAATTGAGGATGGGGGTTCCCATCAGTTTGATACAAAACATATCAGGTTCTAAATTAAATGGTCTATTGACCTTGAAGGTGAAAGGTTTTAGGTTAAAAATCTAACCCAAGATAAGATGAAGAGGTCTGTAGGTTGAAAAATAAGATCATGTATAAAGAACAAACACCATTTATAGATATAAAGATGTATGCCTTCCAAATATTGACAATTCTGAAAGCTTAATTACATCTGCTACATTTTATTTTTTCAATATTTATATTTCACTTAGTCATATAAAGTTTTCATTAGAAACTTTGTGTTCACTTTAAAAACTAAGAATACTTGTACCAGAATAGAACACCTTGATAAACCATTTTTAAGGCAATTCAACAAAAACCTCTTCTGTGCAACAAAACCTAAGAAACCCTATTCCCTTCATCCAATACTCTTAAACTCTACTAGGATATACTTGTGTGCAAAATAAGATCTTGTATAAAGAACCAAGTGTTAGTCTTCCAAATATTGACAATTTGGAAAGCTTTAATAATATCAGCCAATTGTTTTATTTCTTTCAATATTTAATTTCACTTACTCATAAAAAAAGTATAAATATTCAATATAAACATTTGTGCTCACTTTAAAAATACTTGTAACAGAATAGAACAGACTTGATAAACCACACTTTTATTTAAAGCAACTTAACTAAAACCTCTTTTGTATACCTTTTTAAAAAAAAACCCTATTCCCTTAATCTTATACTCTTGGAAAAACTTTTTACTTCTAACCTTTACCCTTTTTAAGCCACACAAGCCAGAAGCACACCAGCTATATAATCCTACTCCTGCCTACCCTCCTTTAGTCAGTCTTATATAGCTCAGGTTCTGTGTTCCAGGTGTTAATTAACTGATCACCTGTCCAATGGACACAGAGCAATTGTCTGCATTCTCATGCACAAAACTAATAATGTTTAAAGTTTACAGTATACAGTTTTATACTCCAAACAAATTTTTAAAGAAACTGACATTTGTTTAGAAAAACTTTACTATTGTAAAAAAACAAAGTGAAGAATGACTTCAAAGTACTGAAATGTGTAAATTTGGTATTTAAAAAAACTAAAAATGAAAAGCAATGAAAACAAAGAAAAATGAAGGGTTTGGCAACATGAATGGCAATTTATATACATTTTAAAAAAATGCAATACAATTGAAACAAGTGTGTTATACATTACATGATTTTCTAATTACATAAATAACTAAGATGGAAAGTAGTATTTCAAAATTGTACAGCTGATGTTTTAGAATATTTTGTAAGAGAAAACTACATATGAAATGCTGCACAGCGAAACCCACTATGTTACTGTTTTCTAAAAGGGCATGACATGTTCCATTGATTTCTGTTCAGAAAACATTCTTGTCACAATATTTGAAGTGTTCTTGGTTTCTCTCCAGCCACATTTTTAACACAGTTTAATATTTCATGTCAGTGTGATTATGTCACAGACTGTGACCCCTAATGCAGGAAGTCTATCAGCTTTGTAAATGACTACGCCACCTACTAATGATAAAGGGTGCCAGGACCCTTCTCCCCTTGCCACAGGTTCTCTTATCTCTCAGAACCACCTGCACACGAGCAACAGGCACTGTTGAGTGGCGGCGCGCACAGACGCAGCGGCTAATCTGTATCTGGTAAAAATGGTGCTAAATGTTGTTCCTGTGTTACATTTTGTCTCTAGTCCTAATTTCCCAAGAGCCTACGATCGTCTGACCCTGCAAGGATGCAAGGACTATCTGATTAAATTCAGACGGAAAGATTAGTTGACCTTAACTTACTGCGAGGATCAGGTCCCACACTGGCGGCGCCACCTGTTGCAGTCGTCTGTTTGAGAGGAGAAGCCGAAAGCGTTGGGAAAGGAAACAAAAGCGGAGCAAGAGAGCCAGAATCCATGCCAGGCTAAAATCCAATCCCCACAAACCGACTCTCCCGTCAGTTTTTCTTTCCAACGCTTGTTCTCCAGAGAACAAACTGGACTATTTAAGATTACAGCTGGCAACCCAGCGTGAGATAAAGGAATGCTGTGCCCTTATTTTACAGAGACATAGCTAAATGCTGCACTAATGCTGCAGTAGTTTCCAGTCACTGTTCATCGCAAGTAGAATTTATGATGGTGAAGTGTTGGCCCTTTTATTCACCAAAGGAGATTACTACTGCTATGATTGTAGCTGCATACATCCCACCCAGTGCTGACTCAAAAGAGGCTCTGCGTGTCCTTTACAGGACCATCATTTACAAACTGCTCACCCTGGTGGCTGTGTGATTATTGCCGGCGACTCGACTTCAACTACATGGATCTTAAGACAGTCTTCCCTAAATTCTACATCTATCTTGACTTTTCAACCAGAGGGGTGAACATACTGGACCTAGACCAAATATCCTCAATGCATACAAGGCTGCCCTCCCACCCCCACCTGGGCTACTCCGACCACATTTCTGTGATGCTTATTTCAGCATGCAGACCACTGCTCGAGATCATCTTGACAAACTGTATCATTGTTTGGTTTGGGAATTGTAAGCTCTCAGATCGCAAGTCCCTCCAACAAATTGTCAATACAGCAGAAAACATCATCGGAGCCTCCCTTCCGTCCATTCGGGACATCTACTACAAACAATGCACACACAAAGCCTACAGTATTATGGACAATCCCTCCCATCCCTCCCGCAACCTCTTTGCCCTCCTACCATCTGGTAAGACTCCTGTAACATCTTTTTTCCACAAACTGTCAGACTCCTCACCAAGCTCCTGATACCTACTGACCTACTCCAGGCATACTGTCTGATATCTTCTTTGCACAATTCTTTGCTCAATCTTGTAAAGTAAATTGCAATATGCACCCTGTACCCTGTCAGAAATGTCTATATCTACTTTGTCTATATAGAATTGTGTTGTCTGAGCCTTGTCTGTATTCGCACCGTAGACCTGGAGAATGATATCTCACTCCTCTGTATACTTGTATATGGCTGGAATGACAAATCAACTTGAATTTGAATTTTCAAGTGCCGTTCTAATTATTACAATGTTCATCACAACCCAAAACAGCATCTGTACAGATCTGTAAGGGAAATCTGATTCCAGATGATCTCCAGTCCATTTAGGTGGTAAGAAAAAGGCACTAGAATGTCCTTATCCTTAACTCCACTCCTCCAGGGCGGAGCAGTGGCTCTGGGGCTAAGGATCTGCGCCTGTGGTTGGAAGGTTGCTGGTTCAAATCCCGCAGCTGGCAGAGGAATCCTACTCTGTTGGGCTCCTGAGCAAGGGCCTTAACCCCAACTGCTCCAGGGGTGCTGTACAATGGCAGACCCTGTGCTCTGATTTCCAGGCTCTCTCCCTGTCTATGTGTCTCATGGAGAGCAAGCTGGGATATGTGAAAAGACCATTCCTAATGCAAGAAATTGTAAAGGTTTAATAAAGTGATGTTATTATTGCCCTGTGCAGCACTATTAAGTTGATATATAAAAAGTAAATATTCCTCAAGAGTAGTCTCTGTTTGCAGGAAGAACAACCACAAAGAGGAATACTGCCCAGTCCAGTTTTCCTGGTCTCTGCAATGGTCAGGTCATAATGGACATCCTCCTGCATTCTGCACTCTGTTCCACTCTGTTCAGTATCAGCTCTCCAGGCCTGTATCTTTGTTTCTTGCCCCTAGGTCAACAGAGTCCCACAGTACCTCCTTTCTGTCCCAGATGTCTCCTTTACTCTGCAGTTCCTCTTTCCTGTGGTCTTTCAGAAAGCGAATCCCCTTGCTCTGTCTATCTTGTTTCAAGGAGCTTGTGGGAGGAAGAGAGAGCTCCCCATCTCTTCAGGTTTCATTCCCTTTGGGTGAGCCAGTCCCATTCAGAGGGGGTTTACCACTGTCTCAGTGAGGGGCAGGTGTGTCAGGTGATTTTCAGAAGGAATCTTTGAATAAACGATCTGGGTTGTTTGAGACCTGTCAGTATACCGAATTCCAGGTGTCATAGTGCTCTCTCACTTCTTCATTTCCCCACTCCTCTGCCCAAGGTCTGGTCCACAGTCCTTCATGTGTCAATACCAAAGGTGTGGTGATTGTGATATGTCTGGGAAACCACTGTGTTCTTCGATTCTTGCTAATTGTTACCTGCCCCACTGTCTGCATTTGATGATTTTTGATTAGGGAGGAGGAAGCCATCCAACAGAAAAATTACAAGCACACCAATACTGACAACTCACTGGCCTTTACATATAAAGTCAATTTATCACAGATGGATTTCTGTGACACTTCCCACCATCAGAAATGTGCTGATGCTGACCACAGACCACTTTCCGTTTCTAGCTGGCCTCGATCCCAAAGTGGATATAGTTGACCTTTGCTGTACTCAGTCCTCCATGGTTTATAATATTTTTCTACCCTCACTCCTTCTTCAGCAGTCCTCTCCACAGGCTTGGGGAGTGCACCGGGCACTTGCTGAGGCACATGGCTTTCCTCCTGTGTTTCCCTGAAAGATGTCTCAGGTAGAGTTGCCATTCCGGGTGTGAATGCGCACAGCAGAAACCCCCAGGCTTTGGAAACCCATCCCCCTTTCATCATGTGTTACCTGCCCTTTGCCTTCCTCTGATATTGACCCCTCCTGCTCCTGGCATTTCTCTATCAGAGAAATACACTGCAGATATGTAAGATATTGCAATGTAGTGTCTGTTCTGGACATTCTCTGCCTTTGTGGCTAGTGGATCAGATGGTTTAGGAAGGTTGCCAGTCAATCATATACTTATTCTAGGAGAATAGCATATGTGACTATACATTAGATGTTATCATAAGCACTTTTGAATGCAGGAGCCATGTGTCCTGGAGGTTACCGAAAAACCAAAGGGAAGATATTTTTTTACATACCTCCCACCAGAACCTCTGGACATACGTACATTCCCATAGACAGTGAAACAGTGTTCCAACCTGGGTTTTACATTTAGGGCAGTTAGGTGATGTGCCTGTGCTAAATTTGCTATAGCTCTGTGGAGATATATATTCTCTAGGTAACAACCTGTACTGTATTTCTTTATACCGGTTACAGACGGAGATTGTTAAAGGCAATGAAAGAATAGTTTTACAAGTGTTATCATCTATACAGCACCTCAGTTCCTGGCTCCAGATTGTCTGTAAAGAGTTTTGGAAGTCTACCTCATGCCTAGTCAAGAAATTGTAAAACTTGGATAGAAATTTCTTTCAGTTCCCGTTCTTTAGAAATATTTTTTCTAGTGTGTGCGAACTGCTGAATAAATCAAGACCACCATTCTTGGTACTCACAAAATGCCTGATCTGAAGATATTTAAAGACATCTCTTGTTGGTATATTATATTGTGCTTGAAGATGCAAAAACAAGTGAAGATAGCATTTAAAGAGAGGGATAATAACTAAAGAATTTAGTTATCTTGCTCCATGTTCTCAGTACATTTATTATTAAAGGGATCTTTTTAGCTAGTGGGGTACATTAGTCATTTTTCTGCCTAAGAGGTTTACAAGAGAGGTTGGTTTACCGTGTTCAGCCTCCATATCCACCATATCCACCTAGGTGGAGTCTGGGGGTGCATGAATTCACTGCTGGAGGATTCTTGCTTGTATTGCCCAGGTATAGTATTTCAGATTTGGCAATGCACATCCACCGTAATCGCTTGGTAACTGCAAAGTCTTATATTTGATTTTTGTTTTTTTTTCCTGTCCATACAAACGTTGATATTGCTTTATTCAGATCCTTTATGTCAGCTTTAGTCATGGGAGTGAATATCATAGATAGAGGATAGAGAAGTTAAAATAATATTATCATCTTTACCAGGTTAATTCTGCCCAGGAAAGATATTGGTAAATTTGTCCACCGGTTCATGTTGTCCTTTAAGTGTATCAGCAGAGGTCTTATATTTACAGAATACAGATGTGAGATTTTGGGGGTCACCTGAATCCCAAAGTATGTGATACCCTTAGGATTCCAGTGAAATGGTTTTATATAGCCTTTTCCCATGTTCCCTAAAGACATAATCTCAGATTAACTGAAATTTACCTTATAGCCTGATATGGTTGAGAACATTTTTATACCAGTAATAATTTCAGGTAGGAAGTGAACAGTTGAACCCCCTTGATGTTTGGATTACATCTTATATATATAGCCAGTGGCTCAATTGCTATAGCGAATAGCAAGGGTGACAAGGGGCACCCTTGCCGTGTGCCACTGTGCAGCCTGAATGGAGACTAGAGAGAACGGTTCCAAGGGAGGTAATGTGGCCTTGACCTCAGCCTCCGCTAAATCTTCAGCCACCCCTGCACCTCATCCTGTTCTTCCACAACCATAGCAGGTTTAGCACCAGCCCCAGGATAACTGGCGTCCTTGCTCGCTAGTGCCATGACCTCTAACCAATCTAACCTATCCATCACTTCCTCTTGATGTCCCTTTTAAGAGCTTGCGTTGATACCTGAATCCGGAAGTGATCTGCAATTTGGAGCAATTCGTCCTTCCTACACTTGTCCAGCTGCTCAAAGGAAGGTTGCTCCACAAACTTTCAAATGTAGCCATAACTACAGTACCTTGCCAAAAAACACAATCCACAAATCAAAATCCTATACCGGTCTTTATTCAATAAACAAATACCACTAACCAGTTCCAAACCAGTTTGTGCAACACAAAAAAAAATCCTTAGGACGGGAATTTGATATTCCGGATGAGCCCCCAGTAAGCTGTCGGTCCCGGACCAGCGGCTCTTGAGCCCCAGCTTCGTCATCTAACTCCTGCCTTTCCTCCTTCAATCGCCAAGCGCGATCCACTTTGCTAGCAAAAGCAATGTTTTTTTCCCCACATATTAAACGTTGGGTTGTATACTGTTGTATACCGACCATTCTGTACTGTGAGGTGCTTCACATCTATTGTCTATTTCTTTATTTTTTGTTGTTTTTCGTACTGCTAACTGCACATACTGCTTGCTCGGTGATTAGTTATGACCGACAAACACTTATGAACATAAGATCGAATATTGGCACAGTTAAATCTACACCAATAATTACTGCCGACTGTATGGACTGTGGTGTCTCACCTGTACCTGTACTGGGAAGAAGACGGCGTCTTAGGAAGAGGGGTAAACGGGCAGGCGTTCTGGTAAGATTGAGGCAACGCAGCAATCGCGCCCCGCTCCCAAATATACTTCTTGCTAATGTTCAGTCACTGGGCAATAAACTGGATGAACTGAGAGCAAGGCTTGCTTTCCAACGGTACATCAAGAACTGCAACGTGATGGCATTCACTTAAACCTGGCATGACCCATCTGTTCCGGACTCTGCTATTCTGCCGAGAGGATTTTATATTCACCGTCAGGACAGAACAACGGATTCGGGTAAGAGCAAAGGAGGCGGGGTATGCTTCATGGTAAACAATTCCTGGTGTACAGACATGGAGATTATTTCAACATCTTGCTCTACACATCTTGAACATTTGACAATAAAATGTCACCCTTTCTATCTCCCAAGGGAGTTCACATCGGTAGTTCTCACAGTGGTGTATATTCCGCCGCAGGCAAATTACACAGAGGCACTGGATGAACTACACTCTCACCTTAACAGACACGAGAATACACGTCCTGAGGGGGCATTCATCATAGCAGGTGATTTCAACGGTGCGAACTTGAAAAAAACAATGCCTAATCTACATCAACACATCGACTGCCCGACACGCAGAACAAACATGTTGGACAATGATTACACTCCCTTCCGGGATGGTTACAAAGCCCTCCCCCGACCTCCTTTCGGCAAATCTGATCACGCCTCCATTCTGCTACTTCCCGTTTACAAGCAGAAGCTTAAACAGGAGAGGCCAGCGTTAAGAACCATTAAACGTTGGTCGGATGAATCAGATTTTATACTAAATCACTGTTTTGCTACCACTGACTGGCAGATCTTCCGCAAAGCTGCCGAAAATAATATCAATCTGTATACGGACTATGTTACTGGCTACATCAGTAAATGTATTGAAGACGTGGTTCCCAGGATTACTGTTCCCACATATCCAAATCAGAAACTGTGGATAAATGGTGAGATACGCACCACACTGAAAGCTAGGACAGCTGCTTTCAATTCTGGCGATATGAGTAAAAACAAAAAATCCATATACGACCTCAGGAAAGCTACCAAAATAGCTAAATACTACTACAGAGTTAAATTAGAGTCATATTACCATGGCTGCAATGCACGGACCATGTGGAGTAGTATACGCACCATTACAGACTACAAAACGCAACCCAGCTACATCGCACAACAGTCTGCCTCTCTTCCTGATGAGCTCAATTCATTCTATGCTCGGTTTGAGGTCAGCAACGCAGATCCAGCCAGGAAGATTCCAGAAATCCAAGAAGGAAACCCACTGATCATATCCAGATCGGATGTGTGTACATTTTTTAAAAAGACCAATCCACGCAAGGCTCCTGGCCCTGATGCCATCCCTGGCAGCGTTCTGAAGGCATGCGCAGACCAGCTGGCAGATGTCTTCTCGGACATATTCAATCTCTCCCTAGCTCAGTCTATAGTTCCTTCCTGCTTTAAGAAAACCACCATTGTCCCTGTTCCTAAAAAATCCAGAGTCAGCTGCCTAAATGACTACCGCCCTGTTGCACTCATCAGTTATCATGAAGTGCTTCGAGCGGTTGGTCAAAGCATACATCACCTCCTCACTGCCTGACACCCTAGACCCACTGCAATTTGCATACCGCCAGAAGAGGTCAACAGAAGATGCTATTGCCACTGCCCTCCATACTGCCCTCTCACACCTGCATAAGAAAGGAACATATGTGAGAATGCTGTTTGTTGATTACAGCTCAGCATTCAATACCATAGTGCCCTCAAAGCTCGTCATCAAGCTCCAGGACCTGGGACTGAACACCTCCCTCTGTAATTGGATCCTGGACTTCTAGACGGAACGTTTGCAGGTGGTGAAGGTGGGCACCAACATATCTCTACTCTACCCTGACTCTAAACACTGGAGCCCCCCAAGGCTGCGTGCTTAGTCCTGTCCTCTGCTCCTTATTTACCCATGACTGTGTCACCTGGCATAACTCAAACTCCATCATCAAGTTTGCGGACGGTACAACAGTCATTGGCCCAATCACAGATGGTGAGCTTAATGCTTGATGCTTAATGTTGTGCAAAGGGATTGTTTCATTGGGCTCATTCAGACTCTGAGAAACTGACCTTATGCGATAAACACGGGCAGTGTAGGGGAGCGCGTTTTTCACGGGGGTCCTACTCGATCACCCCTGCTGTCTTGCAAAAGCCACTGTAACGAGTGATACTTTCCTGGATGTAATTCAGTGCCTTGTTAAGCTGAAGCAGATCGTGTAGCTGGAGTGAGAGGAGTGAAAAATGGTTTGAATCCTCTGTGAGGGCGCTGAGTGGGAGAACCAAAGAGAAAAAAAAAGTCCTCCTCTTTCTGTTGCCTTTTCTGCAGCTTTATTAGGAATTGACTTTCCTTTGTAACGTTTTCCCTATAAATTTGTATGTTATAAGTTTCAGGGGGTAAAATAAGTTCTTTTTTTCTTTTTTTTTCTGTTCCTTAAACTTGTTTTAAGTGTGTTCACTAAAGTCCTGTTGCCTTGAAAGTTGTGTTCTGAGGTGTTTGGAACTGTCCAAAATGCCCAGCTGACTCTGCTAGTCCACAACCATATTGTGAGACAGGCTGAATTGAATGTATAAGAACCTGATGTACTGTAAGAGAGGTGTAGCGGCGAGGCTTATTAAAGTACAGGAATTAAAGTTTTCTGTTCCCTTGCCAGTCCCTCTCTCCTTCATCTCAGTGGTGCTTGATACAGAGAGGCCATTCCATTTGGTGCACATTGAGGTTTTTCATTATCTTATAGAGTGTCCTGATAAGGAGCAACTCCCAATGCTGATATTCTCTAGCAACTTTAATAAATGGTCATCTGGCGCCTCAAATTCGGGAGATTCCAAGAGAAGGCATTATTCAAAGTTGGTTTACAACCCTAAGGTCAGAGTGCATGGTTTACTCATCATCAGCCAATCAGGAACTGGTAGGGCAGGTTAACCGCACGTGGATCTCTGATGCCCATGAAACTTTCAACCAATGAGCAACCTGCATGTCCTCCAGGTAAAAATAGGCAACACAGAGTGCCTGTAGAACAGTTTCGATGGGCAGAACAGTTCCCAAGGGCACAGGACATTCTTACAGCGCGCCTGCTGGACATTCAGCCTCAGGGCTCCTCCTGAACATCCTGAGACTCAGCCAGGACCACCACGTAACGGCCAGTGTGTCCAAGTGCAGGACTTTCCTTTGTTCCAAGAGTCAAGGTTGCCAGCGCGTAACCAAAGGATCCACCCGAGGTTAGCCAGCACCAAGCCTCGTGAACCCAATCTGAAGCTAAGGATTCAGGACTAGCGCTTCATCAGGAACTAACTGGTCCTCTTCCTGACCTGCTGGGACCCGCAGTCACTTTTCTCATGTGCACAAACTTTGCTAGTTTCATCCAACACTAACTAGCCAGTCATCAGAGAGCATCAGCAGCGCATCGCCGCAGGAACCTCCACCACGTTGCAAGCCGCACCAAGCACTGCCTGGAACCAAGCCAGAGAGCGCTGATTGGACAGCAGCAAGCCTGCCACTGTTCTTTGTGCCTTCAGGAGATCTGAATCCACAGATGGATGAGTATTCAACATTCTGCATTACTGCTCGAGAATTCAATTGTTATCTCAACCAGTTGATATCAATTTAATTCCTATGAGTGATGTACTTGTTTTGAGTATCCAGTGTAGAAAATGTGACCAAGTTCATTTACGAAACGGTCTAAATGAATGATATACTGAACGTATGTCCCTCTTCGTATTTGTTACTCTTCATGACTGAATGAATATACCTGTTGTATTCTGCTAACCCTCACGATAAGATCTGTTATGTTTATATGCACATTTTATGTATTTATAAATGTATTTTCGTGTATTAGTACCCGTGTGTGTGCGTTGTTTGAGTTATCCCTCAAGGTTGGATTCTAATACCATCAAAAGAATCATTTTGTGACTTACTGCTACAATTAATAATTGTCCCAGTTAAGCATAACCCCTACTTTTACTGGTGCCTCGTCAGAGGATGCTACAGTGGTTATTTTTTGTTGTGCTTCTTTCTTGCTGCAGTGACACAGCAGAGATAAGATTGCTCTCTGTGAAACCAAACCCTAATTGTCAGTCAGTTTGCAGGCACGTGAGTCATTTTAATTTGGAGGGGGGGTGGCTGTTGGTTAGGTTGACTAGTGAGTGTGCCATGTTTCTATTATGATAAGTCAAGCATTTTAAAAGAATATTGTGTTACATGTAAACAGAAAAACGGCGAGAGATGGAAAGGAAAATGAATGCTGTGTGCTGAGTTGTCAATAGTTATGGCAAACCGCTGTCAATTTTTTTGTAACTTCTAAGCCGGGTTCCGCTCCGCGTTCCAGCCCCACGAGACCCCTGCCCTCCTGCCCAGGGGGAGCTCTGCCTCTCCTCCCGGGTCGTGCGGGGTCCCCGAGCTGCTCTCCCCCACCTTCCCGGAACACGAGGTCTTCCCCGTCTTCAGCGACCTGGGCCCGGACCTGGGCCTGCACTTCCTGCCCTCCGCCGACGCCTTCCGCATGGCAGGCTGCGGCTCCGCATAGTTCGACGACGGGTTCCCGCATCAGCCCCCATTTGCCAGCCTGGCCCCGGGCTCGAGGCCACCTCCCTGTCCGACCACAAGGGGGGCTGGGGCAGCTTGGCCAGGAGCCTCAGTGGCTGGGACACCCCGGTCTTCGAGAGCTTCGGCCGCAGGCTGCCCATATTCAGCCAGCTGTCGATCCCAGACGAGCCCCCAGTAATGTTACGACCCCACGTGTCTAGGGGTGAAGGGGTGTAACATTTAGGATAATTCTTTTGGAAGCAGGTGGGTTCTGGTGAGGGATTAGGAAGTGTGATAACAAAAGTGGGTGCAAAAGTGATTATTTTAAATTGAATAAGCGACTAGTAAAACACGGTAACACACGGGGTAAGGAACTAGAGTGGTGCCAAAGAAAATAACAAACAAAATGGAGCTGGCTAGGAAGGTGAGGGAAAGCTAACCTGACTACAAAAGAAAAACAGAAACACACGGTCTTCGGCGTCTTCAACACCCTAGTTAACCTCCACTGACTACCCAAAACCATACAAAACAAACGGCACTCACCCGTACTAAACTAGCGTACTAATACAAAATCAACTAAGTGTGTAGAATGTACCCAACAACCTAAAGTAACCTTATACACAACAGTTCACACAAAAACAAGTGAACTAGGAATACAGATAATGGAAAACAAGAGTAATCAACAGGAACAGGGTACAAAAGAACACAAAGGTTGAACATATAACACATTAGGGCAAGGTAATGGCATAAAAAGGATAAACACACAAACAAAAGTACAAGGAGATGAACAGAAACCAACAAAACAAAGCCAAAGCTATCCAAAAATACACACACATAAAACAAAACAACAAACCAACAAAGCCGAAGCAAAAGTGAAACGAAGCGATAACCAAAGGGAAATGAAGCAAAGCAAATCCAAACAGGACCGAAGTCAAACGAAAGGCTCTTCCTTCAGAAAACCTCCATGTTATATAGTGAATAAGATGCACTCTGATTGGCTGAGAAGCTAATTGATCATGATGTCATACGGAACAGTGGTATAATGGTGGGCCAATGGGGGAGGGAGAACAATCAAAGGTCAGCAGTGTGGAACATAAAAATAACACACACAGACCAAACACTGGGACGTAACAGAGACAATCTGAACCCCTAACCCTAATCACCCAAACCCTTAGCTAGGGTTAACTTTAGAATAATTAGAAAACTTTTTAGAGAAAAAGTAATTGCAAGAGAAATTCAAGAGGTGAAACTGCAGCTTGCAGCTTTGGCTGAGGAGAGGGCAAGGAGATATCTCTTACCATAGTAAGGTAAGAGATCTGGAAGAAGGGGTAAAGTGCACAAAGTTCTAGTTGGAAGAGAACAGATGAATGGGCTACGAAGTGAGGATGGCAATCTTAAGGTCTCAACTAAGGCCATGGTAGCTACGGCAGAGAGTTTTAATGGAGATTTATTTGGACTGAAGAAGACTTCTGTATTATTGCAAGATAGGATTGTGAGGGGAATGCAAGAGACAGGGAAAGAGTGGTCAGGCTTGTCTGCAGACTTGACCCTGGAAGAATTAACAGCAAGTCTACACACCCGCAAGTCGGGGAAGACACCGGGTGTGGATGGACATCCCTTTGAGTTTTACAAGAGGTTTTGGGATATTTTGGGGACTGATTTGTGGATAAGTTGTATGCCAAGTGTTTGACACTACACTTGAAAAAAGCACTGGGAAGCGTCATTCACCCAGATCAATCCTGTGCAGTGGTGGGGAGGCATATCACGGACAACTTAGCACTGCTTTGTGACACCATCTGTTCCACGAGAGACAGAGGCATTCGGCTGAGTTTACTAAATTTAGACTTTGAGAAAGCTTATGACCGGGTCTCGCATGAGTACTTGTTTAAAGTGCTCCAAAAGATGGGAATTCCGCAGGGGTTCATAGAGAGGATGGGACTGCTGTATAGGGATGTCAATAGCAGAATAATTGTTAATGGGTTTTTAATAGAAACCCAGCAGTGAAAATCAGCTGCGGTGTCCCACAGGGATGTCCGTTATCGCTGATCCTCTTTGTGTGCTGTATTGAGCCACTAGCACAGGCATTGAGGAGGGAAGTAGAAATAAAGGGAGTGGTCAGTCCAGGCAGTGGGGGCCTAGAGGTTAAGACAGTACTACATATGGATGATGTGTCAATTTTATGTTCTGACTACAAGATCTAGCTCTGTGAGTCATTGAAGATTATTGCGCAGCATCAGGTGCAAAACTAAACAGAGACAAGTCGAACTTATGCTTTTTAACGGTTGGTGTGAAGAGGTGCAAGGAGATCTGGGAGTTCGAGTTCGTACGGATAGTGTTAAAGTACTGGGAACCGTCTTTGACAGGCAGGGTCCGGGGACAGGAATTGGGTGGGAATAGTTAAAACTGTGCGGAAAAAAATTGCAATTTTGCACGGCAGAGTACTGGTCATAAAGGCAATGGTCCTACCCTTGATTTTGTATGTTGGTTTAGTGTTCTTCCAATCAAGATCGGTACTAGCAGTACTTAACAGGCTTCTGTTTAGTTTTTTGGGGGGTTCAAAATGGGAGAGGGCCCGGAGAGAGGTGCTTACAAGAAGAGTGGATGCAGGGGGGGTAAGGATACCAGATATATTTTTATTCCTGATGTGTAATTATGTGGCTAACCATTTTCGAATTGCCACTATGGGACAAGGGAAAACTTATTTTTTAAGTAGGTTTTTAATTGGGTCATATTTGAGGAGGTTGGGTCTTTCTATTCCTTTAACAGTACCTGTCTCATTGAGCTGCCTTATGCTTACTATAGGATTTTTCTGTTTTTAAGGCAAAGGGCATTTGAATCAGAGGAACTGGCCTTCCTATTGACTTCAAGGGCATTAAAAGGTATTGTTCAGGGCAGGGCCCCAGTATGCCATGTCCACGGCCTCATAGATGAGGACTGCAAAGCTGTTTGGGGATGTATTGCCTGCTCTGGGTTGCTGAACAGGCACCATAACATGGCCTGGCTGATCGCTCAAGGATCTTTAGCCACAAGAGAAGTAATGTTCTCGAGAGGAATGGGGAAAACAGCTTGTTGTCCCATGGATGGATGTGACCGGCCGGAAACAATCCACCATGCGCTGTGGGACTGTGGAGCAGCACAGGAGATATGGAGGAGAACGGCCAGCTGGATGGCTTGTTTCCTAGGAGACACTGGGCTGTCGGCCCAGGCCGTGCTGTACGGCCAGGGCCTGGGAGCGCTTCCAAGAAAAAACGAGAGCAGAGCCTGGAAGGCGATCTGCTGTGTTCGAGTGGTGATATGGTGAAGGCGCAACATCAAAAAAAGGAAAGGAGTGATGCCTTCCTCTTTGTCTGTACTGTAAACCGCAGCACAGTATCTTCGGGACTATCTGCTACTTCAACAGAGAACCTCCAGTGCAGAGGAAGTGAGAGCCTTTTGGAAGGTGAACTCTTGGCCGGGACAAGACTGGCTTAGCTGCTGGTCCGCAATGCCATAGGCTCTCCAGCTCAGACTGATGCTTATTGTTTAAGGCATACTCTGCCCTGTACAAGACTACAGAATGCCGTGGAAGAGCTGTATCTGTCTTTATGGCCTGTAAAATGTAAACCTTGATTGGTTTCCTGTTACCTGTCATTTCTAAGTTTTATTGCTGAGTCTATGTGTTGTATCAGAATTTCGCAAAAGTGATGGGATTGCATATGTCTATTTTGTGATTGGAATGTCTATATTTTTTGTACTGCCTTGAAGATTTTGTATCAATATTTCTTAATAAAAAAGGAAGGATATTTAGGAAAAATAATATTTCAATGTTATCTTCACATTTTTCTTGCCTATATGGCTCTACAGATGCAGCCATTCAAAATGCACGTTACAAACCTGTACCGTATGCAACTACGCACCATATACTGAATACTGAGCCATATACTGTAGACAGATGGAGTATTATTGGGATGACAGACTCACTGTTCCTCAGGCTATGACAGGAGATCACATACTGGGCTGCCAGTTCAATTGAGTTCCCTCCTCCCTCTCCCAGTTGTATTGGGACCTGTTGTGATTCTGGCAGGTGTGGGAACTCTGGGACTAGATTTCTGAAATTACGGAAGAATGTTTCTCTAATCCCAGAGTATCTGTCACAGTGCAGTAGGAAGTGCACCCCTGTCTCTATTTCTCCCCGCTGGCAGTGGGAGCACAGCCTGTCTTCTCTGGGCAGCCAGGTCTGCCTGTGTCGCTCAGTTTCTATGGCCAGGCTGTGGTCAGTGAGCCTGTACTTCGTCAGGGTCTGTTTCTTTTTGCTGTTTCTTATCTTGGTCAAATGTTCGGCTAGTGCGTATTGTCTGTTTAGGGTTCTGTAGCATTCCAGTTTATGTTGTGTTTATGTGTGTGTGTCCCAGTGTGTGAGATATTGCTGTTTGATCTGTGCTGTGATGTGCTTGAGTCTGAGTTGTGGTGCTCTAGCACTGCTATCCTGAGCTTAGGGGGCTCTGTTTTGGGCTCAGCTCTTGGCTCAGCATCGCTGTTTTTTAGGTGTAGCCAATACTTTAATACTCTCTTCTGTATGTTTATCAATAATGGGTACTGGTCTAATTCGGCCGTGTACCCATTGTTAGGTGTTTTTCTCTGCACATGCAGGATGTTTCTACAGATCTCCATGAGCAGAGTTTCTGTGGGGTGTTTGTCCCATTGAGTGTAATCCTGGTACTCCTGGTCTGTCAGGGTACCCCACACTTCACTGCCATATAGGGCAATGGGTTGGATTACAATTTGAAATATTTGGAGCCAGATTCTTGTTGGTGAGTTGATGTTGAAGAGCCTCCTTATTGCGTAGAATGCCCTGAGTGCCTTCTCTCTCAGTGCCTTCACTGCCAGGTCAAAACTTCCAGATGAGCTGATGGTGAGACCGAGATATGTGTAGCTGGATGTGTGCTCCAATGTGTTGTTGTTGAGTGTGAATTTGTACCTTTTTCCTGAGGTCTGGCTTTCTTCTTCTTTCTTTCTGGTCTTGTCCAGATTGACTGTCAGCGCCCAGGTCTGACAGTACTGCTCTAGCAGTGCCAGGTTCTGCTGCAGCCCCTGTTCTGTGGGCGACAGCAGGACCAGGTCATCTGCGTAGACCAGGAACTTGATTTCTGTGTCGTGTAGTGTGTAGTGTGCTCTCTCTCTCTCCACAAAGTCTTTAATTTTGTTAGACATTTTAGAAAACTTTCATCTATACAGTCACCACAAAACTGTTCTCGATTGTATTTCTGAATGCTACGTTACACTTAGTTCATTGTTTGAAATACATCTAATTAAGAAAGTTAAGTGTTAACAAACTATTAGTAATCAATAATATTCAATTTAACACTGTAATTGTTGCACTTTTCCCCGCATCTTGTAAAAATATATTTTTACATTGTGAGCACTGTTAGACGGGTTGGCATACTGCTGGGTATGGATTGCCAGGGGAGCAAGGAGGGTTTTCAGCTCCTGACCCGGGAAAGAGAAGGCACTGTTCACTCAAGACATGGAGGTGGGCGAGAGCACGTCCTCGTAGATGTTAGAGGAGCAGGAGGACGAGATGGAAGAAGGTGGGGGGGTGCAGGACGTGGGGCTCTCGAGCAAAGGCGACTCTAGTCCGTGGTGACTGGAAGAAGCCTGAGAAGCTCAGGCTGTGGTGCAGCTTTGGTCTGTCCCTCTGACTGTAAGTGGCGTGCTGCTGCATGATGTCCCTTTGATGGGACCCGCACAACTCCCTGGGGGGCTTGGGGTCGCTCTGCAGGTTACTGTTGCGTTACTGGGCGCCGGCCTCCTCTCGTGGGCGTTGTGTATGAAATGACAGCGAGGGCCATAGGGGCAGAAGCCAATGGTGTGAAATGTGCAGCAGGGCTCGGTTTTGTACTTTGGATGACGGGACAAACTCCTCAGTTCGTGATATCCATGGCCGAACTCCCACTTCTCCCCGTACTTGCACGCCCCGTTCTCCTCCTCAAAGGGTCCCTGTAAGCTCGGCCTTCACAGCTCCGTTTTGTAGCGGGTGGAGTTGATCTGAGAGCCGGGTTTCTGCTGCGTGACCTGGATGTGCTGGCTGCGCTCCCCATTCTCGCTGTAAGCTCGGTCTCTGAACTTGTTTTCTTTGTTCATAATGGGAGTAGTAGTGGTGCTGCTGCTGCTGCTTGATGTGCTGTCCTTGAGGTTGCTGTATGGAGTTACCGGATACTTGTTAATGTTGGCCAGCGAGTCCAAGTTGCTGGTCGAGTTCCGCCGATAGAAACCCGGCGTGTAGCTGGAGCAGTTTGCGGTGCTGGATGTTTTGCTCTCCTCTACCCTGCCTACTTTTAGTCAGTTTGTTAAATGCCCTACTAGAGATAACAAGACTTTGGACTTGCTGTATGCTAATGTCAAGAATGCCTACAGCTCCACATTACTCCCCCCCCTTGGCAGATCTGACCACAACCTTGTTCTCCTGCTATCTCTGTACAAGCCTCTTGTACTACAGCAACCAGTAACCACCAGGACAGTGAAGGGATGGTCAGCTGAGGCTAATGATGCACTGATGGACTGATTTGAAACAAAGGACTGGGAGATACTCTGTGAGCCTTATGGAGATGACATTGATGGTCTTACCCACTGCATCACTGACCACATAAACTTCTGTGTTGACAGTGCAGTGCTTCTCCAATAATAAACCCTGGGTCACCAGTGATCTGAAGGCCATCCTAAATAGGAAAAAGAGGGCTTTCCGGGCAGGTGACAAGGAGGAGCAGAAGTGAGTGCAGAAAGAGCTGAAGGTGAGAGTTAGGGAGAGCAAGGTGGCTTATGGGAGGAAAATGGAGGACAGGCTGAGGGAGAGCAATGTGAGAGAAGTGTGGAATGGCATGAGGAAGATCTCCGGATCCAAGCTGTCTGGCAGCCAACAGAGTGAGGGAGGCCTGGAGAGGGCCAATGAGATGTATCTTTTCTTCAACAGATTCGATACAGGGTCCACTGTCCATTCACCTCACAGGCCTTCACCCCAGACACCCTCTTCATGTCCTCAGTCACCCCATCATGTGATCCCTCCTACTCCTACTCCATCTTCCCCTGCCCTCCTCGGCCTATCCATCACAGCTGACCAGGTCAGAAGGGAGTTGAGGAGACTCCATGCAAGGAAGGCAGCGGGTCCTGACGGTGTCAGCTCCAGGGTGCTAAAGGGTGCGGACCAATTGGGTTCAGTGCTGCAGTACATCTTCAACCTCAGCCTGAGATTAGAAAAGGTTCCAGTGCTCTGGAAGACATCTTGCCAGTACCCAGAAAGGGGCACCCTAAAGTCTTGAATGACTACAGACCAGTGGCACTTACATCACACCTAATGAAAACTCTGGAAAGGCTTGTACTGGACCACCTCAGAACCCTGGTGAGTACAGCACTGGACCCCCTGTAGTTCGCCTACCAGTCACACCTGGGAGTGGAGGATGCAGTCATCTATCTGCTACACAGAGCTAACTCTCACCTGGAGAAGACACGGAGCATTGTGAGAGTTATGTTCTTTGGCTTCTCCAGTGTCTTTAACACCATCCATCCACCTTTACTGAGAGATAAGCTAAGGGCGGCGCAGGTGGACGCTCCCCTGCTGTCCTGGATTATAGACTATCTGACCTGCAGGCCACAGTATATACGGCTACAGAGCTGTGTGTCTGAACAGATTGTTAGCAGTACTGGGGCTCCACAGGGGACTGTCCTTGCTCCATTTCTGTTCACCTTTTACACCTCTGACTTAAGGTACAACTCTGAGACATGTCATCTGCAGAAGTTTTCGGATGACTCTGCAATTGTGGGGTGTATTAGAAAGGGGAGGGAAGAGGAATATAGGAGCTTGATTACCAATTTTGTGGAGTGGTGTCATCTTAACCATCTCCATCTTAATACCAGCAAGACCAAAGAAATGATCTTTGAATTTCGAAGGAATAAGTCTCCGCTGAACCCTGTTTCCATCCAGGGTGAGGACATAGAGGGCGTACATTCCTACAAGTACTTAGGGGTACACCTGGATGATAAGCTGGAGTGGTCTGGTAACACTGATGCCCTGTACAAAAAAGGTCAGTGCCAACTCTATTTTCTTAGGAGACTCAGATCCTTTGGTGTGTGTGGAACACTGCTACACATTTTTTATGAATCAGTGGTGGCGGCGGCCATCTTCTATGCTGTGGTGTGCTGGGGCAGCAGCATCATGACAAAAGATGCAAATAGGCTCAATAAACTTATCAAGAAGGCTGGCACTGTGTTGGGGATGAGACTTGACCCCATGGAGGTGGTGGCTGAGAGGAGAATGCTGACCAAGCTCACAGCCATCATGAACAACACCTCTCATCCACTTCATGGGACTGTTATCGGGCAGCAGAGCACTTTTAGCAACAGACTGCTCCAGCTACGGTGTTCAAAGGAACGTTTCCGCAGGTCTTTCCTCCTGGCGGCTGTCAGGGTGTATAACACTGCCCTAGGCTAGGACTGCTACCCTTTCATTTGCTCGTCTATGGACAGCATGTTTATTCCATTGTACTTTTTGGACAATCAGTCTGTATAAACCTATGCACATTTTGCACATATTTTATTGATTTTACAGTAACTATGATCAGCACATTTTGCACACACCTATGTATTTATTTATTTTTATTTATTTTGTTTGTCTTTTGTTTTATAACTATTCTGATATCTGTTTTGCTTGTCTTGGGCTGGACTGCTGTAACACATCAATTTCCCTATGGGATTAATAAAGTATTATCTATCTAACTGTTTATAGAAATAAGATGTATTAACTAAGGAATAGGATGGCACAGTTGTTAGTATGCTTTTTTTCACAAATCCAACAGTAGTACCAGATGTCTCAGTGGCTTTCAAAATTAAACTATGCACGCAAACCTCTGAACTAGAAAGATAAAATATCCATCCATTTCTATTGGTGGCGAAAGTATTGCTATCTTGCAGCACTGGGGCCCTAAGTTCAATTCCTGCCATCCTGTGAGTGTGAAGTTTGCATGTTCTCTCTGGGTCCCGTGTTTTTTCTCCTTATGTGTGATGATTCTCTCTCGCACTCCAAAACAAACTGGTATGTTAATTGGATTATGGGAAAACTGGCCTGGTGTGTGTCTGTTTGTCTCTCCTGTGATGGACAGGTGCTATGTCCAGGGTGAAGGATTGGGCAAACATAGCTGATGCTGATCCACAGAGATGTTTATATTTAGAGGCGATGTGTTTGTAAAAATACTTAATTACATGTAAATAAAACTACACACATTTTATAACTACCTAACTGTTGATCTCTTTTTTTTAAGTCCTATTGTGCAAGCTATTGACAGACTGACTGATGAAAATGATGAGCTATCAGCGGTGCAAGTTCAAAGACGGCTGTGGGCTGACCTCTGTGCGAGCGTGAGTCCGACATCGATAATAAGAGTGTGCAGAGGGCTTGGATGGAGATATAAAAACCAACACATGCCCCATGATAAGGGTAAAAAATAAAGAGAAAAGACTCAGACAAGCTCTCCAATGGATTGAGCAGGGAGAAGCATTTCATGATGTACTTTTCACTGATGAAACAACAGTGGCTCTGGAACATTTTCAACCATGTCGTTTTACAAAAAGGGGAAATATGTGAACAAGCCAAAGCCAAAATATCCAGTGAAGGTTCACGTCTGGGGGGGGGTGTATCTAGAAGAGGCCTGGGAACACTTATTTTCAAAGGAATTATGGATCGTGAATTCTTCGAGGACGTTGTGGTCAAAAAGCATGCTGGCCCATATATATATATAGTTCTTGGAGGAAGAACTAACAGAACAAAATTGCAACAATTTTATTAACAAGCTGTTTCATGTTCTTCCTAAGATTGTTGAGCCGGGGGGGGGGGAACACTTGAAAAACTCCATAGGCAGCCCATCAATACCCGGCACTTTACCTGACTATTCCTGTCAGAGCTGCTCTCAGCTCCTCTAAATGAAAAGGTTTCTCAAGTCTCTTTTGTGCTCCTCTGGGATCTCTGTGTAATGTTTTCCAGAAAACTCCCTCAGTTCTTTATCTACTTTACTTTTTTGCTAGAAAAAAGGTCCTGGTAGAAAACAGTTGCTGCTTCCAACATTCCCTTCTCCGTGACAACACCGTCCTTATTCTGAACTCCCCTCCATCATCCTTCTCCTTTGTTTTTGCTTTATTTGACTGAAAAAAAGAAGGTGGAGCAAGTTCCCTTCTGCTGCAAGAAATCTAAGCAAACATTAAACATTCCTTGTCCCCCCCCCCCCAATAAAAGGACCTCAATTTTGCTTTTAATGCTGGGAATACTGTATATTCATATCAATATGAAGGCCTTCATTACATTGGAAATACAACGTATTCAGTTCGTCCTGCAAAATTCTTCACTTCCTTTCACTCTTAATTCTCCTTTTCATGTTTGCCCACCATTCTTTGACAGTAATGTGCTGCCTCCTCTTAGCCCACCAGCTATTCTGACTTTGAGGTCTATGTAGTTGGTCTCCTTCAAAATCTCAGGGTTCACCTTCCAATAACCTTCCATATTTTCTCCCAAGTGGATGCACATCGACCTCTACCTTGTCACGATCGGAGAACCACACCAGCAGAAAAGCTCCTCCTGCCTTCACCTCTTTGGATACAAACACAATCCAGACGCTTTGCAGCACCCTTTGAATTTCTCCAAGTAGAACTGACCTTCTCACCCACGGCTCTAAAAGCACAGTCAACTAAAAAAAAATAATAATGCCACAAATGAAATGCTAAGTTGCCTTGTTCCTGCATCATCCTTGTCCATTAAATCCACATGAATGTCTCCCTTTGTAAATTACCAACTTATTAGTAATACAAACCAAGTATAAATCTTTTTAGAAGTCTGCTCTCGCAACAGCCGGAGCATACACGATCACTAATCTGAATATCCGTTTCCATAGCAAACATCTGTGCTAAACACCCTTCCAGGGCCTCAACCTTGCACCATTTATCAAGTCAAAATTCCCAAATAAAATCCCCACTCAAGATGAGCAAGCCCCTCCTATGCTCCATCTTGATCCTCCCTTTCATGTAAAAACCTCATCTCCTGCAAAAAATAAACAAAAATCAAAACTCCTCAGGTAGTTAAACTGCTGTTCTTTACTTTCAATGTTAAAATCACCACTTATTGACTACTTTTTCATTCCTCATCATTATATGCAGATCATCCAATTTAGACATCTCTTACCTCCATCTTTCTTTACCCACTCACAAACAAAGCTAAAACCTTTCTTCCATTCTTCTTATACTCCATTATATTTCCTCAATATAATGAGGAAATTTTCACACTCCCTCAAAAACCTTCAGGTACCTACATCTTTTTTTAACTCTGCTGCAGAAACGTGCATTGCAGTGTGCACACAAGACAGCCTCACCTGGCTGTGATCTGCCAATGCGCCTGCTGCTTACAACTGCAAAACCTTTTGCCTTCTGCAAACAGTCTTTATACACACATTTCATTTCCTCTGCACAGGCAGATACCAAGTGACCTATTGTGCCACATCTACTGGACGGCTCTGCAGTGCAATATGTCCCTGCACAAGTAGCTGCCCCAGGTAATACAAAAAGCCCCTGTTGGAGCCTATGATATAGTTCCTTGTACATCAACTAAAAGATATATTTTTCCAACACATTCGGGTTGAACAGATGTACTGTCAGAGGCCTAACCTCTCTTGCAAATAAAGGCTCAACGAAAAAAAAGAGGTTTATGCTTTTTTGCTATGATATTGTTGAACACTGAGCAGCAGACACCAAAGCAAGGTCAAAGATCTTTTTACCTGGAAAATCCTGAAGACAGTAGACATCCTCCTGCTCCAAACCAAGTGTCCTGAAATGCACTTCATCCAAAAAGATACTTATTTTACTAAACCCATTATACACAGCTGATTTTCATCCAGAATTTGTTTTCTTTTTTTTTTTAGATTATAAACAACAATTATTTACCCTTTACAATTGCTTGCGGTAGGAATGTGTCTTTTCACATACCCCAACTTCCTCTCCATAAGACACACAAATAATCTTATGGCTGGTGTCAGAGCTCAGGGTCAGCCATTATACAGCAGCCCTAGAGCAGTTAAAGGCATTGCTCAGGGACCCAAAAGAATAAGATTTCTCTGCTGGCTAGAGATTTGAACCAGGCCCAGATCCCAGAGCTCACAAGCAAAAATAACTACAACAAGCAGATATAAAACATATCACTTAAGTTTGCCACTGGAATGAGCTGCATGCATCTGCTAGTGGACTGAAGTATGGGCTGTTACCTCTGGAGCCCTGCAAAGGCACACCTGGTGGCTTCCCTACAGCAGGTGGCCACCTGGCCTCCACTCCTGCTGTTACCTGCTGCCAGCCTGATGCACTGGTGATGGCCCTGATCTGTCAATGGCCTGACAATGACCACAGCTATGGGGGCGGTTAACTCATTAGCATAGCCCCGCCCACAAGCAGCAGCAACACCTACTGTACATACCAACCTGAAAACAAAAATGGACCGACACCTACTGACCTGAAGGAGAAGGGAAGACACAGGAGAAGGAAGAAAACTCTGACAGAGCTGGTCTAACAGCGTCAAATTGATGTCATTCATTTTGTTTTGAACCAGAAGGGAAGGTAGGAGCTTAGGCCAATGTAGGAATTTTTGCTACTGCCTGAAAACAATGAATTGCACTTCATCCTCTCTAGAAGTTTCTGGAGGCTTTCTATAGTAATTGAAATAGCTATTAGAGCTTTTTATTATTTTTCAATAACTTTTACTTAATTTCCAGGTATGTGAGCAATACCATTCCAGGTCCTGTCTTTACAAAAAATGTTGAATTTTATATTTGTTCTATTTTTCTCAATTTTGTATCCAGGCTGGGAGACACACGGGGCAAGATCTACAAGCATTTTCATCTTTTTTCAGGACACATTGTGAAAAATTGATCTTTGAAGAAGAAAAATCTGTTTCCTCTTGTTTTGTCTTTTTTTTCTGGATATTTCTGTCTGGTGAGTGGACAAAGTAAGACGTTAGAAACTTGGTTTACATGTATTGCCCAAGGGATTAGCTTCAATTTAAGCCCTATACTAGATCTCTACTATCCAGCTATATTACAAAATGTTTGATGGAATTCATTCCAGTTGGAAATTGCCTCTGTGACACTTACAGGTTCTCAATCAAGAACCAAGAATTCACAAAGGGAGCTGCATAGGCTTCAAAAGATCAACTAAAGAGGGAAGATAAACGCTTTCAAATAATAGAGCCCCAATTCAATTGCAGACTAAGCATGTCCCCACACTCCCTTCCTCCACTACAATTGGAATATACACAAAGCACTGAAAGCTTTACAGTATACGTCTGCGAAACACCTGACCATAGAGATAGTAATTCTGGCTTTATGAACTCGTTTACACTTGGGATTAGCTTTATTCAAGATGTTCACAAATTGCAGTGGTTTAAATGTCAGTGGTTTGAAGGTTCCGTGTCATTTGTTGGTGGAGTTATTGACGTGAAGCATCCCGTCTCAAAAATAGACAACTAACTGACACTTCTGCCTATGTCCTTCTCCAACAGGACTCTTCCACTGACTACCAAAAGGAAGTGGTATACATCATCTCCTTTATTAACAGTCAGGAACTCCCCCAGGAGGTGAACCAGCTCATCATTGAACATCCCCAGGAATCTCAATTTTACCTCCTCCCCAAAATCCACAAACCGGACACCCCATCATATCAGCATGCAATGGTCTGACTAAATACATCTTTGACTTTCTAGACAGCCTTATGAGACCGCTGGTTGAAGATCTTCCCTCATACAATCAATTTCATATAAAAGGGCAGATATGAATAAGCCAAAGCCAAAATATCCACTGAAGGTTCACGTTTGGGGGACTATTTCTAGAAGAGGCCTGGGACCACTGACCACTGCCCCATACATCAGGGAGCACTTTGGATCACGGCACCGTTTCTTTCAGAACAACAAACTAAAACATACAGCAGCAAAGGCAAGGCTTATAGCAGAGGGAGTGAACTGGGTGAAAACTCCAGCTGAATCCCCAGATCTAAATCCAGTAGAGATGGTATGGCATTCCCCCAAAAGATTATATTCGGAAAACGGCTAAACCCACCACAAAGCAAGAACCGATCAATGCGATTTACAAGTTCTGGGAGGAAGAACTGACAGAACAAAATTGCAACAATTTTATTAACAGGCTGTTTCTTGTTCTTCCTAAAATTGTTAAGCGGGGGGGGCATTCAGGAATGTGAGTTATGTGAGTCAGATTGTGAATAAAGCATTTTATTAAAAATGTGTTTGCGATTTAAATCAAGATGGGGGTAAAAGGGACACTCTATTATATTGAAGCACATTCACCTTGCGCTGCAGCTGAAGAGCGCCAGGCTAGGGGCAGGACAGGAGTAGTGGTCAGGCCGGGGACTAGGATAACCGCTGACCCATTGCAAAACAGCAGTAAAGTTTGGTGAGATCGCCCGGATTTCAACCCTATCCGTGTGTAGCTACCTGAATAGACCCCAGTGTGTTGCTGTCTCTCTTGCTCTCACTCTGTCTCTCAATTCAATTCAAGGTGCTGTATTAGCATGACAGATGGGTACAATCAGTGTACCACCACCTGAACTACTAATGTCTGTTTTACTTTTATTTATTTTTTTGTTTCATGTTAATTTTATTATTTTTATTTGCTTTGGCAACTCTGATTTTACCCATCGGCCATGCTAATAAAGCACCTTGTACTGTAAATGTCTGTAATAGAACACGTAAAAGGTTTATTCCATGCTAAAAAGAGAAGAAAGAAAACACAAAGTTTTGGAGCCTTCTTCAGGTGTATCTATCACTACATTGTAGGGGGGTGATTTTAACATAGATCTGTAAGTCAAACACAAATTGAAAACCCTTTGAAAAAACTCTATCAGTGCTGTCCTGAGGCTGGCTAGTGTCAGTGTGGCTCAGGTCAGTGAGCCTCAGGACCAGCTGGCTCAGGGGGCTCTGTTTTGGGCTCAGCCTGCCTGCCAGTCCGGGCGGAGGCCCTGCTCTTTGATCTTCTGTCAACGACCGACAACGACTGCAGCCGTGGGGAGCACTAGCATCCTTAGCTTAGGCCCCTCCCACCAGCAGCAGCTGTGCTGAGCGAGCTGCAAGCGAAAGAGGACCTTCAGCACCTGCGGGCAAAGGGAAGGGGCAGCTCTCTCTCGGGAGGGACACAAACACCACACGAAACCACACCTGCCTTCCTAAAAAAATATTATATATCTTTCTGGAGGGAAAACACACGGGCGATCAAAAGGGGCCTGTCTGCCCGCTGACAAAGTGCAAGCAATCATGTACAACACATACACCCACACTCCTGCCTTCCTAAAAAATTTATATACTGTATGTCACTATTTCCCTCTACTTCAGAAAACGGCTCAGGGGTTGGGCACATATTCCGAAATATACTGCAAGAGGGGCATGCTCCTAAAAAGCTACAAATGGATGAGGGTAAAGAATTTCTTAACAGGACCTTCCAAAATTTTCTCAAACATGATAATATTGAACATTTCGTTACGGCCAGCGATGTGAAGGCTAGCGTGGTCGAGAGGTTTAACAGAACTATTAAAACAAAAATGTGGAGGTACCTGACACACAAAAACACCTTTCGATATATCGACGTCCTATCGGATCTTATTTACTCTTATAACCATAGTTACCACACAACTATTAAACGAACCCCGGCTTCTGTTATGTCCGACAACTCCCTTGAGGTGTGGAGAACGGTCTATGATGAACAATTCAAAGTCAAAGTTTTCATTTAATGTGGGTGATCACGTGCGGGTGTCCAAAATAAAGGGAGTGTTTGAGAAGGGATATGAACAGACCTTCACAGATGAAAGTATCATTGTCAAAGAGCGGACCTCGGCTCTGAGACTCTATTACAAACTGCAGGACTACGCAGGCGACGACATTAAGGGCTCCTTCTATGCAGAAGAGCTACAGAAGATAAACCCTGATGTTGAGAACGTCTACCGCATCCAAACAATTTTAGCAGCCAGGGGTCGTGGTAAAAGCTTTTGGTAAAGTGGAGCGGCTGGAGCGATAAATTCAATAGTTGGGTAAAGGCTTCCGAGGTCCGAGACATATAGAGGTGGTGAAAAATGAACCCCAATGGTTTCTATGTTACGCTGGCCAGTAATTCATCCTCAAAGATGTTTCCAAAGAACACCAGCGCGTGCTTCACAGAGCATCTGGCAAAGGCGATTGACCTGGACAGGAGCTGGGAAGTGGGCCTGGTCGAGCTACACTATCCGCATACGCTTAACACGTTTGATGAAGACAGAGTTTTTCTGTTCGTCAGCGATGAGCTCAAGACTATATTGACATGTACCTTACCGAGAGGGTACTACAGCAACATCGAGCAGCTCTTGCATGAAATGAAACGGGATGCGGAAAAATCCAAGTTAACGGCTGTAAGTCTTAAATACAACCCCATTAGCCGGTCGGTAAAGATTCTTAGTGATAACCGGTTTGTTATACATATGCATAACCGTCTGGCGAGGATGTTGGGTTTCAAATTGGGTGTCGGAAGTGTAAAATCACCGCACCCCGTCGATATGACTGGCGGATTTAACACCATGTATATATACACACCGATATCATAGAACACCAGTTAATAGGCGACGTCTATGCACCGCTTTTGTGTTGTGTGCCCTTCAGAGGCGTGGATGGTGAATTCATCACAGTATTGTACGACAAACCCCATTATGTGCCGGGGAGCGTTGATCATTTTAACATCACTATTGAAATAAAGACGGATCAAAACAAGCACGTGTCATTTGCATTTGGTAAGGTCATCATCAAACTGCATTTCAGACCTGTGAAAGCGACGAACATCTAAAAGGATGACGGTCATCAAGAGCTACGGGGATCGTTCTTTGTATACACACTACTACAAACAACAGGCTGGCTATGGATTAACAGGATTTTCTGGGCTACCAGTTCAGTACGGCGTGGGTATAGGGGGTATTTTCAGAGCACTATTTAGAAAAGCCGTGCCTTTTCTGAAACAAGGGTTTGAAATAGCTAAGCCGCACATGGCACTGGCGGCTAAAAACATCGCCAAAGACGTGGTCAGCGTGGTCACGTCTAAGGTGGCTGCACATCAGCAGGAAGGTTCGGGTCCAGCATACATCCGCAGAGGTGTCAAGAGAAAAAGACAGACGTCATCATCGCACCGTCGGGGGCCTCCGAAACCTGATAAAAGAACGGCTAGGAGAAGACAGTCATCTCATAAAAGCTTCAGGTCGACCAAGAAGAGGGCCGTAACACACCGCAATCAACGAGATATGAAACGAGACATATTTTAAATATGGCTTTTGTTCACGGTGGGTCTGCAGAATGCGCAAAGTCGGAGCTGGACATTTTTCAATTAGCGCCTACCCAAACAAGCATCGAGGGAAGCTTTTACATAGAAGTTCCACCCCTCACGGCCCTAACAGAAAACGCACCTCTGGAGTTCTACATCGCAGGCAACGGAGAAGATTATTTAGATTTAAACAACACGCTGCTTGCTGTTTTGTGGTGTACGTATTTGGTAAAAGCTTTTTCTGTCTCATTATTTTCACACCCAGACTCCATCAAATCATCAACTATAATCAAATTTACTCTATCCGGTGGCAGTAGCTGATCGTCGGAAAACGACGTTGGTAGTCCTTCTATAAACTGAATGTATGGAAATTTCACAAGCAACTCAGCGTATAGAGGTTGCTAGCAGCTGTAACACCAGACTATGTTTTCGGGTTTACGAGTCATAACGGTATTACTGTTCTCCAAGAGTTGTTTTATAAAATAACTTTTACCGCAATTCGAGGGTCCGGACAAAATGCATGAAAAAGGGTGTTTTAACCTGACATCCATCGTGTTAATATCCGTAGGGCAACGATGTCAAATTTTCTTGCAGCACCCGCTTGTCGTACACCACCTTCTGGGTTTTCTTTAAGGTCCGGGTCTCAATGTGCCAATCCTTTTTAACACGCACGATCATCGGCTGTTGAATAGAAATGTGTTTAAATTCCCGGCACTCTGCATAAGGGTTAACGCCATAGTCAAAAACCAAGTCCCGCAGACTCTCAAAGTTACCTTTTTCACAATTGTTCACATTGAGCGTAATGCCTTTAAACAGGCTTTCTCGCCAGACAGCTTGTACCCGTACGACTTGGGTCCTGTTGACACAAACTTGGTGATG
Source organism: Lepisosteus platostomus (assembly GCF_059453375.1). Taxonomy (NCBI): domain Eukaryota; kingdom Metazoa; phylum Chordata; class Actinopteri; order Semionotiformes; family Lepisosteidae; genus Lepisosteus; species Lepisosteus platostomus. Next base: position 5,612,282 of record NC_142625.1, read on the forward strand.
TGTTGTCCAGCAGCGATTTCGCTGGTCAGCTCACCCAAATAGTCACCCAGCCCCGGATCCCACTCACCCTACCGGCTCACAAAGATAATGGAATCTGTGTCGTGGTACAGACAGCGGCCTTGCAAAGCAGTTAGCAGGTTGTATAACTCCAAGCAGACATAGGCTGTTGTAAAGCTAGCAATGAAAATGTTAGTGTTTGAATGGCCTGTATAGTGGTGTTTAGGGTGTTTCCACATAACACAGGCTGTGTTTCATCGATAACCTCGCAGGCTGACACCTCATGATATGGCGTAAATAAGTACCTGAACAATTCATCTGGGTTTCTCACAATGGTGGTCTGTGGTAAATTGTCTCTTTGCCCATACTTGCCCCACAAACTGTTCAAGGCAATTTTTAAAAGCTGTCTTTTGGCCGGATTCTTTTTAATGTAGCAGGGGTCCAGCCGGACGCCCTCTTTTTCATAATATTCGCTGATATATCTTGTTGTTACGCGACATCCGTACACCACTCTGGAAACCCCGAAGCTTCCTGTTTCCCTTTCAGATGCAGTTTGATGTAGTCGGAAAAAAGATTGTGTGAGGCCTTTTCGAAATGCCAAATTTAGTAAATTTTACTCACTCTATACCCCAGATCTAAGGCCATCTTTAATTCAGGGGGGCAACAGACACCAGTCAAGGCGCGATCTTCATCACTGTGCTCGCAGGGAGTGGTCTGTTTTGTTTCAGCACACGTACGACACAGTGTGAAAAACATTTTTTTGTCAATTTTGGTTGGAAGAACTGGAAAGTACAAACGTCTGGGTGGGTAAACTTTCACCTTCGCTAAACCAAAATACCATTTTAAATCTCCAAAGTTGTTAGAAAATTATTCGGGGATGCCCCAGTGGGTATTTTTTAGTTTTGTTCACAAACGGATACAGACTGGTGAAATCATAGTAACGGATTTTTTCACCGGGCTGCGCTGTGTAATGCAAACAAATAGCATTTGTTCTCCCCCCAAAAAGCGAATCGCACGGTTGCAGAGGCTCTGGTAACTGCGCTGCTGTTAGAAATTTACCCAAGTGTCCATTTTCAACAAGCATGTCTTTGAACTTGTGCTACCACAAAACACGCACGTTAAAACCATTTAGAGAAAATTAATTTTCACCATCGTCTTTCTGTACAACCAACCTAAAGTAGTGTTTGTCAGCGGATTAAAATCGTTTTCACAATAACAAACACTACAACCGTGAAAAAACAACCGTTGAACTCAAAGGCTGTCTGCACTCCGTCAATTACAGCATAACCATCCAGAAAATATGGTCCAACCTTGAACTCCCCGGGTGTGGTTAATGCGTGTTGGATTTTAACGTGCTCTGTGTGTTCGATGTACATAAGCCACTGAATGCTGGGTGTAGAAAATCGTTTTTGCTGGAGGTGGTAATTGTCATGGGGTAGCAGCGCTATCGTCTCTTCCTGTAAAAACACAAGTCTGAACATGGCCATGCAGACACTAGCGATGGTCACAAACTGAAAGGGGTCAATGCACACAACACAGGCGGCCCCTGACTCAGTCACGGGTGTCTGTCTGGTCGTAGTCATGACCTCGTCCCAGAACCTGACACAGCTTTCTCTTGAAATTGCCACATCCATCCGGCAGTAGCGTTTCAACTCTCTCTGTCAGTTAAACACACTTCCCTTGCATTCTTCATACCAAACCAAAAACTCAGCTTTCTCACTCGGCAGCATGTAGTTAACATGTAGTGTCTTAATTTCATAGCTTTTAAAACGTGGTGAAAATGTGCCCCGGTGTCTGTGTTTGATTCACCAACAGACCACTAAGAATATTATCAAGAAAAATCTTTTTATTAACGGTATCGCTATAAGAAAATGTATCTATTATTTATAGCGATGTGTTCACAAATCAAGCTTGATGTTTTGAGGTTTTATTTTTTTTGCAATGCGAAATTAAGAACATTTTTGTATGAAATACATGTGGTGATTATAAATTAGAAAACTTTACATTAATATAAAATTATATATACAAAACAGCATTTAAAACAAATGAAAAACTATAACTCCTATATCCGGATGTTTATTGTCACTATTAATTGTACCCGCTTACAATTTAAAAATGTTATGAACTTTCGCTCTGAGGTCAATTTTACCACCACCCCCCTCGCTACCCAGTGGGCAAAAGATCTATAATATACGTCTATTAAACGCATACCTTAGACGTCTAAATGTTGTCTGCAATTCGTCTAGAATGAAATTCTAATATACGTCTAAAGTTATACGTCAATTATACGTCTATAATTAGACGTTCATTATACATAAATGGTTGGAGTTCTATTATACGGATAAATTTAGAGGACTATTATACATATATGGTTGGAGTTCCGGATAACTTTAGAGGTCTATTATACGGATAACTTTAGAGGACTTTTATACGTATATGGTTAGAGATCTATTATACGGATAACTTTAGACGTCTATTATACGTATTTGGTTAGAGGTCTATTATACGGATAACATTAGAGGTCTATTATACGTATATGGGTAGAGGTCTATTATACATCAAAGATAGGTTTTATAGGTGTAGAAACAAGTAAACCAAGCCAATGATTTGGTTTAGAAATTTATTCTGAAAATACACATTCACACCTGAAAAATTAAATTATACATTGTATGCAATCAATCAACAATCAACATATGGGCAATAATCATAAAAAAACACAACTAGTCTTAAACTTCAGCTACAAATTCTGGTAACATCAATATACAGTATAGTAATGACAAACACAAACTAATTACATTAACACACTATCTAACTCAAAACCACATTTTGATTCAAATATAAATTTTAAAATGTACAACTTATATATTTAAAAAAAAACAAATATTACAATGGAAGTTAAGACGATTTTTGTCCACCATTTGCAAACCCTGTCTAATTGTCCTAACAGGACCAGAAACCTATTATTTTCAGTGTCCAGATCTCCTGGCCCCCTGCCTTGCATATGCATTCTTCAAGTAACGCATTGCGTGCTCCTTTATATCTTTTTCTTTCGATGTAGGGTGGGACTTCAGCACCGCAGCTAGGAGAAAATTATATAATATTACTACTCAAATAAATGATGGTTAATATCTTCTTGAGTATAATCTCAAAAATGAACCATTAAGGTTTACTAAGCTCAAAGCTGAAATAAACGGATAAAATGTGGCTTGCATCACAGCAATTGAGCAATAAAGTCTGTCCTAATTAAAGAGTACCCAAAGTTTGAAAGTACAACATAGAATAGGAGTACCTTTAATTACTCTATAAAGATTTGTGTCTCCCAGGCCCCTCTTTTGTTTTTTATATTTTCGGTTTGTGCCAGCAAAGTTGAATTCTGTCATCAGTTCATTTGTCATAAGTCTGAAAACCAAATTTTCACTGAGTTTAGACATTTTTTCAAGTGAGTTTCCACTCAACATTTATTTACTTAAATATTTAGGATCAAATGTAGTACTGTAATCCTTATATTTTAAAAGACAATTTTGCAGTTTTACACCTTGCACATTCAGTGGTTAACACAAAGGTATCTATAAGCTCAATTCCGTGGATATGTTAATTTGATCGAAGTAAAAATGTAATGTAAAAACATTTAAAAAAATCAATAAGCAATACCTTGACAAGACTGTGAAAACACTCTCTCTGACATCACTGCCGCCTACTCTCTGAAGTTGGTTTATCTGGTAATAATATTATATTAGAAATAATATTAGAAGCTATTTTTACTACTAGATCTTCATTAATCAACTAATCAGACATACCCATTTACACATTCATGGAACAAACACATTTTCACGTATTAACTGCACTTTTTTGCAGTATTTTCTCAGTCTAAAAATACAAAGTGACCATTTTTCAAAGTAAAAAAAATTGTAGTAACTTTTTAGAACATGAAAACACTTTATTTTGCCATTAAAGGATAAGCAAGATTATACATTATAAACTATAAATATGAACATATGCCAGAGATGGATCATATTAATCAAATGTAGGCTATAAAATTATGACCCATCTGAAACCTAGAATATTGGTAGTGAATATTTTCTACACCACAGTGAGAATATTATATCACACCAGCAGGTTTTGATTGTCCATGCTGTCAAGTGCTTGCTCATATGCACCGAACTCTTCCATTGTGTCAGCCTCCTGATGTGGAATTGGGAGTCCACCGGTTCTGTGGACCTACCCAAATGCCTCAATTCATCCCTCATCTCTATCAGGAGGCCCAATACCCGCTTCTGAAACTCTGAAATAATTTACATTTTATGTCAGCATTTAAAAGGAATTGGGTTAGGATTTTCTTACACTGTTGTCACATTAGCATTACTGTAGTGTTGCTAATGTGCTACATGCAATTAATAATCTTAAAAATAAAAAATTCCCACATCTGTAATTCATTTTAACTGTACTTACTTCCTTCTGAAAGAGGATATCTCTCTCTCTTCTCATCTGGTCTGGACATGGTCTTCTGCCTGGGAGACTCTGAAAAGAAATCAGTTATTGAAAACATTTACTTTATCACAGTGGTTCTCAAACTGTGGTACGCGTACCGGCAGTGGTACATGGAGTGCCGCCAAGTGGTACGCCAAATGATCCTGGAACTGTGTCGTGTGTGCTGAAAAATCAGGACGGGTTTTCATATTTTGTATTTTAATAAGTGTCGAATACGCAGCCTACGTACTACGATACAGTGCGCGCTAATAGTTCAGTGGACACAAGAGATACTCTGTAATTCTATACCACTCCATAGGAATGCGTGCTACAGATGCAAATGACCAATTGTATTTAAAAAAAGCTACTGTATCTCCAGAAAATAGGGAGAAAGGAGAATGTGCGTGATTTTGGAACAATGCTAACGTTGTAAACACAGGAATGCATAGAAATACGTGCTACGAACGCAGCACACGAAAGCGTGATAACAGAAAAATATTTAAGAACTGTTCTAATTTGAGAAAAATACACAGAGCGTCTCTGTGTTTCGCTCCCATGCGCATGAAATAAAAACTTTAAATAAATACAGAAATAAAAACGGAAACGCGGAAAAATGCAAGCTTGCGGATTGCTAAAGCAGGTAAGATACACTATTTTTGAAGAACCTTATTTACCGTTGGCAAAAGAGCTGACACATATTATTATGTATGGACCATACATAATAATGTATGTATATGTATATATGTGTAGAGAAAAAGCTGCTAAACAGCTCGACCTGCTGCCCCCCTCCCCCTGAAAGACACAGTCATTCATAGAATTATTGAAATGAAGGATTATATCAAAAGTACACTGATAGAGCGCGTTAAGATGAGCAGATGTTTTTCACTGCAATTAGATTAATCTGTAGTCGATTTGGCCAATTTGCTCGTTTACGTTAGACACGAGTTTGAGGGCATGTCCCATGAAGACTTTCTGTTCTGTAAACCGCTACCAACAGGAACTACAGGAGAGCACGTATTTCAGCTTCTGAATGAATTTATCGAAGAGAATGGCCTTGACTGGATAAAATGCGTCGGAGTTTGTACAGACGGTGCTAGAGCAATGACAAGCCGACATAACGGTGTAGTTGCACGAATTAGATTGGTTGCTCCAGAAATTAATGTACGCATTACAACATCCACCGCGAGATCTTTGCCGTCAAGAAAATGCCTGACGATTTAATATCTGTTAGACTCCGTTGTGAATTGTATCAAGGCTCGCAAAAATTAATTCACATCTGCTTTGCTCAACTAAACAGGCTCACCCCTCTCACTGAAATGGTGCTTTTTTATTAGTTGTTGTTAATGTTTTTTTTCTGTAAAACACTTTGAGAAGCCACCTTTAAAGGCGCTTTATCAAATTAAGTTTATTATTATAATATTTATTATATGTATGTGTGAGTGTGTGCATGCGCGCTCATGTTGGTCATTGAGAATTTCTGGGGTTCCTATGAGAAGATGACTTGTAGGTGGTACTTGGATGCTTTGGTTGGATTAGGGGTGGTACTTGGTCCAAAAAGTTTGAGAACCACTGCTTTATCACATAACTTAATATTTCAATTTAGTCATTTAGTTTGTCATTTAGTTTGTCATTTAGTTTGTCAGAACACCTTTCAAAATGACTTATTTTAAAGATTATACTCAATAAAAACACATAATTCAATAATAAACATTCTGCTTTATTTATACATTTGTAGTTAGATGGTATTTACTACATGCAATTCCTCACAAACTTTAAAATATAAACTTCACCATGAGAAAAGAGCAGACTGAAGCATCCTGTGTGAATCAAAGTTGCAACTTCTTCATGGAACAGGATTATGTTCTATGTCATGAAGAAGAGGGAAAAGGACATAACCAGCACCATATGGGAGACACACTACTTTTCTGTGCAACTCTTTTACAGAGAGGAATTTCTCCCTTGCATGCACCTCCAGACTATTAACATATACAATATTAAGCAGTTTTGACTCACATGGTTCAGTGAAGAAGTTACAAGTCTGAGTCTGTCGTACAACATCACATAGAAGACTTCTGTCTGCTCTTTTCTCCTTCACAAATGCAAAGTCCTCATTATCCAACAGGAAACAACAGTCTTTTTGTCTTGATGAAATATACATCCTTGAACCAGGTCCTTCATAGTTGCTCTGAACTCTTTCCTTCTCCTTCATTCTCTTTACTACTTGAGCTATAGGGTTATGACTGTTCCGCACTAGTTTCTTCAAGGACTGTAAAAAGTTATCAAATGGGAATGCAGATACATAATTTAAGGAACAATTAAATTGTACCACATCCTGATGTAGATGTCTCAAACTGTGCACATTATATACAACAAATGTTGGTCCATACAAATGCTGAGCATTGTCAACAAAGGTATCAAGCAGTTTTTGGGCATAGTTGAGATAGGCATTTCTCTTTCTTTCGTCCGAGTCCAACATAATGGAAAGAGCAACTGTTAGCATCAGAAAATGGGTGTATAGTTCCTTTGATACAACATTACGAAGCACAATGGGACCTGTATACAAAAGGAACTGGCAGAACTCCAGCCTTCCATCTGTCAAGCTCTGAGAGGGATCTTGGCTGTCTAGTAAATTCCCCAGGCATCTTTCCGCTAAGAATTTCCAAATTATCAGAAATTTCTTTCCTCTGCCTGACTGACAGTCGACATTTAGGTGGTCCTTGCTTTAAGAAAATAAGAATTCTTTTGCCAACACCAAGACAAGCTAGATGCATGTAGTCAAGGGAGAATTGGCTTATGCACCCAATTCCAGCAGCAGCTAAGGGAGAAAGTCTTTGTTGGTGTTCCTTGTACTCAAAGTTCTTGATTTGTTCATCTGTACGATCATTACATGCCTCATCCCCTGTGAAAACAACTCTTCCCTCCCAGCTCCCTTTAAGTTTGCATCTTTCGCAGCCAAAGTATGAATTGTGTCCTTTGCAGCATTTCAGATATGAGCGTGCAGGGGCATCACATATAAAAGCCTTCACAGTAACATTAAATACTCTATCTTCAAAGTGAATGCCATTATTGGTGAGTAACTTTAACTCCTCTAAAAAGTCACTCACATAATCATCAACTGATTCAGGCTTGGACCCTCCACAAAATAATGCTACAATGAAAGGCTGGAATTGGTGAAAAGAGCACAAAATAGGCCAAAATTGCACAGATGTAGATTTGAAGAGAGGAACTCCATCAACATTGATACACAGGTCTACAGAATGCATGCCTTCTTGGAATGTTTTAGAAGAAGATATGTTTTTCAGGATTCCTTTCTTTAATCCAAAGTAAATGTACTGACCGCCGCATTTATCACTGATTTGCACTTTATTAGGTGTTTGTAGGAGAGTCCTGCAATCCTTTGGAAGCTTGTGCCCCTGACGTCTCAATATCTCCAATAAATCATTGAAACACTGTCTTTTACAACCATGCTTTGCAGACCAAGCTACAAGTTCGGTAGATAGATTTGGCCTTGCTGAGTCAGTCTGTGCCTCATCTACAAGGTCAGTAGATTCAGGACTGGGGTCAGTTACATCAGATTCATCAGAGTCAGAAAATTCAACCTCATTCAAGATTTCTTCTTCAGAAGTAATAACTTCTTCAGTGTACCCATAGTCATTTGAATCCTGGTGTGTAATGTCATCACTGACACAAGCACCCATATCACCAGACGACTGTTCCACATTCTCGTCCTTGGTGTCATCTATGTGAAAACTGTCATCTTGATCATCACTGCTGGATTCTGCAAGAGCATTTAGCTCTGCACGTCGCTTCCTCCATCGGGATAAATAGTGCTTTGACATAAAGTCTGATTTGGTGTGCCCCCTGCGTACTGATGTGCACCTACAGATAATTGTAACACATGCAAATAAACAGTAAAGAAACAGTGACTGTTGTATGTAAGGTACTATAAGGAGGATGGAATATAAAAGGAAATGATATCAACTTTTCTTAAGAAAATAAAAATAGAAATATTGTCATTCAAAGAAATCAACATATAATTACATTTTTTTCAGGCAGGTGGCAAGACCCCCTCGTGAAACCCCTGTATGCAAAGCTGTGTAAATAAATTACATACAGCACTGTTGCACGTTTTAGACCATAGTGTACGCTCGGTAATTTCCCCCAATTCCTGTCATCAGTTTTATTTTTGGGATTTTAACAGAGATTTTCTACTGTTTACATTTATATAATCTAATTTGATTAAGAGAACAAAATGACTGCGATAAAAATGTTGTTAACTTTAAAAGGGTGAGTAAGAAAGGTCACACTACGCAGGTATTTCCCGTATATCATTGCCGAGTTAAATTTAGAACAATAACATTATTTCAGAAATCACACAGAAAGGAGTATAACACCGCGATTATTTTTTTCCCATAGAAACATATCGTTATTCCTTAAAGTTGTCTTGCTGAGGCAATTCTAATTTCTAAGAATATCTATATATTTTTTGGAGAATCAGAGAAAATTATCATCACATACTTTACAAATCCATGGGGTACTATAACATTAAGGGTTGTTTAGCATTGACGTTGTTAATGGTACATGTTACATACTTATTTTCAATGACCTGTTGAACATGTGCTGTTTTTTTCTGATTCTCAAATTAGAGAAATGGCAAAACGATTTTGTGTAATCTTCCCCTTCACACTATTTTTATGTGCCATTTTTTGCTTATTAACATACTATATTAATCAAAATAATATTAAGTAAGATCTGTATGTATTCAGATAGTATTATTATTATTATTATTATTATTATTATTATTATTTATACTTACTCGTCAAAAGAGGATTGCTGAGATATTCACGGACTCCTTCTACGATTGAAAAACGTGGCCAAAATGGCGACCAACGAATACTAGCAATGCATTGTGGTATATAACCGGAAATAAACCGGATCGTGTGTGCCGCAACTAGGAGTATACGGCACTCTGCACAGTGTCCGAAGTAAATTATTTTCGCAGTAATTAATTTACACGTGTATAATAAATATAGTAAATATAATAAATTAATTACTGCGAAAATAATTTACTTCGTACACTGTGCAGAGTGCAGTAATTTACTTCGTACACTGTGCAGAGTGCCGTATACTCCTAGTTGCAGCACACACGATACATACAGTAAAAAGCCTCAGGCACCGTGTTAGATGTGTTTTCGACGTTATATATGCGTTTATTAATGTCGTCGATTTTACGGTTGCAATTCGACGTTGATTATACTGTACGTCGAGGTGACATATATATACGTATAGCCGTATTTTCGCCGTGAATATACGTATATTCGACGAATCAATGCCCACTGGGTATGTGGTCAATTTTAGCACCCCCACTCTGCATTCTCTGCAGTGCCTTTCTTTCTTGGGAAGAGGTGTTGCCATACCACACGGTGATCCCGTTGGTGAGGACGCTCTCGATAGTGCAGCGGTAGAAGTTCACCAACATATGTATTGGCATCCCCCATCGCTTGAGGCACCTCAAGAAATAAAGGCGCTGCTGAGCCTTCTTCATGAGAGAGTCAGTGTTCACAGTCCAGGTTAGATCTTTAGAGATGTGAATTCCCAAAAACCTAAAGCTGGTGACTGTTTCCACTTCTGTTCCATCAATACTGAGTGGGCTGTGAGTGTATGGCCTGTGTCTCCGAAAGTCCACTATTAGCTCTTTCGTTTTCTTTATGTTCAAGTCCAGGTTATTGCTATGACACCACCTAAGCAGCTGTACAACTTCATCCATGTAAGTGGACTCGTCATCATCACTGATCAGTCCTATTATAGTGGTGTCATCGGCAAACTTAATGATGCGGTTGTTGCTGTGTCTTGCTGTGCAGTTGTGAGTAAATAGGGAGTACAACCTTGGACTCAGACAGCAGCCTTGTGGGGTTCCAGTGCTCAGGGTGAGTGGTGTTGATGTTTTATTGCCTATCCGCACCACCTGTGGTCTCTCGATAAGAAAGTCCAGCAGCCAGTTGCAGACAGAGTTGCACAGACCTAATCCCCTGAGCTTTGTCACCAGTTGACTGGGTATGATGGAATTGAATGCTGAACTGTAGTCCACAAACAGCATTTGTTCTTAGAGTTCTTAGTGTCCAGGTGTTCCAAGGCTGGACACTAAAACTTTTTTAAACTATTTTAAACTATTTTAAAACTTTAAGATCAATCTGTTAAAATATAAAGAACAACACCCCCATCATTTGTTGCCTGTCAATACTTTAAAGACTTTTACGCGTGCGGTGTGTCGAAATTCATTTCAAACTTTCGAAAAAGCTGTCGCTAATGTGTTATTAAAAATAAGCTGTGTCTTATTACAGTATTTTAAAACTTTAAGACCAACCCCCGCATGTTTAAAAATTAATTTTCTGGGGAAACACATCATTTGTGTTTGTGATGTGTGTTAATACATTTAAAGTTTAAAACGTATAAACTGATAAGTGAATACTTTTCGCTCTTGATAAAACAATGAGGAGGGGGTCGTTCTAAAACAACACAACCAATTGAAAAATGTATTGAGTTATGTAGGTGTGGTTACACCATTGGTGCATATTTTTAAACGCACCGGCTTGACAGGGTCGCAGCGCGTCCCTGGAGCTGTCAGACACTGTCTGTTTGTGTGGAGAAACAGCGGGGTCCACTGCTCTACAAAGTGAAGAGGTAGGTGGCTTTCTGATTGTTGTATCGGCGCTTAGCGTTTGTCATTTTAATACTTGGTCTTCTTTTTAGCGAAACCCGACCCCGCCCTCTGCGACGTGTGACAGCGGCGGCCGTGTGAGTTCAGATGGGGAACCAGATATTGAAGAACTTCTGGGTGTTAGTGATGATACCTCACTACAAATGGTAAATATTAACGAAAAACCTTTGCTCAAAAAAGGCGATTAATGCTCGATATTTTAGGTACAAAGCATGTCTATTTTGTTGAACCTTCCTTTTCTTTTTCCTTTAATAGAATAAAGAGGAGGTCACCACATCAATCTTCAAACTACCAGCGCAACTGAATGTTTCGTGTCTAAGCTTGTGTGTTCGACCAAATGTTAATAAAGCTGATGCCCAACCAGGTTTAGCTAACGATGTCCCTAATGAGCCCGATGTTATGACCCAGATTGTGAAAGCAGTAGTTTATTGCATCTTCAAACACTGTCTAAAGGGGGTTCTGATTGATGACTGCCTGGTCAGCAGGGTCACACATGCCTGTCTATCGGCTACACAGATGGGTTTGAAGATGTGACATTTGCCGCTTTAGAAATTTATAAGTCTCCCAGTTTAGCCCGAATTACAAATGACACTGAGCGGGGCATAAAACAGTTGCTGAAAAACATAATTGATGACCGCTCGCCATACGTGCATGTACACACCATACTTGAACAACTGGATGAAAAATTAGTAGACGTGATTTTTGATGCGTTGCAAAAGTAACACTATTCTTATTTTTACAGACGCAAAAAAAAGATCTATGTAAAATGTGAATACAGCTTTCACTCTGTTTTACAGACCCGGGTGAGCCATCGTCCGAAAAATGAAGAATTTTGAATGTATACGTCTAAATTCTTACCAAGAGTGCTTTACACACTTCTCTCTACAAAGCTTGATATGAAAAACAAAGAGTCGAATGCTAATGTCCTTAAATTTGTTAAAGAGATCAAATCAAAGTTTATTTATCAAATGCACAGAAATGTCTTTTTCTGCGAGCACACAAAAATTACAAGAATCACAAGAATCACAAAAAATCACAAAACACAAAAATCACAAAATTGAGGTTACATTTTTGAAACTGAATAAAACTCAATGTGAGTAGAGCTGTTATGTGTCCATGGTGTATGCAATATAAACATGTAGTGCAGTTATGCTGAATATAGTGAGAATTGTGTGTCCATGTAGCTATTACAGGTGATTTGCTAAGGAGCTACAGGTTGGCTGTTTAGCAGTCTTATTGCCTGGAGGTAGAAGCTGTTCCGTAGTCTGTTGGACTTGGACCGAATGCTTTGGTACCGTTTACCAGATGGTAGGAGAGAAAACAGTTTGTGACTGGGATGACTGCGGTCCTTGAGAATGGACCTGGCCTTCTTCAGACATCTAGCTGAGTAGAGCTCCTGGATGCTTGGTAGCTCACAGCTGGTGATAAGCTGCGCTGACATCACCACCCTCTGCAATACATTGCGAAGATAGATGCGTATGTCAAGAACATGAGTGAAATTATTGCGGATCTGATGTTTTCAGATCAGAAACGGAAGCCTGGGGGGTTCTACAGTGTGTATTCCAAAATACAGCGTGTTTTGCACAGAACCTGTGGTAACACCATCCTGATTATGCTAGATCGGATCGCACAGTGTGTTTTTCTTGGTTTTAGACATGGGGAGCGGAAGGGGATTATGAATGCTTTTTCAGATGCCTCAAAGTTTCTCAGCAATGTTGGGGTAGTGGTTATGTGTACCGAACTAATTTTCTGCACCAACATTTAATTGTTGAATGCAAACAGGAGCCGGTAATATGTGTGTACTGCAATGTTTCGGTGTTTGAAAACTCACTGTTGAAATAAAGCGGTTCACATTTCACATGGTGTTTGTCCTGCGAGTTCTTTCCGTGAGACTTTACGCAGTCAGTGTGTGTGTGTGCGTGTGTGTGTGTGTGTGTGTGCTTACAACCCTGCTGCTTTTGAGACACGGCTTGTGCAGCGTATAAGCAGCATTTTTTTATTGACGCCCCTTCCTTGTTTTAGCAAGAAAGGGATAAAGGTTTCAGAACCGGTTGTATGACAGAAATCTTCTTTTAGCTGGAATGTTTTTTTTACTATATAGATTATTTTTTATGACCCGGCCGCAGCTGGCGCCGCTCACACCCCGGGATCTCGCGGCCCGCACCAGACTCCCCGCGCCGCCATAACTACCCGATTCCCTAGGCTTATAATAGAGCGCACTCAACCCCTCTGCAGACATGGTTTCCTTCCAAACCAATACACACTTTCACATACCTAAAGCGAGGGACGCGGCCGCTGGGGTTTTTGGACCCTGAGGCTCCGGCCCGACCGGCAGGGGGGGAAAGGCGGGAGTTCCGACCCTTAACAACACACCATTGGCGGGCAAAGGGGGCAAGACATCCACCCACCGGGGACTCCCATTGGCTTGAAAAAGGGGGCGTGGTACCTGTCAAAAGTTTGACGAAAGGTGTCGCTTTATACTACTTGAGGTATCTGGGTCCGATTCAAAAGTCTTTTTCTTTTAACTATTGTAAGATGACCAGGGGAAGGGTCATCCAGGACAGGTATTTCAGGAACAACCTTCTCAATTTACTCGACTTAGACCTGAGCAAGATGGCCACCAAGAAAAACCAGCTGACCTTATTCTGAAAAACAAGGAGACACAGGTGTCTCTCATCAGGAAACAAAATATATATGCCCCGGAAACAGTGAACCAGCACGGAAGCCAGTAGGTGAATGCGTTTTGGAGGAGATAGTGGAATCAGGTTGGTGTTGGTAAGGATTAGAGAATGACGGATTAAAAGAAGAAATAAAGGATTACAGTTTACGGTTTTGTTATTTGGATACGACGTGGATTTGTGGTACTTTACGGACTTTAGAACTCACACTGAATAAAGATTGAGAGAACAGATTGCAGACTGGCTTGGAAGACGAACGAACTGGAGAAACGGAAAAAAACTCCACAGAAATTAAAGAAGAGAAGTGTGGTGTGAGTACTTTTGTCTCGGTTACATAAACCTTTCCCCCGGAGGCGCCACATTTGGTGGAGGATGTGGGCAGCCACTGTTTGGGATCGAGAATTGTGGGAATAAAAACTTGACTTTTTTTTTCCCTCTCTTGGTTTGTGTGTGAGCTCTAAGAAAAATGTAACAACTGATACAACAACTATCCCAAGACACCCTCACCCAGTTCCAGGCTTTAAAAGGACAACAAGACACTATACAGGCACAGCAGGAGGCTAATAAAATTCAAACTGAGACTAATCAATGAATTACAGAAGAATAGAATTTGGTGAGAGAGGAATTCCAAAGATTAGGAGAGGAAATTAGATGGTCCTCAGTAACAGGGAGAGATCCCAGTAAGAAGAAATTGAGCTTCAAAAGATGACGTGGAAGCATATTTAACAGCTTTTGAAAGAACAGCTGCTAGGAATGCATGGGCAAGAGAGCAATGGGCAGGGAGAGTAGCACCTTATTTAATTGGGGAAGCCCAAAAGGCTTATTATTACTCAGCCTGAATAAGGATTGAGAGAACAGATTGCGGACTGGCTTGGAAGACAAACGGACCGGAGAAATGGAGAAAATCAACATGGAAATTAAAGAAGAGAAGTGTGGTGTGAGTACTTTTGTCTCAGTTACATAAACCTTTCCCCAGGAGGCACCACACTATATAATCCAATGCTCACTTTGTATGTGTTAGTTGACCGGCCCTTCATGTAAGATGCCCCCCCAACCAGGTGTGAGCTCCCCCTAATGCCAACATATAATTCACACCCTGCCCTTTGGGATCAATAGAGTCTTATCTATCTGTTGTAGTGGTCGCCGTTTCCACATCCTGCATTTGGCAGGGAGATGCCGAGGGGGCGGGGCGGTCAGGTCTGTCAGAAGGAGTGAGGGAATGTTTGAGGTTATCAAGTAGAGTTGAGGAGTAGAGGAGTTTATGGCCATATGGACAAGAACATTGGACCCCATATTCATGTGATCTCTCAGGACGTAAACAGTACAGCAGACGACACCACACAGTGTAGGCAGTGCATGGTGACAAACTGTAATAAATCAGACAACCAGAACAATATGTAGTAGTGAAAGAAAACACATTGTAGACCATGTAGAACGTGTGTGGTGCAGATGTGTATTGAGTCTGAGGCTGTTACGAGTACAGACAGCAACAATTGTCCCTAATTATTCAATCGTTCCACACCCTGTCCTTCACTATTCGAACTCTCTGCTCACTCCAAACCGACACTCGGTATGAGGAATCTTTCCGCCTCCTGAGCTCTCAGTACTAATGACCTTCAACATCTTGCTCGCCTATTGGACCCCTGTCCAACTGGTACCTATTGACCATTTTTCCGTCTCGCCCTTCTCAGATTGGTAGCCTAGCTCTCCTCTCTGGACTCCACTATGCCTGTACCGATCGACTACTTTCCTGCCTCGCCCTTCTCGGACTCGTTCACCTCGGACTCCATCAGAGACCTGCACAGGGTTCGTAAACCTCATCAAAACAGAGGAATCACAGGTAGCTGTTGAGGATGAGTACTGCAGTAGGATAGAAGCTGTTCTTTAGTCCAGTGGGCTGTGCTTTAACAGTGCGGCACCACTGGCCAGAGCGCAGGGGGGAGAACAGTCTGTGGCCAGTTTGAGGGATGGTGAGGATCCTCAATGATGGATTGGGCTCTAATTGGAAATAAATGGTTGCAAGTATAAAATATTTATTTATGTTTATAAAAAAGTAACAATGTTTCACATATCACTTTTTATCTGTGCATAGGAAACAGTAACACTGCTGTGGTTACATAAAGTGTAAATTATTCACAACGAACGTTTCAACAAATGGATCCATAATTATATGACACACACCTGTCAGAAATCATCCATCGTGTGCCAGATAAACATTTGGTCTAATTTAAAAGTCATCTTTGACTATAGGCCTCCCAGACGTCTTGTGCTGCTGAGGAAAGCAGGTAAACATTATCACCATAATTAAAGTCCAGAAAAGAGCACAGGCAGTGAAACGGTGCAATAGGTCTTCTTAACTGAAAGCTTGAAAAAAAAACTTACTAAAACTATCAAGAAGCTCTGGACAAGCTGAAGATCATGGAGGCGATATAAAGATTTTATCCAAATATAAAGGGTTTCACATTGAGCTACAGGAATGTCTACTATCAAAACTGAAACCCAGCTGTAAATGTACGATCATATTTTGTTATGAAATTCTACTAGGAATTTGTATTTGAGAGCAGTCTGTCACAGTAGCCGGGGGCTGTAGAGAGGGACTGGTGAGACGGAGGACCCTGTGGGTAGCGGTAGGAATGGAGCAAACAAGAGGGTTCGGTCCGGGCTGATGGTATCGGGTGGAGTCGGAACGAGACATGAGCCCTCAGGTAGCAGACATGGGGCAACCTGGTGAGGCGAGTCTCTCGACAACCGATCCCAATGCCGAGCAAGGAGGAGAGGGAGACCCAGAAATATAAAGTCCCAGACAACAAGACACACCTGAAGAACAAGGAAAGCACAGGGAAACTAGGAACAGGCCCGAGCAGGAGCGCCCTCTAGATGTGGAGGGCGTGACACAGTCAGGGCTTCTAACGATGCGTCGGAGTGGAAAGCCCCTGGCGTGTTTTTCTACCTAAGACCTCCCAAACCATCACCAGGCAGCCTTGCTTTCTCCAACACAGGTTTTTGTCCTGTGGCTTGGCTGGATGTGCTCACAAAACGGCCAAAACTCTGTTCTTTACTGTTACTATACATGCTCACGGCACCTTTATGTCTGTTCTCCTTTGTTATTTTCTGTTTGTGTACACAAGAAAGAGTATTAGCAATGTGTTCTATACATACACTTGTTGTTATCAGGCTCATTAAGGAATGCTGTCATTAGGATTTTGAATGTCAACCATACTGAAATATGGGGACACTTTAACGCTCGTATATATGGGCTTAACTTTGATGAAAGCACATGTATCTCAATTCGTATGAAGAAAAAAGGAAATATGTATTATCCTTTCTTTTTGATTAGTACTTCCTGGAGCTTATCGCTCATCTGGAGAGACAACAGGCTACTGAACTTATTTCAACCAAAGTGAGCCCAAACCCTAATCAGACCTGGAGCCCATGACCCACCAGTGCTTACTGGCCAGGGTGAGAAGGTTTGCCGTACCTGTCAGGAATCGGCTCCCCAAGACCAAAATATTTTTTTACATCAACACGTAAGGACCTGTTTTGTTGAATTAAAAAAAAAAACATTATTACAGGTTGAAAGTTTTTACCCAACATTTCTGTAAGGAATTATCAAAAGCATTTACTCATATTTAAATCATTAAATAAGAAGAACAATGATATTTTCCTTAATTCATATTCATTCATTAATTTATGAACAGCCACTACTTAAATATTTTTAGTACTGTAGCGCATTTGCTTGGCGCTATGGCCGAGGAGCGCCCGGCTGGGGTGCGCAGCGAGGGGCAGGCGGGAGGAGCAGTAGGCAGTGGGCAGGGACGAGGAAGGCTGCTGACCAGTGCAGCTGACCCACTGCGAAACGGGCGTACAGTCTGGGGAAATCGCCTGGATTCTTGTAAATAGTTCCCTGGTTTCGCAGCCCTGTTATACTACTACTCAACTGCCACCCTATTCGTGTGTAATGACCCGAACAGAGCCCAGTTTGTTTCTCTCTTTCTCTTGCTCTCTCTGGCGCTTGCTCGTTCTCTCTCTGCTGGCCCATGAGCGGGGGGGTGCTTTGCTGGCTGTGCCAAAAAATAGAGCGCCGTTCTTCAGCCAACGAGGGTCTGAGTCACTGTGTCCGTCCTTGCCGAACCGAAAAATACTACACTGGTGTCAGAGTGGGAGAATGGACAATGAGCAGCCGTTGATGTTGGACTCAGAGAAGCGCCAGTTCCCCCAGCAGCCGAGTGACCCCCTAAAGCGCCTTTTGGGGGCGAGCAGCAGCCGCCAGGGGCTGGAACTTTCCTCAGCGCCACCGTTGGCCACAGCCTCTATCAGGGCTACCCAACGGCGGCCCACTCGGCGGAGGAGGGACCCTTTCCTGTGTCGCCTCAGCCCTTGTCAGGAAGGAGATGCCAGACCAGCAGGTTCCAGCCGGCACCGGTGCGACCGAGCTGATATAACGGGGAGGTTCCATGGCAACTCTTTGAGGCCCAATTCCGGATGGCAGCCTGGGCAAACGGCTGGTGTCAGGTGGAGATGGCGGGCCAGTTCGCTGCAGTTCTGGAGGGGAAGGCCTGCCAGGCGCTGCAGGATGTACCAGGGGACCAGCGTTACAACTACACGGCGTTGGCGTCGGCCCTCTAGAGGCGTTTTGGCGGGAGAGGGTGGAGCACTGGTGGGGGCCCCCGTCCTGGCCTTCCCGGATCCGACGCTTCCCTATGTGCTGGATACAGACGCCAGTGAAACGGGGGTGGGCGCAGTGCTAGCA
Source organism: Lepisosteus platostomus (assembly GCF_059453375.1). Lineage (NCBI taxonomy): Eukaryota > Metazoa > Chordata > Actinopteri > Semionotiformes > Lepisosteidae > Lepisosteus > Lepisosteus platostomus. Next base: position 5,630,892 of record NC_142625.1, read on the forward strand.
CAGGAGGGGCCAGATGGGGAGAGGGTCGTCGCGCACTTCAAGCCCCATCTGTCCGAGACCCAATTTGAACTGCGGATGGACCATGCGTCCCTCACCTGGCTGCTCAACTTCAAGGAGCCAGAGGGTCAAATGTATTGAGATCGTGCAAGAGTACAACTTCACGGTCATCTACCATATGCTAGGGACTTCAATACATTCAGTAGTGCAGTTTTTAGCTTCATTTTATCTCTAGTGACTATTGGAAACTAGTAAATAATTACAGTAGAACCTGGCCTTTGTCACGGACGTCCAAAGGGACTAACCGAGGGGAGCAGGAGAGCGGAAAAAGACCCATATGCGTAGCGGCGAGACGGGAAAAAGGCCCGGGCTCATTAGTGCAAAGAGTTCAGGAATGCCGTAAAGAAACCTATGCCCTCAGGGAGCGGACGTGGGGCGCCCTGGTGCTAGGCGGGTCTTAGGACATCCGAACGTCAATGCTGAGCGAGGACAGAGTGCAAGACCCAGAAATATAAAGCCCAAGGGAAAGAGAGGAACCGGAAGGACAGCAGACAGGAAACTAGGGACAGGACAGAGAAGGAGCGCCCTCTGGCTGCAGAGGGCGTGACAGCCTTAAATCCTAGAAGTTACCATTTTTAACAAACAGATCAAGCAGAAAAGGGTTATTAAGGTGATGAATAACCTTTTGAATTCAAGACAGCAGCTGCATTCATTTAGGGCTGCATCTTTTTTAATGAACACAAGCTTACTGTGACGAAAACGTATTACAAAATAATACTAAAGAGAATGTTTTGTGAAAACTGAAAGAATGTACTGTAAGATTAGAAAACCAAATGTTACAAAGCAAGATACAGGATGACTAAATATTATACAAATCATAGTTTTAATTAGAGGCTTACAACATTGAATTACTGCAATTACAACCCCCACAATAGAATACAATATATTGTAACGCTTACGGCCGACAAGCACTGTGTGTAAGAGCCGGCGTACCAGAGCGGGTGACGTCACCGCCCTTCCCTGTGATAGCAGGACCACAGCTACTGGGCTGTTGAGAGATCTCTCTTTAGCTCACGGGGCTAGGTCGCTGCAGAGAGACGCGGAAGTCCTGGGTTCGAGCCCCGGACGGTGCAGGGGCCGACCAGATGCGGCAAGGGCGCCCGCCTGAGCCCCCGTTGCGTTACAATATTATGTAATTATCCAGCATAGAACTGAAGCACAAAGCAAATGCAAATTAACCATTCCCTTCGATAGTCGCATTAAAAAAAAACTTTTGTTTGTTCCCATAAGATATATTTAAGCTATAAAGAAAGAAGCAGAAAATAACGAGATAAAACTAAAGCTTTCTGTGCAGCAAAGCTTGATAGTCTATGCAGGCAGAAATACTGAAAATCTAAAGATAGTCTGAAAAAGATATGAAAAGCATTTGCAATATTCTTTTGAACGAAACCCTGTTTCAAGTCTTCTCTGCACTAGGGAGCCATCACTATTCAATACAAACCAAAATAACCTTTTTAATTGCATTTCTACATAAAAAACTGATTTTAACAGCGATTTTTTATTTTTTTTAAATGCAGTTGATAGAAATAATGATTTAACAAATTTCACATCTTTCCACAGAATTCAAAATATTTTCAATTACATTTTATGTATTATTACCGAGTGAAATATTTGTATCAGTGTGATATAAAACACACAGCGTGGTTTATTTGTTTTTAAGTGCCATCGTTATAGATGTATTAAAACAGGAACATTCCAACAGTGTACAATTACAAACCGTAATAGTTTAATCACATTGACCACGCAATTCCTAACACTAGTAGCAATAATACAGTTCAAGCCAGTATTTCGACAAAAAAACTTAGTTTAATTCGCTAAAAAATATACTTTTAGTATAAGTTAAAAACCGGAAGTAGACTACACATTTTTTTTAGTGTTGTTTGAAAGCTGCAGTGTTTAAAGAAAAATATTCGCTTTGGATGTTAATGGTTTTAAAACTTTTACAATCCCGTTTAACTGTACTGTAGGTCGCGTTTTTTTTTAAAATGTGGTTTTGTAAAAGAACTGGAAAAAAGACAACCGTCATATATAGAGAGGGATGCTTCATTTCTGAGGCGAGGAAAAACCTTCCACAAATAAACTGGGATCACTTCAGATAAAATAACGTACGGAAATTCTCTAAATGAACGGCAAAATTTGCTACATTGAAAAAATATATTTTTTAAACAACTGGATGTGCCGTTAGAGTGAATTTAGTGGACGAATTTTGAATTTCGAAAAAGTTTCGGATTCAAACAGAATCCAGAATAAAAATATCGATCTGTCTCCAAGTAACCCAATCGTATATGAACATACTTTAAATCGGAAAAAAATAACACGCTAAACGTGTTTGTGTCCTTTCTCCTAATCATCCCATGATGTATCTCAGTGAATGTACTATGAGACCTGCAAAAAAACCTCTGAAGTAGCTAATGATAACGTTTAATTTGCATTCTTGCAAAACCTACAGTACGTTTTCCCCGTCTTTCAAAATTAAACGACCTTGGTGAAAAAGTGCGTTTGATCTGACAAAAAGAAAGTAAAAACGTTCAAGTTCAATATGATTTTTTTTTACATTAAAAAATACACATTACAAAATAAAAATGTTTTTATATTACTTTTAAATATATATTTTAATATTTTGAAATTGGAACAAAACTTCCCGTAAGAAATTGTACTATGGTATGGTACCCTGGTATTTTTGACAGTACCATAGTACACGTACCATGGTACTTATACTGTATACCATGGTATTCTTAAAGTGCAGTGTAGTACGTTGAAACCTATTTTATCCTATGATATTTTGACAGTAGTATGGTACAAGTGTGGTACTTTTAGGGGTACCATGGTACATAACACTAGTTATTAAAATATAATTGATAGATAGATACATAGGCACACTGTATTCATCCTGAAGAAGATTGCAGAGAAAATAGAAAGCCAACATAAAATGTACAGGCTATTTAAAACATTTTAGGTTTTTTGAATGAAACACTTGATTTATTAACCGGTTAACTCAAAATGTATTGATACATGCATTTGATCATAACAGTAAACGTACAAAAACAACAATTATAATAATAATTTTATAGCTGAAGTTAAAGGGAGCAGGACATTTAAATGGAGACTGGCTCGTGTTCATGATGCTGGTTCTGCTGGCCCACACCACACTGACCTTTCAGGATCTTTGCTGCATTAAGTAGCTTCTGTCTCATACAGGCTCTGATTTCTGCTTGGGTCTTCTCGGGGAACACAGCCTTTACTTCAGCTAACGAGAGAAAGAGAGCAGAAAAATATTATTTACCTGAACAAAATAGACTAAACGATGATTTCAGAATATAACCTAAGCCATCAACACTCACCAATTATAGCTTCAGCCTCCTCTCGGGACAGGGGTGGCCTTGTTTCACCGTTGACAAAGAGCCCAGGACACAGTGAGGTGCCATTATGCCGTAGTGTACAAGCCACAAACAATCAGATCATTTGTGTATTTTGGTGCAGTTGCCCAGGAACAGTGATCCCTCAATGTGATGAGCTGGACATCTTATAGAGAAAGACAACATATGGATAAACACGTGTGAGGAAACAATTGAGCTACCTGTGCGCTTGCTTGTAATACAGTACATGTGTGCACCTTCTGGTCAATTATAAAGCATTACAACTGCAAATGTGTTTGGTGTTTGGTGGTAGAAGGAGATCAGGGATGTTGTTCCTAGAATAGATCTGGGAGGGATTAATTAAATTCTTCAATGAAGCCACCTTCTCAGGCATATCTGGAATGACAGAGTAAATTAACGTCACACTGGCCAAGTAAGTCCCAAACAATTGCTGGCATGGCAGGCTACAGAAACATTCATAATAGCTCGTTTTTATCAGCTGATACGACTGTATATGATTCTGAATAAACAAACGAAAAAATAACATACTTCTAAACATACTTAATGCCTGTCTGAGGTTCATATTTTCCTCCTCAAGCTGTTTTATTTTGACTTTAAGACTTTGCACCATCACGTTTTCTTCCTCTTCATCCTTCAATTTGTTCACAGGCCTGTAAGGTAAAATATATGCCTTTACTCAGTGGCCTGTGACAAATGACTATTACAATAACATAATATTTATGGCCAATTATGTAGCCTGTGGTCAATTCAGTCACCTGATGTTGACTTTCTGTATACTTCTGCAGGATGGTTCTGAAAAGAGTTCGATGTGGGCTTTATTTGTTTATTTGTATATTGTTCACTCTTTTGAGAACAAAACTGGAATTAGGCCATTAGATTTATGCTCACTGACCACTTTGTTAGAAACACCTATCTATTAAAAACACCTTGTAGGTATACAGTTAGAGACTCTAGCTCATCTGCCTACCTAATGAAGTGGCCAGTAAGTGTAGGTGTTTCTAATAAAGTGGTAGGTGATGTTAACTTAAAATTAAGTTTTTTTTTTTAACTTGGCATACCTCGGTGGACTCATTGTTAAACACTTTTCTCTTCTTAATACGATGTCCAGAATTCCTCTGATGTCTCCTCTGTGCTTATCAGCCTGTTCCTTATTTCAGTGAGTTCAGCCTTGTCATCTGTAGGAGACGACACTCTGTACTCACTTAACCCTACACAATGAACCTTAGACTACTACTAAGGGGTCGCAGTCTAAAGAGTTAGCTAACCTTACAGGAAATGATCAGTAGCGAGCTCTATTCAAGCTAGCAATTGATTTAAATAGTTACAATAATTATCGATAACTACTGCTTAACCTTACTAACATGGGCCCATTTCCTCTAAGTTAGCAATGTTTGAAGAACCCGAAAGTTCACTAAAAATTATGTTGGGACTAAGTAGCATTAACCTAGAGCTGAGGACACAAAGTAACGTTAGCTGTTAGCTAGTAATCACTGGCGCTTAAGAGCACTTCCCTCCTGTCTCAGGCACAGTGTCAGCATGAGCCGGGCCGTCCTCCTGACGAGTTTAGGGTTTATCCAGCATACCAGGGATTCTCTGTCGTGCTCATCCGGAGTGTATTCTCCCTCTATCACCTTAGCTTGCCCACATCTGTGGCACCATTAGTAAAAAACTAAAGGTGCGTACACATTGTTATGCTAGCTACAGCGATGCCGGCTGACACAGTAAATGTCCGTTACGTCAGTTACTACTTGTTCGCGAGAGAATATCTAAAATACAGACGCCAGCGCGTGAGTTCTATACGCGTAGCGCTCTCGTTTCTCTCGTTTACACCGGGAATAAGTTACAAAAATGTAGCCAAACATGCTGAAATATTTTTAAATAATTAAACAGTATCTGTCATATGACAGAGAACTACAAAACTGTATCACGCAGCTTGTTTATATTTCCATGTTCATTTGTTTGTAAATGATTTATTAAGTGAAAACCTTACAACAAACATCCTTGAGATCCTTATCCCGACTGTGATTCTGTAGCCCAGTTCCAACCTGTGAGGTACGTGTGAACCAGTGCTCAGGCTCTGTGTGTCTGCAATATGGCGACAGTAAAACATCAGTATCTTTTTAGAAAGGTTCATGACAATTTTTACAGGTCATTCATTTGTATGTGTTTTATCTACCACACTCGGCTACAGTATATTGTATTTATGCAGTACATCCCACCCCAACACACTTCCTATCCCCAGGACTATTAATGACAACTTTTCCATCCTACAGGATGATCCCTCCATTGGAGCCCTCTTTTCTGACCGCCCCATCATCTCACATCGCTGATCACCTAATCTGTGCAGCCTTCTTGTTCACAGCTCCCTTGACCACCCTCAGCAACCATCCACACCAGGCACTTTCCCTTGCAACAGAGCTTGCTGTATCACCTGCAAGTACATATCTAACACTACACTCATTCAAGGCCCCTCAGGACAATACCGGATCACCCAGAGGGCATCTTGTACCTCCAGCAACCTTATTTACTGTATCTCTTGCAGTAAATGCCCAGCCATCTACATTGGAGAAACAGGAAGGAGACTCAGAGACCGCTTCAGAAATTGTAAGGGCTGTGAAGATTAAAGATCTCTCCAAGCCCATTGTTTCTCATTTCACCTCTGACGGCCATGACCACTCTAATCTCTCCGTCTGTGTTCTCAAAGACGGTTTTCCTAACTCCAACATCAGAAAGACAACAGAAATTAAAATTATCCTGCAGCTAGGATCCCACCTTTCCCCTTCTCTCAATGACAGACTAATTTTCTTCTGAATTCTCTCTATTCATTGTAAATTTCATCTCACACCTCTCTTTACCTATCCTGACTTCACACCTTCTGATTGGCCTGTCTTTCTGTCCCCTGCTCCCGCCTCTCGCTCCTCCTGTCTCCCAGCTTTTGTTCTCCTGCTACATTACGTTTGCTGACTGCCCTGTCTCTCTCACACCTGAAGAAGGCTCCATGGCCGAAACGTTGTGTTTTCTTTCTTCTCTTTTCAGCATGGAATAAACCTATTACTATGCATGCTGACGCAGCTACCCACCTGAACTTCTGTATGCAGTATATGTGTGCATATAATATATATACATTTATATATTATCTGTGTGTATTATATGCAATATGTTTAATACATATCATAATACAGTATATTTAATATATGAAATGTATTAATATATATACATACAGATGCACCCATTCAAAGTACACGGTACAGACACGTAGCGGAGGTAATTGGCTACGGCGTCGCGCATCGTGACGCAAGATGACGCGGGGTACCGCGGTACGTGATTGGTTGACCGACAGGGGCACTCGTGGTCCGTTGGCCTGTCGTAGAAAGATTTACAGTAAACGTCTTTACTGTGCCCGTTGTAGTATTTAATATTTATATGGAATTTTACCACTGAAGGGAAATCTTAGTGCCTGAGCACAAAAAGAATAGGAGAAATACTGCAACGCGTGTGAAGGCCATAAACGATATTAATTTTGGAACTTAAACATACAGTATATGGCTGGTCTCAGTACTTTAAAGAAAACATACACACCAGTATTCCATTTCTCCCTAAACATTTTAAGCATCGAAGTCTTTAACTAATGTGATACCGGAGTCAACAAGCATACTTTTAGAATTTGATTAAAAGGGAATATAATATGGAATTGCGTATCTCAAGAAATTAATAACGATATAATTATATTCATGTTGCAAAAAAACTGCAACGGACATAAAAACTCCCTTGCTTTTAACAGAGCGTTCCATAATTTCTTACTACGAAAATGATTTAAACTGTGACACTTATCATTCAACCAGAGCTCGAAATATCACAAGGATCCTCTAGAGCACAGCAAAGACTGTATTAAAAGAATCGCGTATCTCAAGAAATTAATAAGATATAATTATATTCGTGTACTGCGACAGGGCTGTGTAGGGCTGTTTCACCTACTGTTTCAGTGGCATCTCAAAACAATACAGTAGATGTAAACCACAGATTACAAAGTAAATACCCAGACAAAAGCAAACGCGTTTTTAATAAGATGCTTTTATTCGTTCATAATCCGACGATCTCAGGAAGACTAATGGGGGTCTGGCTTTTTGTCTGGAAAACCATAACTCTGGTCTTGTCCAGATTGACTGTCAGCGCCCAGGTCTGACAGTGCTGCTCCAGCCTCTGTTCTGTGGGCGACAGCAGGACCAGTTCGTCTGCAAAGAGCAGGAACTCGCTTTCTGTAATTAATGCAGATCAGTAAATCAAGGGACAAAACAGTTATTGCGCCCGGCTCCTCAATGGGCTTCGACGTGCTAATGCGTTGGTTTAACAGTCTGGGTGTGGCAATGTTTTTTATTATTGTTATAGAGAAACATGATCAGATTTTCCCCGGTTCAGAAAAAAAGATCTGAAGTACTGTACTGTATACTAGTGTGTCACTCTTCTCATCCCCTCTTTGCTAAATAGCTTTTGAATCGAGTCACATGAAGACAGAGGTGAAACAGCCCTACACAGCCTTTTCACAGTACACGAATATAATTATATCTTATTAATTTCTTGAGATACGCGATTCTTTTAATACAGTCTTTGCTGTGCTCTAGAGGATCCTTGTGATATTTCGAGCTCTGGTTGAATAATAAGTGTCGCAGTTTAAATCATTTTCGTAGTTAGAAATTATGGAACGCTCTGTTAAAAGCAAGGGAGTTTTTATGTATGCAGTACAGTTTGCATAAGGTAATATGTTTATGTTCCTAAATCAATCTCTTTTATGAGCATGTGAAAGGCATGGTGAATCGATTCTCAAAAATTACTGTACTTTGCATGATTGGAAACAAATGCGTGATTGCGAAATGCTGTGGTGTTACTTTTACAAAGACGGTCAATGAAAAAAAGAATGTTTACCAGGGCAATACTTTGAGTTTAGACTTACAGCTTGTCCAAGGTCATTCATTATTAATACTATTAGTAATATTTTCGTTAAAGACTTTGATGGCGACAGCTCAAACATGAGAGGTGGAGCTTTATTAGCTCCATCTTGCGGAAATTCCGGATACTATTATTTTGCTTGTCGTATTATAGGAGAATTTACGGTAACTAGCGGTATTTACCGGTAACTCGCGGTATTTACCGGTAGCTTGTGGTAGACTGCGTACAGCGTACCGGAAAATAATGCGGTATAGCCCGCGCATTTTGAATGGCTGCATCTTTATGTATGTATATTAAATATATGTACTGTATGTATTTTTGTTTTCTATAAAAATGTATGTATCGATTGGTCCTATAAGAAATTTTACATTTATTTTGCACTGTGGTAAAACAAACCATGGTACACTATGGTACAATGAATGTACCACAGTGTACACTTAAATGTACCATGGTACTATTATGGAACTGTACATACCATAGTACACTATGGTACAATGAATGAACCACAGTACTCACAGATGTACCATAGTATATATCATAATGTACCATGATACATACCGTATCGTATCCCAGAATACTAAAGTGTACCACGGTATGTACCATGGTATACCATGGTAAAATTTCTTATGGGTTACTTTTACCTAACTTACACTGTTCAAACTGCTTCTTCCTTTAAATGGAATCAGTTGCTCATCCACACACAGACAGTTCCTTCGGTATTTCCTCTAAGTAGGCCAAATAATTTTCTTAGTTTGATGAAGCGGTGGGTGTTGTCATCTGGTATTTTGGAGTCGTCTGTGAATGGGAGGTGTTTTTTTATGACCTCCCAGCGGTGGAGTGACATCACTTCTGCTACCTGTGGCATGTTGAATTTGGATGCCCAGTATTTCCGTGGGTCAGGCATTGCACTGAGGGAAATAGAGGGACATGTGCCTAAGAGCTGCTCCAATGTCTTGGCATCCAGCTGAAGCAGAGAGCTAATGTAATTCTGGCGTGTTATCATCACCTAGAGTTGTGAAATTCTGTACTGGACTCCTAACAAGGGTTCTGAGGGAGAGATCCTTTCTGTTCTGGCTTTACGTGGATTTGGTTATTAGTCTTCCACAAAAATGAACACTTTGTGCGTCCCTGTTCCTCTTCTTCTAACGCACTACTATGCTCACCAGTAGAAGATCCTGTAAATTTAAGAGCAGAACTGTTATTAGTTCAAGTAGGGATCTGTGTCAGCAGTGAGCAACATTGTGTTTCTTGTCTTCTCTTTTCAGCCTGGGATAAACTTCTTGTTCCCTTGCAGTTATTAGTGCACCAACCCATAAATGAACAGTAGTATATTGATTGCTACTGAAGTGCCATGTAAAGAGTCTTGTTCCAGTCTAAGCTGATGCCTATTTGACATTTTAGATTGTTTTTAATTTTGCGTTATTATGCATAAACCTTGGCATGACTGCACACCAGGTGGTTCAAATATTAGAATGTATGCAGGCTAACATCACAGAATGTTGTAAAATTAATGTCTTAGCTAATTCTCCAATAACCCATCGCTGTAATTTATGTAATATTAATAATAATAATAAAAAACGTATATAGCACCTTTAAAGGTGGCTTCTCAAAGCGCTTTACAGAATGACAACAACAATAAATAAAAAGAATACACAAGATAAAACACAATTACACTATAAAGAGGAGACAGTGGATGGTGGTACTAAGAAGAGCAGAGGGGTGAAGAATGGAACCAGTTAAGTAAAGACTTTTCTGAAGAAGAGGGTTTTGAGTCTGGATTTGAAGGAGTTTAGAGAAGGTGACTCTCTGATGTCCCTGGGCAGAGAGTTCCAGAGCTTGGGGGCATAACAGGAGAAGGCTCTGTCACCCATACGATGTAAACAGGCTTGGGGGACAGTTAGGAGATCGAAGCGAAGGTTGCAAGGTGGGGAGTAGGGCGATAATAGTTCAGACCAGTAGTGAGGTGCCAAGCCGTACAGAGCCTTACAGGTGAGCATGAGGATTTTAAAGTCCACACGGAATTTGACAGGAAGCCAGTGCAGGGACTCCAGGATAGGAGTAATGTGATCACTTGCACTAGACCTGGTCAGGATTCTGGCTGCTGAATTTTGGACATACTAGAGTTTGTTCAGTGTAGATTTAGATACCTAAGTGAGTAGAGCATTACAGTAGTCAATTTGAGAAAACACAAATGTGTTGATCAGTTTTTGGGCCACAGTTAGTGATAGTATATGGCATAGTCTTGTGATATTTCTGAGGTGAAAAAAAGATGTTTTGACAATATGCTGCACATGTGGGTCGAATGTTAAGCCAGAATCGAATATCACCCCAAGGTTTTTCCATTTAGATTGAAGCAAAAGTACAGAACCATCTACAGATAATGTTACAGGATTGGCTTTACGAAGTTGATATGGGGTGCCAATAAGCATGACTTCGGTCTTGTTGAAATTTTGAGTTATCCAAGTATTTGTCAGTGTTGCAATTAGATAGAATAGAGACAGCCACATCAGTGTCAGGTTTGGTATGGATGTATATTTGAGTATCGTCAGCGTAGAAATGAAAGCCGAGGCCTTGTGATCTTAAAAGCTGACCAAGTGGAAACATGTAAATGCTAGAGAGCAAGGGGTCCAGTTTTGAGCCTTGAGCAACACCAGACTTAACAAGACCAATTTCAGACCTATACCTATTAAGAGAGACAAAGTGACAGCGATCAGTGAGATAAAACTTGAACCATTTGAGAGTAAGAAACTTCAAACACAGTCTCAAGATGAGAAAGTAGGATGTCATGGTCAACAGTGTCAGAGGCAGCACTGACATCAAGAAGGATGAGTATAGAAAGAGAACCAGAATCAGTAGCTATTAGAAGATCATTGGTGACTTTGACCAGGACAGTTTCTGTGCTGTGAAGTTGACGGACGCCAGACTGGAGGGGTTCAAAAAGGTTGTTTGTCATGAGGTGGTTATGTAACTGAAGTGTGCAGCACGTTCTAGAATTTTTGCAAGAAAGGGTAAGTTGGAGATGGGGCGAATATTGTTAAGGTTGTCGAGAGCCATGTTAGGGTTTTTTGTCATGGGGGTAATGGAAGCAGTTTTGAGGACCATTGGTACAATTCCAGTGCTCATGGATTCATTTATAATATTGAGGACAATGGGACAGAGAGAAGAGAAACAGGACTGGAATAAAGTGATGGGAATGGGATCTAAAACAGATGTGGTGGGTTTTCATGCATGTAACTAGTTTATTGAGGGATGCTGAGCCAAGAAGAGAGAAGCTGGAGAGAAGGGAACCAGAAATGTTGGATGAGGAGGGAGGAGGTGTGGAAATGATACGCGTAGTGGAGAGAATGTGATGCTGGATGTTGTCAATCTTGGAGCTAAAGAAATCTTAGAATGTGTTGCAAAGTTGTGATGAGGCAGGTAATGTTGTGGGGCTGTTTGGCTTTTGCAAGGTGTTGATGGTGGAGAAAAGATGTCTGGGGTTGTTAGGGTGATTTTCAATGATGTGAGAGCAGTAAAAAACAATATACCTAACATAGTTAAACCACTTCTACCTGTCAACTCTGTCCACTCAATTGTTTCTTCATCTGACCTATATTCAAGACTTTCCTCATCGCTTTCCTGTGGTGGGGGGGATAAGCTATCTGCCTTCATTTTCCCATAAAATAAATGGTATTTATGTCTTCCATCTACAGAGTTTTTGTCAGCCTACAAAGAGGAGATTGATAGTAAATTTCAAATTGGATTACAAGGTTATCATAACAATTCACAAATTGAACATGCACACTGTATGTTTAGCAATATTTACTCAAATTACATAATTACCGATAAAATAACTAATGTAATGGTCACCTAAGGCATCAACACATTGTGAAAAAAAAACATAATGCTGTAAGTACAATACTTTTTCAAAAACTCATAAATGTACCAATCAGATTTCCTTCCTACTGCGCCCAACATGAAGTGGGTGTGTAAACGCCAACAGCCATATCACCCTGCAACTCACAACTGGCAGCTCACTGAAGCTAAGCAGGTGTGAGCATGGTTCAGTGAAGAAGTTGCAAGTCTGACACTGTCGTACAACATCACATACAAGACTTCTGTCTGCTCTTTTCTCCTTCACAAATGAAAAGTCCTCATTATCCAACAGGAAACAGCTGTCTTTTTGTCTTGAGGAACTATACATTTGTTAAACAGATGCTTCACAGTTGCTCTGAACTCTTTCCTTCCTCTTACAAATGATGTAATGCCAATACATCACTTAAAGAACAATTCTATCGTACCACATCCTGATGTAGATGTCTCAAACTGTGCACATTATATACAACAAATGTTGGTCCATAAAAATGCTGAGCATGGTCCACAAAGGTATCAAGCAGTTTTTGGGCATAGTTGAGATAGGAATTTCTCTTTCTTTCATCTGAGTCCAACATAAAGGAAAGAGCAATTGTTAGCATCAGAAAAGGGGTGTATAGTTCCTTTGATACAACACTATGAAGCACAATGGGACCTGTATACAAAAGGAACTGGCGGAACTCTGTAGCCTTACATCTGTCAAGCTCCAAGAGGGATCTTGGCTGTCTAGCAAATTCTCAAGGCATCTTTCCGCCAAGAATTTCCAAATTCTCAGAAATGTCTTTCCTTTGTCTGACACAGTCGACATTTAGGTGGTCCCTGCTTTAAGAAAATAAGAATTATTTTTCCAACATGAAGACAAGCTAGATGCATGTAGTCAAGGGAGAAATCTGAAAAAGATCAAAATGCTTTGGCAAGTGAAAATCAAAATAGCTGTACAGGAAAGATTAACAAAATCATCTTAAAAAATGTAATTATACAGATGGAAGATACGTTTACAAAAGCAAAGCTATCGCTTATATACCCAACTCCAGCAGCAGCTAAGGTAGAAAGTCTCTGTAGATGTTCCTTGTACTCCAAGTTCTTGAATTGTATGTCTGTATGATCATTACATGCCTCTTCCTCTGTGAAAACAAGTCTTCCCTCCTCCCAGCTCCCTTTTAATTTTGCATCTTTTGCAGCCAAAGTATGAATTGTGTCCTTTGCAGCTTTTCAGATATGAGCGTGCTGGGGCATCACATATTTAAGCCTTCACAGTAACATTAAATACTCCATCTTCAAAATGAATGTCATTATTGGTAAGTCACTTTAACTGCTCTAAAAGTCACTCACATAATCATCAATGGGATCAGGCTCGGTTCCTCCACAACATAATGCTACAATGATTTGCTGGAATTGGTGAGAAGAGAACAATATAGGACAAAATTGCACGGAAGTAGATTTGAAGAGACGAACCCCATCAATATTGAAACACAGGTCTAAAGAATGCATGAATTCTTGCAATGTTTTAGAAGAAGATATGTTTTTCAGGATTCCTTTCTTTAATCCAAAGTAAATGTACTGACCACCGCATTTATCACTGATATACATTTTCTTAGGTGATTGTAAGAGAGTCCTGCAATCCTTTGGAAGCTTGTGCCCCTGTCATCTCAATATCTCCAGTAAATCATTGAAACACTCTCTTTTACAACTGTGCTTAGCTGACCAAGCTAAGAGTTCAGTAGATCAATTTGGCCCTGCTGGGTCAGTCTGTGCCTCATCTACAAGGTCAGTAGGATTCAGGACTGGGGTCAGTTACATCAGATTCAACAGAGTCAGAAATGTGATCCTCGTTCAAGATTTCTTCAGAAGAAGAAAGAACATCTTCGTTGTACCCATAGTCATCCGAGTTCTTATATGCAGTGTCATCATTGACACTAGCACCCCCATCACCACAAGATTGTTCCACATCCTCATCCTTAGCGTCATCTTCGTGAAAACTGTCATCTTGATCATCACTGCTGGATTCTGCAAGAGCATTTAGCTCTGCGCTTCACTTCCTCCATTGTGATAGATTGAGCTTTGACACAATGGCCAATTTGATCTGCCTCCTGTGTGCTGATGTGACCCTCCAGATAACTTTAATGCATGCAGTTCGTAAGGAAACGGTGACTGTTGTATATAAGGTATTATAATGACTATGGAATATAAGGATGGGGGGGGGGGGTGTCCACGAAATGGTATCAACTTTTCTTAAATAAACAGAGAAAAGCTGTAAGCATTCAAACAACATTTTACTACATTTTCTGAGGCAGTAAGGTCAAGACCCCTTCAGAAAACCCTTGTATGCTTCTGTATTTGAGTCTGCAAATGGTGAACGTTTAAAACTGGTCAAAGGTATAACAGGATTGGAGTTGATACAATTCCATTCTTAGAATCAATTCCCTTATTTTCAGACATGTATCCCATTCAGGAGAGAGTCACCGAGTACTGTTGGAGATAACTTCCCATCTTAAACTCAGAGCAAAGGGCACCCTGAGTGCAGGACTCTGTCAGTGCTTCCTCTGCAGAGTGGATTTAATATACTGGGCCCTCTCTCTTCTTGTCCCTCCCATTGACTGCCGCAGGACTTCAGTAAGTGGTGTTCTTGTGTGGCACTCAGTTTTCATGCGATCCAGGTAGGTACTGATACTGTAATTATCCTTGCAAGAATCAGTCTGCATTAAAAAACAACAGCATTATGTCAGCTCTCAACTGATTTGTTGCCCCGGCTTCACTTTCACGCTGATGATATGTCAAAAGACAAAATCACCGCACTTTCTCTGGAGTGTCACCAGTCCTAAAGCACATTCACCTCTGCGAGCCTTGGCCTCTTCCTAAAGCCTCGGTCTAAATTAAAAGGCAAAAAGTCCAAATGAAGCACCAGTGCATATTAAAAGGTACGCTTTCACAGTGCTGATGTGTCAACAGACATAAACACTGTTATTTATCTTGAATGTGTTGCTATTTACAGCCAGAGCCTCTGGCTCCTGCCATGGCTCCTTGAGAGGTAGTAATGTTATGAATTTTTAATTATAATATGAAATCATTACCTGTCTGAGCTCTGCTAAGTATTATGGAGATGTGAAACTAGAGGCCTGTTGCAGCATTTTGTTGTTTTCTTACATATCCTTCGTCTATCTTGTCATTCTGTTGTATTGTTCACTTGGTGACCTGTAAACAACAAAAACAACAGTTATCGAGTATTATGCATTTCAAACCGTGAGATGTTGTATTGCAGAATTAAGGCTCTCAATGTGTAGGAAGACATCTGATTGTGCACATTTTGATGTTGGCAGATAATATATGTTCTGACCACCCTGTTTTTGTATTTTATTTGTTTGTAATTGACCCAGATGCATCTGCTGATCAGTTCCTAAAGAAGGAGAGTATATGCAGGCAGTATCAGATAGTGTTGCATTTTAGCCCTGGTCAAAGTTATTTTTTTAAATTGATTATTTAATATACATACTCATGAGCAATATGTGTGCCCTCTTGAACTTTCCCATTTTCCCAGTTACCTTGTATTTTCAAGAATTTTGCTCGGTTCTTTATGTTTGGGAATAGTGTTGCTTTCACTGTTTCAGTCAGATTAATTAGTGTCACCATTGATTTCATTTTCTGTAAAGAAAGGAGTTAGCGATCAAAACAAACAATGCAAAGTTACTTTGCACAATCGCACTGGCATTCTGAATGGCATTATGTTGGGAAATACGAAAATTTCTGTTGAAGTTGTTTTAATAATACAAATTTGGAGAGGGATTGAAAGACATCCTTCCAGGTCCTCAAAGGAGTCCAGTCCATGGGGTGCAGGTGTAACTGTCTCTGAAGGCAAGCCGGGTTTTAAAATGGGCTATAGTTGCTCACATACGTCGTGTTGGCTTACAAACTACAACACCCATAATGCCCTGCTCGAGTTCCTGACAGCATCTACTGTACGTCACAGTCCCTATTCTGCCTGGCTGTGGTGACGTCTAGCAGGTCCCTCCCAGTTCTGGCAGTTTCACCGTTGATTGTGGGCAGTCACCAACGTGCGCAGGAGGAACTCACACAGCACTCCCTTCTCTAAAGTTTGTTTTCTAAAAAGATAGCAAAATCTATAGGAGGGTTTACAGAGATACGTACCAGTCAGGCGTACAGCAGGCTGGTAGCGAGGGTCTCACTCCCACACTCGTACCCGTTAGTTTCCTCTGTTTAAAACTTTTACTATAACATAACACATTTAAACACAACACAACTTAATAATTTCTAATATCGCTATTACAATACACTTAACTCACAACACACAGACACTTTTCACCTAGCGACTGAACAAAATTAGTTAACAAAGTTCTGTATAAGTCTCTGAGAATCCACAGCCCGCGAATACACTTTTGATACCCTTAAAACAAATATAAACGGGTAACCCTTAAAACAGAACAGTGACATCGGTAAACATAAAACTACAGAAACAATGGAAGGGTTTCCAGAGATACGTACAAGTCAGGCACGCAGCAGGCAGAGTCTGATTACCAGCCTGCGCAGGGCCCTATTCCTGACTCTCGTGCCCCACACCTCATCACCTGGTTACACAAGCACTTCACCTGCTTTGAGAGAACATCATGATGTTCGTATGCGTGGATGCTGATGGAACCAATCATGTTACATGATACCCTGTAGCCAAATATAGCCTTGATCTTCAGGAAGATGGGAATCTTCTCTGTGTGAGGAGACATCAGTCGCCTTACGCCGGTGTGATAAGATATGTTGTGAGCTGTGATGGAATTCGTTGTTTGCAATAATTCATTTGTGAGAGGCTTGCTGATCTTTGCTTCCAAAGCAGCCAAACACAGGGTGGGAGGTTGTTAAACAGTACTGCACATGAGCCTGAAACATGGCACAGTTCATTTCCATGACAGCCCTTCTTTGTCTGCTCCCAGCACCATCAGAGTTGACGCCGTTTGGCAAGTTATAAATGGCAGCGGACATCTTCTTAAAATACTGCTTTCACTCAAAGTACATAAAAGACAGCTAAATTAGTGGTCCAGCATCAGTAGAGGGCAGGGCACCAAAAATGAATTTTGTGGATGACTCCATTGATCTAAAGCTGATGAAATGCTGACAAAAAGATGCCTATGTTTTCTTCTAGATATGGCATCTACAATCCTCTCACCATGATCACATCTACTATATCTTGCAAGTAAGAGGTAGCAGTCGTCTCCCTTTTTTGGATCTTAAGGGGCTAACAACCTCAAATTCATCTACCTAGAAATGTAGGCAGAGATTGTGCGAAGAGAGAGGACTGCTTTTAAACTGAAGAAGGAGAGTATATGCAGGCAGTATCAGATAGTGTTGCATTTTAGCCCTGGTCAAAGTTATTTTTTTAAATTGATTATTTAATATACATACTCATGAGCAATATGTGTAGAAATGTAGGCAGAGATTGTGCGAAGAGAGAGGACTGCTTTTAAACTGCTCTCCATCAGTGTAGTCATCCAAAACGGCGTGTTCACTGATTAAGAAGTTTACAAAGGTCATCATTATTATCATTGCCAATTTGATGTGGATTTTGAGGATGAAATTTCATCATCTTCAGATAGTGATCTTCTGTTCTGAGCTCTCTGTTGTTAACTGCTGGACAGTCTGTATCATCGATGATAGGAAGCTTCTCTTGTCATCAGCCTCCTCTTGTGAGCTATCAAGCTCAACATCACAAGCTCCTTCACTACCACTGAGAGGCAGATTTTTTTCACCAAAAAGATTCAATACACATGTGAATTCACAGTTATTTTATTTTGGTGATAAAGCTCAGTGTCAAATTCGCTTAGTTTGTGAGAACGTGTGAGTGTGAGTGTGCAATTTGGTGCAATTTGGTGAGTCAAACCTTGAAATGCTGTTATCAATTATTGATGATTGAGGTCAACCAGTCTGACACTTAGATGGTACACAGTGACACATCTGTGCTCATCACTAGTAGGTCTGCAGAGAGGGATAAATTGGAAGGAAGTAAGAATTACTTATGGAATTACTTGTGGAAGTAGCCAACAGAGTTGTTGCCGATTTCAATTCCAGTTGTAAAACCTATGGGACAGTAGTGATATCTAACTGCACAGCTATAGCTTAATGGATAAAAAATTAAGGTGTGGGGGCACTTTTACAATATGTCTTTGAAGTGTCTGAATCATTGCACTCCGTGAAAAACCCTGCTGAGTCTGAGGCACCCATCAAAAAATGTTCACTGACTAAGAAGTTTACAAAGGTCATCATTATTATTATTATCAGTGCCAATTTGATGTGGATTTTGAGAATGAAATGTCATCATCTTCATGCAGTGATCCTCTGTTCTGAGCTCTGTTGTTAACCGCTGGACAGTCTTTATCATCAATGATAGGAAGCTCATCAGTCTCCTCTTGTCACGCTCAACATCAGAAGCTCCTTCACTACCACTGAGAGGTGAGAGCAGATCTCAGCAGATGTTTGTGATAACTTGACAAACCTGACACTTAGATGGTCCTCAGTGACACATCAGTGGTCATCCCTAGTAGGTCTGCAGAGAGGGATAAATTGGAAGGAAGTAATAAATACTTAAAAGTGGAAGTAGCCAACAGAGTTGTGGCCGATTTCAATTCCAATTGTAAAACCTATGGGACAGTAGTGATATCTAATTGCACACCTATAGCTCAAATGGATAGAAAATTAAGGGGAGGGGGCACTTTTACAATATGTCTTTGAAGTGTCTAAATCATTACACTCCGTGAAAAAATATGACTTTAACTGAACGTTTCCTGTTGCTATTTCTTAGCCCATTGTTCTTTACAGAACTGCTTTAACCTGGTGACGTTTAAGGACTGTGAATGAGGGTCCAGGACTGGACGGCTGCTACTGCACTGGCTGTGGCCTTATCTCTGATAAACCCATCTTACTAAACTCCTGATAGAAGCAGAAGTTCGGCTTGATAAACGCAATAGGAGAAATCTGTTGATAAATTCAATCTAAAACTTTCCTTTGGCTCCTCATACATAACTTTACAATTCTACAGTTCCCATTTCTACTATCTCCTAGGTTTATCCACCGGTACACCTTCAGGACTATTACCCAAAAACCTAAAATGTTGTGTGTAAGCTCCTACACTTTTACCTTTTTTAGGTTTTCCATGATGATTTAAACTGTCCTGTTTCAGCACATCCACTACTCTTGTTCCACCACCAGAGGGTGTCCTGTCTTGCTTCCTTCCATGCAGAGCGGTGGCTCTGTGGCTCAGGATCTGCGCCTGTGGCTGGAAGGTTGCCAGTTTGAATCCCGTGGCCAGAAGAGGAATCCTACTCCGTTGGGCCCCTGAGCAAGACCCTTCACCACAGCTGCTCCAGGGATGCTGTATAAATGGCTGACCCTGCGCTCTGTCCCCAAACTCCTTGTCTGTGCCTCTCATAGAGAGCAAGCTGGGGTATGTGAAAAGACAAATTCCTGATGCAAGAACTTGTATATGCCAATAAAGTGATCTTATCTTGAATCCAACCTAATTCAATTTTCAGAGTAGTTGTCAGCAAATGTACATCCTCCATAATCACATTTTAAGTTTTGTGTTCCTACAGAAACTTCTTTATCTGTATACTGATCATTCCTCCCACTTGCTACCCTCATCTATTTTTGGAGCTTATCCAGCAGAGTGTGTTTCTGTGAAGTCTTTTCACCCTGCAAAAATTCTTTAGAGCACATCTGTCACAGAACATGGGGAATATATTTTATTAAACTAACGTCATTCATGTGCCTAACTGCTTCATTGTCAATTCACTGTCAATCTTTAAAAAAGATAAAATATAAAAATAGTGAATTGTAGTCATAGAATATAGATAGATACTTTATTGATCCCGTGAGGGAAATTGCAGTGCAACATCAGCTTAACACAGACAACACAGCACAGTGTAACGAATGATACAATAATAATACAATACAAGCAGTACAGTGAGAAGTGCACTAAGAAGAGTTTCTCACAGTCCAGAACACACAAAGAACAAACCAGAACAGAACAGTACACAAAAAGTCATATTGCACAATATAAATATAAATAAATAAAACAAAATAAAAAAAATACTTGAATATATTCAAGAAATCTGCATATTTAATATCAATATGCCATTCTGTTTGCCATCTTTGTGGTGATTGTTTTTCTGTTTTGTTCCTCTTGCAGGTTTTTCTGTATTGATGCTTGTAATGATATTTCAGGTACAGTTTCATTCCGTTATGCAATGGTGTTTGGGGCTTTACTCTTCATTTGGATGGCTTTGGTCCATGGGTTAACTTATTCAGCCATGTCGGAGAAATCTCTGAACAGGCCTTGGTGCTGATGCCCGTACTTTTGGTGGTGAGAGATTTGTTGATTTTTCTAGCTTTGTTATAGTTGTGTTTTCTTCTGTTGGTGCGTTACTTTGTACTTCTCTGCATCTGGCAGCTATTCTTTTGTTTCTCCTATGTGTTTGTTGGTTTTGGTGCTGATCTTATTGGTGTTGAACTGGTTGGTGTTTTTTTTATTTAATTTCAACATTCATCTTCATACCAAATCTTCAATGTTGTCATTGGCTTCTTGGATTCATTCTTCCTTTCAAATGTCAGGATGAGCATGGCGTTTGTGTTGTGACAGCCTGTCTGGGTTTGGAAGTGCACACTGCAGGCATCACATTGCAGTGGCTCTGTGGCTAAGTATCTGCGCTTGCGGCTGGAAGGTTGCCAGTTCAAATCCCACAGCCAGCAGAGGAATTCTACTCTGTTGGGCCCCTGAACAAGGCCCTTCACCCCAGCTGCTCCAGGGGTGCTGTACAATGGCTGACCCTGTGCTCTGACCCCAGGCTGCTCTCCCTGTCTGTGTGTCTGTGTCTCATGGAGAGCAAGGTGTGCAAAAAGACAAATTCCTGATAAAAGAAATTGTATAGGGCTAATAAAGTGATGTTATTATTTCCATTCTCCCTCACTATTCTTTACGATTGATCTTCCTTTGCACTTGGGGAGATGGCATTGGATGGAATGATGGTTATCGCCTGTTTGTGAGTCGTTGTGTTTGAGAGTATGGAGGTTCAATGCCCTCCTGGGCTTTCCTAGCAGATTTCACACGTGAGAGGTTGTCATCTGGAAGGAGGATGGTAATGGTTTGGCCACCTTGCCCACTCAGGAAGGCTGGTTCTTTGAATGACTTGTCGAGCGCCGGGGTGTCTCAGGTTCCTTTGATGAAGCTGGGGAGTTGTCATGGGACATGGGGAGTCGTCAAGTCATCTTGGAAGTTAGTATTGTAGGCTTCTATATTGTCTTAGGTGTCTTTCAAGGTTATGATCTTAGCTCTGGTGTTGGGGAATCTCTTCTCTTGACTTGGGAATCACCTGGCTTGTTTTGTTCATGGCCAAATGGTTTTATGGCTGTGTCTGTACAACTCTTATCTCTCCTTGAGAGAAAGGGTCACAGTTCTTGTAGCCTTTGTGGCATCACAAAGAATTGAAGTGCCCCATTATTCAGGCATGTTCCCATTGGGGAGTGCATGCAGACTTACTTGTTAGCAATAACTGAGTACTGTCATGGAACCTATACGTGGAATAGGAGGATCCTTATGCGTGACCGGAATCCCACAGGACGCAGAGTAGCAAAGGGACAATCCAAAAGACAAAACCCAAAAGCTGGGTCGATAAGGGAGGCAGAGGGTCCAGTAACAAGAGATATTCAAAAACAATTCAAAAGACAAAATCCAGAAGGCGAGGTCAAGAGGCGGAAGCAGAAGATTCGTAACGGGAGATCAGTCGAAAGGTTTGGAAACGCGCACTGGAGAATACTACGAAAGGCTTCTCAATAATGAGCGTGGGAAGGTGTGCGAAGGGGGTTGAAATACTGAAAGGAAAGGGGTGTGATTGGATGATTGGTTAGGGAGTGAGAATTTGAGGAATCTGATGCATGTGAGAATGTGCTGGGTTCAATCAGGGATGAGATTGGGAAGCAGAGGTTCCGGGAATGTAACGTCCTTTGCGAGGGAGAGTGTGGAATGTGACAGGGACAGAACGGTGTTTCCGAGTAAGAGTGTGGGGCGTGACAGTACCCCCCCCCTTTAGGGTCGGCTCCTGACGACCCCAGAGAGCGAGTACGAACGAAGTCATCGATGAGGCTGCGATCCAAAATATCTTTCTCACAGACCCAGGAACGTTCCTCAGGACCATAGCCCTCCCAGTCGATTAGAAATTGTCGGCGGCCTTGGAGCCAGCGGGCATCCAAGATGTTATTGACCGTGTAGGAAGATAGACCGTCAATGAGTCGTGGTGGGGGTGGAGGTGGCCGAGGCTAGGAGAGGGGGAATCTGTGGTAGGGTTTCAGGAGAGAGACATGGAAGGAGGGGTGCACCCTGAGAGTTGGAGGAAGAGCAAGACGATAGGTTACAGGGGTGAGCTGGGAGAGGATGCGAAAAGGTCCAATATAACGGGGTCCCAACTTATGTGAAGGCTGTCTAAGGGGTAAGTTTCTAGTAGACAGCCAGGCAAACTGTCCTCGTTGTAGTCCGGGCACAGGTCGTCGATGACGGTCAGCGGTGGTCTTCTCCCGCAAGGAGGTCTTCAGGAGGGCGGATCTGGCTTGTCTCCAAATTCTCCTGAGGAAAGTGAGGCGCGTCTGGAGGCAGGGAATATCCGAATCTGGGATAGAGTCCTGGAGAAGAGAGGGTTGGTATCCTAGAGAGCAATAGAAGGGGGACATCCCAGTGGTGGAGGAAGAGAGAGAGTTATGGGCATATTCAGCCCAGGGGAGGAGAGAGACCCAGTCATCTTGAGAAGCAGAGACGTAAGATCGAAGGTAAGTAAGAAGGTCCTGGTTGGTTCTTTCCGTCAGTCCATTGGATTCAGGATGATAGCCAGACTTCAGAGATGTGGAAGTCCCAAGAGATTTGCAAAAAGTTCTGCAGAATCTTGAAATGAATTGAGGTCCTCGATCTGATACAATATCTTCAGGAATGCGGTGAAGTCTGAAGACATGAAGAATGAAGAGGTCAGCCATGACTTGAGCAGATGGAAGGGCAGGAAGAGGAATGAAATGAGCCGACTTCGAGAATCTATCTACCACGACCATAATGGTAGTTTTGCCTTGACTCTCAGGAAGATCCGTAAGAAAGTCCACTGAGATGTGGGACCAAGGTCTTCTAGGGGTTGGGAGTGGTTGGAGTAAACCGGGCTTCTTAAGACGGGAGGATTTGGACATGGCACAGATGGCCTGCACGTACCCAGTAACATCAGTCCTCATAGAAGGCCACCAGAAATGTCTAGAGATGAATTCCAAGGTACGTTTGACCCAGCGAAGAACAGTGGAGCGTATGGTATCAGGAACAAAGAGTCTGTCTGGAGGACATTGGGGGGGAACGGTTTGGTTGTGAAGTGCACGTTTGATTTGGTCCTCCAGGTTCCATCTAATAGCAGTCACGATTCTCTCAGGGGGTATAATAGGTTCAGGAGGGTCCAAAAAGCCAGGAGGATCATGGAGGTGAGATAGGGCGTCAGTCTTTATGTTCTTGGATCCCGGTGTATAAGTAATGAAAAAATGGAACCTAGAAAAGAAAAGTGACCAGCGGGCCTGGCGTGGATTCAAACGTTTGGCAGTTTGTAGGTAAGAGAGATTTTTATGATCTGTAAGAATAGTAAAAGGGTGTAGGCCCCCCTCAAACCAGTGTCTCCATTCCTCCAGGGCGAGTTTGATAGCCAGTAGTTCTCAGTCTCCAACATCATAATTAGTCTCGGCCTGGGACAATTTTTTGGAGAAAAAGGTGCAGGGGTGGAGGATACCCTTCTCTCCATGATGTTGAGATAATATGGCACCGACTCTGTTGGCTGAGGCATCCACCTCGAGAATGAATGGAAGGTTGGGGTCTGGGTGACGGAGGAAGGGGGCTGTGGTGAACAGTCTCTTGAGATGAAGGAAAGCTTGGTCTGCCTCAGGAGTCCATTTCCCTTGATCAGGACCTTTTCGGGTCAGGGCTGTAATGGGGGAGACAACAGAGGTGAAATTCCTAATAAAACGGCGGTAAAAATTGGAAAATCCCAGGAAGCGTTGAATTTGTTTTAAATTCTGGGGGGTTGGCCAGTTCTGTATGGATTCAGTCTTGGCAGGGTCAATTTCAATGCCCAGGGGTGAGAGGATGTAGCCAAGGAAGTGGATTCTGGTAACATGGAAAGTACACTTTTCCAATTTGGCGTAGAGTTTGTTCTGAATCAAACGATGAAGAACCTCGCGCACATGAGAGACATGCTCCTGGGGACTACGGGAAAAGATTAGAATATCATCCAGGTATACCAGGGCATATTTGTGCAAGATATCCCTAAAGATGTAATTCATGAACCCCTGAAAGACAGCAGGAGCATTAACCAGTCCAAACGGCATTACTTGGTATTCATAATGACCGTGGGTAGTAATGAATGCCGTCTTCCATTCGTCACCCTCCCGAATGCGGATCAAATTATAAGCACCGCGGAGATCCAATTTAGAAAAAATAGTGGCGCCCAAAGCCGATGAAATCAGAGGAAGGGGATAACTGTTCTTGATAGTTATGTTGTTCAGACCGCGATAATCAATGCAGGGTCTGAGAGAGCCGTCTTTCTTTTTAACAAAGAAGAAACCAGCGCAGGCAGGTGAGGAAGAGGGGCGGATGAAACCAGATTCCAAGGACTCCTGGATATAATCTTCCATAGCCTGAGTCTCCTCGTTGGAGAGTGAATAGACATGGCCCTTAGGGGGTAGAACCCCTGGAATTAGGTCTATAGGACAGTCAGATGGGCGATGAGGCAGGAGGGATAGGGCCTTCTGTTTTCTGAAGGCTAGGTGTAGATCCGAGTACTGGGAAGGAATATTGGGGAGGTTATCTTGAGATATACAGGAGACGGAAACTTTCTGAGGAAGCTGACAACAATGCAAAAGGCAATGGGAACCCCAGGCTGTGAGTTCCCTTTGTGACCAGGAGATGTGTGGGTTGTGAGTCTGTAACCAAGGGAAACCAAGAACCAATGGGTGAGAAGGGGATTGAATGAGAAAGAACTGAATGACTTCCTGGTGGGTGGCGCCGATGCGAAGAGTGAGGGGAGGGGTCTGCCACTTCACCAGACCAGGGGAGAGGGGGGAGCCATCAAGAGTGAGGAGCCGAATGGGCTGGGTGACTGGCAACCAGGGAATATTCCAGGACGAAGTGAGTCCAGAGTCTTGGAAGTTCTCTTCGGAGCCCGAATCAACAAAAGCAGAGAGAGAGGTCTGTCCAGTAGTCCATGACAGGGTGGCTTGGAGAAAGAGTCCGGATCTGGGAGAGGAAGAAGTGACACTGGCCATAACAGCGGGTGGATAGGAGCGAGGAGGGCGACCTGGGCAGGCGGCTCAGAGGTGATCAGGGGAACCGCAGTAAAGGCATCGCCCCTCACAAAGTCGGCAATCTCTCTCCTCAGAGGTCAGTTTATGGAAGGAAGGCAGTTGGGAGGGTGTGGGAGGGGTTCGATTGTCCGACCTTCGCTGTTGAAGCCTGACCTCTAGTTCAAAAACTCGAGAAATGAAGGAGTCAAGTGATGGGAAGTCCAGGGGCAGGTGCACAGCGTGATCCTTGAGATCATCAGATAATCCGAGGCGGAAGTAGTGAATCAGGGCATTGTGATCCCAAGCGAGTTGAGCAGCCAGAAAACGGAGTTCGGAAGAGTAGTCCTGAAAAGAGCGAGATCCTTGAGTAAGGGAAGTGAGGCGTGCAACAATGAGGTGGCGAGAGTGCAACTGCCCAAAGGCAGATTGTAGAGCTGTCCGAAAAAGGTGGAAGTTGGCAGTCTCAGGAGCGTTTCGAGAGAGGAGATGTCCAGCCCATTCCAGAGCTCGTCCAGAGAGGCAGGATACCATAAAAGCAATTCTTTCTCCATCGGTGAGGAAGCAGTCTGGGCGGATGTGGAAAGCCATCTGACATTGAGTCAGAAAGCCCTGACAGCTAGAGGATTCAGGTGGGGAGCTGTGTCAGCATGCATAGGCTACAAAGGAACAAGTAACAGGTTTATTTCATGCTGAAAAGTGAAGAAAGGAAGCAAAATTTCGGCTGTGGAGCCTTCTTCAGGTGTAATACAGGGCAGAGAGCAGAGAACATTAATACATGAAATATTCACTCAACAAAAGCACATTAACACTATACGGCAGACTGAAGGAAGAGGCAAAGGGTTACAGGTATTAGTAATATTGAAGAGCTGAAGATATTCTACCACGTGAAGTCGAGAAAGGAGGAAGTTATTCATAGGCCATGTGTAAAATATTCAGCAGCAGCAGGTTTGGAAATCAAGCTGGGGTGGATACATGTGAGCAGGATGGAAGGAGTGCTGCAGTCAACAGTTCTAGTTCAGAAGGAGCCAAGAGACTGAGTGGAGGACTGAGGAGATGGCCGAGGTGCCGTCCTCAGATTGTGGGGTTTGCTGCTGAAGGGGACTTGGAATTGTTATAACTGAGATAGATGAATACCTGAGTTCTGAAGCTCAATGAGAAAGAGTTTTGGCTCAGCATAAAGATATTGGGTAAAAAGACAACACACATATGGGGGCAATTATAGGTCACCAATAATCACATTGGACGCTAGGAGGCAGGTGAAGAAAAGCCGGTATGGGACAGAGGCAGAAGAAGGGCACACAGGGGAGAGAGAGAAGTAAGGAAAAAATAAGAGAAAGAGACAAATGCACTGGGAAAACAAGTGGGCGGTTGAAAGGAAAAGAAACAGGAAGGTTCTCTACTGAAACCATTGCGGGTGAGGAGGAGAAGGGATGTTAGCAGAAATGGGAACAGAAACAGAAGGACTGGCAATGTAGTGACATCAACTCAACACAGCAAGCCTATAGAAAAAATTGTCCACCCTCTCATTCTTTTGTGTGAAACTCCTACTCCACAATAGGTAGCGTTTGTAAGTACCCTTACACTTATAAAGCACTTTTCTGAGCAGTCAAAGCGCTTTACAGGTAATGTGGATCCCCTCCACCACCCCCAGTGTGCAGCTCCACCTGGATGATGTGACGGCAGCCATAGTACACCAGTACGCACATCATCAGTTACTGTATCAGTGGGGAGGAAAGCAGAGTGATGAAGGCAGTTCAGAGATGGGGTTTATTAGGAGGCCATGACTGGTAAAGGCCAATGGGAAATGTGTCCAGGACACTGGGTTTACACCCCTACTCTTTTTAAGAAACGCCCTGGCATTTTTAATGACCACAGAGAGTCAGGACCTCTGTGTTATGTCTCATCTGAAGGATAGAGGCTTTTTACAGTATAGTGTCTCTGTCACTATACTGGGGCATTAGGACACTCATTTCAGTACCTGTAGTCCTATCTTCAGGATCTAAACTAACTACACTCATACCCATGTATCCGAACCACCCTAAACGTATAATACCATACAGACCATTATATCAAGCTTTGTGAACAATGCAGTTCTACTCAAATAAGCCAACTATAGCGGTAAATAATTAATGATATCATATTTACATTTCATTCTTTTGTAGATGTACATACGGTTGCACTATTACGCTGAAGAATCTTTTTCTCTTCCTTAAAACCCCATAATGAACAGCAAACACACAAAAAACACTTTGAAAATGAGTGCACAAGCTCTAGCTGAGATTGTAAACAAAGCGCTGCGTCCTCATGATGTCCTGAACCACAATGCCTGTCACTTGCGCAGAAACAAACAGCTGTTCGGTGCTGCTGAATCCAGATGGTCAAGAAGGTTCTCAGTCAAATTCGTCCACTTTCGAACTTCAGGGTTTGGATTAGCAAAAGTTTATTCTTATAATGAATTACAAGGTACAAAAATGTTTGGATTCGAAAAAAGTCATGTACCGAACGTTCTGAAGAATGAAGAGATAAGAGAGATGCCCAGGAAGTGGGATAATAATATCATTTTCATGTTTTTGTATGTTTTTTGCAAACTATGCAGTTTAGTGGCTTGACATAGGCTCTGTGCTCAAATGTATATAAAGATGCTGCCTGTCCTTGGTCAGTAAAATAAGGGGCATGTATTTGGTAAGCTGGCTGTATGCCCAGAATATGAAAAGAACTACAGATGCAGCCATTCAAAATGCGCGGGCGATACCGCATTATTTTGCGGTACGCTGTACGCAGTCTACCGCAAGCTACCGGTAAATACAGCGAGTTACCGTAAATTCTCCTATAATACGACAAGCAAAATAATAGTATCCGGAATTTCCGCAAGGTGGAGCTAATAAAGCTCAACCTCTCATGTTTGAGCTGTTGCCATCAAAGTCTTTAACGAAGATATTACTAATAGTATTAATAATGAATGACCTTGGACAAGCTGTAAGTGTAAACTCAAAGTATTGCCCTGGTCAACATTCTTTTTTTCATTGACCGTCTTTGTAAAAGTAACACCACAGCATTTCGCATTCATGCATTTGTTTCCAATCATGCAAAGTACAGTAATTTTTGAGAATCGATTCACCATGCTCATAAAAGAGATTGATTTAGGAACATAAACATATTACCGTATGAAAACTGTACTGTATACAGTATGTATATGTATATTTAATGTCTTAACTGTGCCCGTTTAAGTATTGAATATTCATATCTAATTTTACCACTGAAGGTAAATCTTAGTAGCTGAGCATAAAAAGAATAGGAGCATACTGCAACGCGTGTGAAGGCCATAAACGATATTAATTTTGGAACATAAACATACAGTATATGGCTGGTCTCGGTACTTTAAAGAAAACACACACGAAACATGGTTTCATTATGACCAGAATCGGTCTTGAGATATTTTTAACTTGATTTACAGTATTTGAGAGGTATGTCTTAACACCGATACTACAGTGCTTAAGTACTGCTCACGTATATGTTTCTAGGTTTATATTATGCATTTCATACGGTCAAATTACTTTTGAGCAACTAATAAGAAGCGCGAAACGGTATGCATTTTAGCTTCGTTTCGTGCTGGGACCCGTGGATTGATTAGAGATATCAAGTACATACAAGTCATTTTTTAAATGTTGTAGTTCGTCTTGTAAAAATGTTATGAGTACATCATCTATCAACAATTACACAGGTTCTGTTTCCATATTGCGGATTTTGGTTACGTAATATTATTTTCTAGATTTCACGTTGTGAATATATGATTTGGGCAAACAGAGCCGCAAAGAAGTACATTATGGGTTGTTGTTTTGTTTTTTTTGGAGTTTTATCTAGAACAAGCGATGCTTAAACCTTTGTCTGATTCTTGTGAAACTATCCACAGGGCAGTTACAGTACCTAGGAGTTGACTTCAGTGATGTCACTGATGGGATGTTTCTAAAAATCCATCCTCTGTAAAACGTCTTCTCTAGTTGTCCTGCATATGTATTCGCTAATGAAGCTGTGTGTTCTGAGCCTGGATCTCTACATTTCTGTATGAACCAGCTTAGAGGGCTAAAGACAGCTTGTGTTTAAATTGAGTGTAAGGTAATTTATGCTTCTAAAGTCATGGTCAGCATTTATTATTGTACTGTGCTGTAAACTTGTTCTGTGCCTAGTCACATTATTTTATAGCGTTTTTATAGCGTTGTCAAATCTGGTGGCGCTGTGTGTTAGTTTCCTGACTCCCATGTCACATGGTCTGTGATTGAATCCCATGGAACTATGACTTTATTTTTTAACAAACATTTCTTTGAAAAAATGAAACGTTTCCCTTGGTCAGAGATTAAATAAAACCTCACTCGCACCAAACAAATTTATATTTCTAAATATCACAACATGATCGAATTTAAGTCTTTTTAATAACAATGAATAGTCACCTATGCGTTACAAAATAAACATTTATATTGATTTGAATCGCATTTTGATTTAAATCGTAAACGCGTGTTTAAATATATGTGTTTAAAAGCGATATACTGTATAAAAGCGCTGATTCTTATGGAGTGTGTTCTGCCGGGGATTCAAAAAAATTTCTTTTTTAATCGCGTATCTAAGGAAAATTGCAGTATAACTTTGTTCATGCACAAACAGTGGCATGTTACATTATAATTTGGGTGTCTCCTCTTGCCAGAAAGCTCTAAATTGCAACGTAAATTGCAAAAATGCACTTGGAATCTGTCCAAGCCTTCCTACGAAAATCATTTAAACTGCGACACTGATCATTCATCTCTAAATAAACTTTATTTTATATAGCGTTTTAAGCGAATAGATAATTAGATTGCTCATAAACCTAATCGCTTTTTCTACATAAACACAGCGTGATTGCTCTCTGAAAATGCTTTTCCTTTATATTTAGGCTCAGATTTCAACTATAGATTGTATTATTATAAACTTTCTTGGAAAAATGTATTTTATGTAAACCATGTTTGCTTTTAATTCATTTAGGGCTAAAATACGTTCATTGTCTTCCAATCAAGTTGAGTTGACATTGGAAGCCTGCCACACCCGGACTGTTAAACCAACGCATTAGCATGTTAAAGCGATTCTATTGAGGAGCCCAGCTACCACTTAACACTGTACTTCCTACTTTGAAAATACCTGTGAAACCAGTTTAATTCGTCACAGCCAGCACTCTGGCAGAAAGGGGGTTGTACTCGTAAAGTAGAAGCAGGCGAGATTTCCAGCGAAAGACACCTCCCCCCCCTCAAAAACCCAGTAAGCAGTAATGCTTTAAGTTGAAAATCGAGGTGGATTTAGAGGATGATAAAGAGGATAAACTGGGATGGGAGGAGGGTTTGGTTTTGCATAAGGGGCGGGATTATGATAATTGGATGAATTTGCGAGAGTATAATGGTTTGATATATTTGATTTTGTATTGTGGTTGTTATCTATGTTTTTGGTTGGTATTATGTTTATATGGTTGTTTTTGTTGGTTGGTTGTTATTATGGTTATTAATAATACGATCTATAGTTGAAATCTGAGCCTAAATAAAAAGAAAAAGCAAGTGATTAGGTTTATGAGCAATCTAATTACTTATTCGTTTAAAACGCTATATAAAATAAAGTTTATTATTAATTTGCTAGACAGAGCGGTGAACATTATTATGCATAAGACGAAGATAACAAAATCTGTGTACGCTGTAAGGTTTTTTCTTCTTAAACTTTTAAAATACGTTTCGAACAGAAAGAAATCCTCTTCCTGGTACAGTATGTATGTATAGCAAACCAGCACGTCTTTTTTCTCCAATCAGAGGGGTGTCAGATGGTGTCAGCCAATCACCATTCTGAAGCCCTACCATAATCTCTGGTATGGGGAGACCCCAGAATTCTGTCCCATAGTTTAGACAGATGATAAGATACTTTTATTGATCCCGTGAGGGAAATAAAGTAAATCATTTTCATTTTAGGAAATTATTAAACACTCGGTTAAAAGCAAAGGAGATTGTCTGTTATAGTGGACATAAGACAAGAGTTCGCTGGCATTATATCCTAGAAGACACAGACAAGGAGAATGCCCGCAGCGTAAAAGAAAATGCCAGATGAACTGGGCGTTTGCCCAGCGTAGTTATAGTGGACATAAAAACAAGAGTTCGCTGGCATTATATAATTATACGAATTACACAAATATAATTATATCTTGAGATACGCAATTCTTTTAATACAGTCTTTGCTGTGCTCTAGAGGATCCTTGTGATATTTCGAGCTCTTGGTGAATGATAAGTGTCGCAGTTTAAATCATTTTCGTAGTTAGAAATTATGGAACGCTCTGTTAAAAGCAAGGGAGTTTTTATGTCTGTTGCAGTTCTTTTGAAACTGAACTTGTTTGAATTGACTGAGCTCCGTGCTGTACCACACAATGTCTGTTTTTTTTGTGCTGTCCTACTGTACTTCCTACATTGAAAATACCTGTGAAACCGGTTTAATTCGTCACAGCCAGCCCTGCCGCAGAGAGAGAAGTTGTACTCATTAATGTCTTTGCACAAAGCAGAAACTTCTTGGAAAGATTACAGATTTTAATCGTCTTTTTTCTGAACCAGGGAAAATCTGATCATGTTTCTCTATAACAATAATGAAAAACTTTATTTTACATATCACCTTTAAAAGTGGCATCTCAAAACAATACAGTAGATGTAAACCACAGATTACAAAGTAAATACCCAGACAAAAGCAAACGCGTTTTTAATAAGATGCTTTTATTCGTTCATAATCCGACGATCTCAGGAAGACTAATGGGGGTCTGACTTTTTTTCTGGAAAACCATAACTCTGGTCTTGTCCAGATTGACTGTCAGCGCCCAGGTCTGACAGTGCTGCTCCAGCCTCTGTTCTGTGGGTGAACAGAAGGAACTGAAGGAACTCAATTTCTGCAATTAATGAAGATCAGTAAATCAAGGGACAGAACAGTTATTGCGCCCGGCTCCTCAATGGGCTTCGACGTGCTAATGCGTTGGTTTAACAGTCCGGGTGTGGGGAGTCAGGAACGTTACCCACAGCGCCACCGGCAAGGTCACATGAGGAGTGTTGAAAAAGCCCTACAAAACATTATCAACAGACATCGTACAGCATGTACTATTCTTTTGCTGCGGTACATTAATATAATTATATCGTTATTAATTTCTTTAGATACGCAAATCCATATTATATTCCCTTTTAATAAAATTCTAAAAGTATGCTTGTTGACTATGGTATCACGTTAGTTAAAGACTTCGATGCTTAAAATGTTTAGGGAGAAATGGAATACTGGTGTGCATGTTTTCTTTAAAGTA
Organism: Lepisosteus platostomus; assembly: GCF_059453375.1. Lineage (NCBI taxonomy): Eukaryota > Metazoa > Chordata > Actinopteri > Semionotiformes > Lepisosteidae > Lepisosteus > Lepisosteus platostomus. The sequence goes on from NC_142625.1 coordinate 5,663,793, forward strand.
CCGAGACCAGCCATATACTGTATGTTTAAGTTCCAAAATTAATATCGTTTATGGACTTCACACGCGTTGGAGTATGCTCCTATTCTTTTTATGCTCAGGCACTAAGATTTCCCTTCAGTGGTAAAATTAGATATGAATATTCAATACTTAAACGGGCACAGTTAAGACATTAAATATACATATACATACTGTATACAGTACAGTTTTCATACGGTAATATGTTTATGTTCCTAAATCAATCTCTTTTATGAGCATGGTGAATCGATTCTCAAAAATTACTGTACTTTGCATGATTGGAAACAAATGCGATATAAATATTAAATACTACAATGGACACAGTAAAGACGTTTACTGTAAATCTTTCTACATCAGACAGACGGACCACAAGTGCCCATGTCGGTCAACCAATCACGTACCGCGGTACCCTGTGTCATCTTGCGTCACGATGCGCGACGCTGTAGCCAATTACCTCCGGTACGTGTCTGTACTGCGTGCTTTGAATGGCTGCATCTGTAACTGTTGTCTAGTCTGCAACTTAGATATAATTAATTGGCAGATGTTGCTGTTTCATCATTTGTTTAGAATATGTCATAGTAACTCTTTGTGTTTTAAGGTATAAAGGACTATCTTCAGCTACTTATTTTTTAAGTCTGGTGGTCGCATGCCAGACTTCCATATGCATATGAATAAAGGGACTTCTGCTTCACAGACACCTGAACTTTGTCATTTGTTTGACACTACAGTTCTTACACTGGGGAATGGGTGTATACAAAATCCTGAAAGTCCAGAAAATTCCAACTCTGTTTTTATACATATAAATTCTTATTTCAAACTAAATTATTTAATTTAAAAATCTCAGCTTCTCAAATTCTCAATGAGTTATGCACGTCACTGCACTACTGAAATTGGAAATATATCCTGCGTTGATTCTTTACACAATAATTGTTTCACATCAAGATCTTCATTTTGATTACTTGAAAAATATTTCTGATGAATAAGTATGACTGTTAGCTGAAGCCATGCAGTGTTGTCACCAAACCTCCAAAAAAATAGGCATGTGACATTTTAGGAGCTGCACATGTTGTGGAACAAAGCATTAAAAAATAAAATCTTCAGTTGGAAGGAGCCACCTTCATTTGTGTCAGCATAGGTCAAGCTGGTAAAACTACTGCAATATGCTTAGCATTAAAAAGACATGTCGCTAATGAATCTGCAAAGTTATTTTCAGGAAATTAACAAGATCAGTTCTGTAGCAGGTGCACTAACATGTTATTGATAGAGCCAGCTCAACCAAATGGGAGCTGCACACTGGTGGTTGTAGAGTGCACAGAACAGTGCTACATACGTTTAAGGAATTATTATTATTATTATTATTATTATTATTATTATTATTATTATTATTATTATTATTATTGAACAGGCATGACAAGTAAGTGCATTTTTTAAATTAGCTTTAAGCAGTAATTGAGGTGATCAACAAGAGTTCTATTATGAAAGGCACAGGCCAGTCTCATGTGTGGCCACCACTGGAAGTATAGCTTTGCACAAGGATGTAGAACGGATATAGGAGAAACTTCTCAGTTCCTGTCCCATTGATCTCATAGAACCTGGACAAACATGTCTGTTCTCCCAGCTCAGAGACATGTCTGTCTCTGAGCTCTAAATGGAGCACTTTGTCACGGGGCATCCCAGTGGGGCACAAGTCTGGCAAGCAGGGAGTCAGCAAAGTCATTGTCAAGGTTTCATTTCTTAAAGGCGTTGTTACACAAGTAGCATGTGTGTATGAGTGGTCCTACTGTAATATTGTCAGACCAGAATAAAACCAAAGGATTTTTTATCAAACTAGCACAGTGCAGTCAGGTTAATATCAATCACTACTGTCCATCAATAGTGCTACTATCACTTAAAGTGCTACAATCACAGCTCTAGCAATGAGACACTCATCTCAACACCATCACACTTCACCTTCCCTGTTGACTGGTCTGTCGGACTCAGGATTCAGAGAGCAGTTCTGTACACCTGTGTCCTTTTTCCTGAGTGGTGGTCCGGACAAAACTTTTATTTAGCTCTAAAGAGGATTTGACACCATTAATGAACTGGGTTTGAAAATTTCTAACCGGGCCAGTTTGTCAACAACCAGTCAGAAACAGTGCATTGACTCAGTACCGTTTCTACAGTATACTAATATTAAAATATCATTGTGAAGAAATGATGAGAAGGGCACGTTCAGAGCCTTCTCCAAGTGCTTGCTATAGCTGCTTGCTGTAGACATTATTGCAGGTAATACAGAAGAAGGGAACCAGTCCATCAAGCTGGAAGAGGACGGGCTGTTTTGCTCTCAAGGAGACGAACCCCTCTGCCATTGGCCAGTTCAGACAGATCTTACTTCTTCGTGTGGAGTGGAAGATCTCATTCTGTGTGTTGGCCACAGGATTGACAACATACATGACAGAAAATAAGTCTACACAGATAGGAGGATCCCAGGCTTTTCAGGAAGCTTGGAACACACTGGGATCCTAACCCAGACGACCCGTAGAGGAGACCCGACAGTTGTCTGGCTTGACCTGGCTCATGCATGCAGATCAGTCCTGCATAGTTTAATTTTGGTTGCACTGGAAGGCTAGTATATCCCCCCACCGCATCAAGGGAATGATTACCAGATGCTGTACTTCAGTGGAATTAAGCTACATTTTAAGTTAGCACAATTTACAACAAGCTGGCAAGAGTTAGAGAAAGGAATTTTAACACACTGCACAATCACACTTCTCTTGTTCATCGTGGGAATGAATCTCATAATGACAACAGCAGTGTAACAAGTCCGGGGACTTCAGACACAATCAGCTACCCGCCAACCAGTCCTTAGGGGGGTCATGGGTGATCTTACAGTAACAACTACATCCCATGTGCAAGCGAGGCGGGTTCTGAAAGCACTGGAGAACATGAAGACCTGGACGAGAATGAAGTTCAAACCCAGGAAGTCAAGATGTATGGTGATCAGGAAAGGTAGGGTGACCAGTAGATGCAAACTCATGATCCAAGGCGAAGCCGTCCCATCATTAGAGGCAGATCCAGTCAAATGTCTGGGTAAGTGGTTTGACAAGACATTATCAGACAGAGAAAATATCAGCAACATACACTATAACAGCAGGAGAGAAAGTGGCTAAGGAAGATTGACAGGTCAAGACTCCCTGGAAATTTAAAGTGTGACTTTAACAACAAAGGCTCCTTCAGAGACCTCATTGGCTGACCTCATGAGGTACCATTGACAATGTTGGAAGTAATGGAGTGTAAAATCAACAGTCACCACCCATAAATGGCTGGGAATGCCTCTAAGCTTCACATCACAGGGGCTTTATATCAGATCAGGACAGCTGCAGCTCCCCTAGTCTTCAGTGGTGGAAGAATTCAAGGCAGCAAAATTCAGAATGAAGATATCCTTTAGATGTTGCAGAGATTTTCGGGTCAGAGCAATAGGAAACATAAACAGATCCGAAAGGAAGTGGGCAGCTGCAGTCTCTGTGAATCAAGCAGAGAGTGTGTTAAAACATAGAGACATCATTGAGCACCCATGTACAGGCAGGCAGGGTCTGGAAACAACACACTTCCAACCGTGGGAAAAAGGTGAGACATGACACTGAAGGGACTGAAATTGTAGAATTGTTTTCTAGATTGAACCTATCATTTTGCTTGATACTAAAATTGATTTGTTAATTGATTACTATCATTTTTGTTATCTTTCCAGCTTGTTATGCCCGTCCATAAGATCCGGAGATGGAGCTGAGGAAGACTGGAGCGGTGATATTATGGGATGGTGTTTGATGTAATCTAGGAGGGTAGGAGGAGTGGCTAAATGATTATTACTTGCACTGAGCAACATACTAACCAGTTAGAGTTAGAAAGCTGCAGTAGAGGTGGGCACCTGAAACCCACTGTTCCGATCCCTGCCTCCCGGTAACGGAAGAGGCAGAAGAAGGCATAGTCTTAGCGATACCACATAAGGCACTGCAACACACAACACTGTATCGTGTTTTCCTCCTGCTCTTTATTGTGTTGCTGTCCTTTACCACATCATGTGCAATACATACTTTATACAGTACTGTGTGAATCTGCACTGTTTTGTACTGTTTAGGTCTGCACACTAGTGTATACTGTGTGTCTGTGATTACAATGTCTATATTGCACTGAACTGTTTAATGCACTTGGACGTCCTGTACTGCACTACTCGGAAATGTAAACGAGTAATGTCATACACTAATCACTATTCTAGGATCTGACGCCGCCAGGTGTAAAACTGAACTTGTAATTGTGGAGCATTCATAGAAAGCTGCTGTGTGTTAACCTCCATTTCCATTAATTCCAAAACAGCTTTTTGCTGAGACATACCTGGTATGTGTCAGAGGAAAACAAAAAAAAATATTATACTAATAGAAGCGGAGAGTGACTTTAATGTCTGAAAATGAGTTATTAAAATAACAACGATATTTTGAAACTGACTATAAAATTTGTTACAGAAAAACTGGTGTGCCATCCAGGGTGTATCATACCTTGCTGCAGGTTGTGGCTCCACCATGACCATAAGCTGGAAAAACCAGTTAATAAAATGGACAGATGACTGGGTGGATTGAAACCTATTTATCAACATCAACATAAAATCATAAACTGACATTTTTTTAAATGTGTTTGTAAAAAACACTAATGACAAGTTCAGTTGTTGCGTGTGTGTTTACTTGATATAGATACATTATCATATAATTATATAATAAGGTTATTGTTAAAAATAAGAAATATAAATGGAATATCATGAAGTCCCACTTCACATGGTTTTCTTGTTTCTCTGGCTCAGCTTGATAATAACCAGCAACAAACTTTAATAGGAAAAATACAAATTTATTTTATTTTATATTTGGCCAGTTAAGAGATTACATCCCCGGGGGTTCTTAGCTCACATCTGGAATCCTTATCAGTTAACCCCCTTTCCTGCCATAAACTCCAGCTTGTCGTTTAGAAGTCTAAACCTCATACAGAAAAGGATTTAATTTAAACCCGTCTTCACATCTTTCTTCTTTCCCCCCTTTTAAAATATGGCATACATCAGTACTGTCTATTTTTTACACATACAATATCAGGGCAGATTTGTCCTTTCTAGGTGAGCAGGCATGCATTGCCATGACATTGTGCGTTCCTCGGTTACAACAAGATGTGATTAATGTTTTCGTACAAGTGATAGTTACATTTATACACATAAAACAATCCTAATCCTACAAATAAATAAAGTCCTACCCCAGGACCCAAACGCAGACCTCAGCCATGTGGAGATCTATCGTCAGGATCTTGGAATAGCAATATTGACCCAACTCTGATTATCATTTTTTGGCTGATAGATATGCCAACACCCGAAATGTATTGATACCATATCCCCAGTAATGCTCCTCAGGGCTAACAAGCACACTGTTGGTCCACCTTAGGAAGCATCAGACACAGAAATGGTAACAACATCCTTCCTTCTGTTCACTCAGTCTCTGGTGTCGTGGCTTGAAAGTGAAAGTGCGATGCATGGGACCAGCGATCTCATCCTGTCACTTAGATGGCACAGTCAGTAGTTAGTGGTACTTGATATTCCCTCCCAGCAGGATTGCAACGTCTGGCAGGGCATCTCTTCTTTACCTACACCCACTCGCCAGGTATCCGGTCGTGTCTCCCCTCTACCAGAGGTCCCCAAGAGTCCAGCACCTGTTCACGAGACCTGTGCACCGCTTCAGTTAACAAATCTACAATACTGTAATAGAGAGTTAGTAAATTCAACAGTCTGTTAGCCAGACTTGGCCTCCAGGGAGTTTCTTTGGCTGCCCGTGATGATCTCAAATGGGCTCAGTCTCTCAGTTCCGTTTGCTCCAGCCCGCAAACTGCACAGGACCGCAGGTAGAGCATCAACCCACGGTGTTCCTTCGGTTGATATTTCCCTTGTTGTTCTTTAAGACTGTGGGTGATGGGGGCAATGTTACTTCCACCTCACCCCTAGTGAGGCGATTACAGCCTGGCACACTTTCCCAGTGTAGTATGCCCCTAGAGCATCCAAGGGGCAGAGCAGTCTGCACCACGGGATCATCTTTGCCATACTCCTGTGTATCTGCCAGCATGTATTTCTGGCTACAAGATGTCATTGGGCTGTGAGAACATGCAGGGCATCTGGTGTGCTGACGGCCCCACACCCCATCATCATACAACCCCACATTCTTTTCACATTTTTTTCTAACCACATCTATCAGAGGCCTCAACCTGAATTCTCCCTTTTCTACAGTAGAGATTTCACAGGGGTCTCAGACTCCTGCTCTCCCAGTGTCGCTTCCCTGGCATCTGCATCTGCAGGGTTGTTACCTTGAGTTACCGGAATTCTTTATTTATTGTGTTATTTACACCTTACTGCAGCTACTTCATTCGGCAGCTGTAAAACTACAAATCAGTTCAGAGACAAGCCCAGTATTCTTAACTGGAGTCCCTGCCGTTGTGAGAGAATCCTATTTCTCCATAGCCATCCAGAATTGTGGCCTACATGCAACAAATACATACATTATATACATATACAGTAACCCTTTAACGTCTTTCTTTTTACAATCTTCCATCAGGGCTCTAAACTGGCTTGCTGCACTGAGGCAGTGGAGGGGCATTTTCCGGTCGTTAGCACCTCGAATTTTGTTGTAACAGCTCAGCCTGTTCTCTGTTCTCCCTCATGCACCAGAGAGGACCCATCAGTAAACAGTATTACATTTTCTTAAATGTTCACGGTCCCCCACCTTTTGGCTACAGTATCTAATGGTATAATAGTGCCTACCTCCATGCTCCTGCGTCAGCACAGCTGCCCAGAACCCTTTGTCCACACTTACATACAAAGGAATGGTTGATCCATCTGAGGAAACCCCAGTCTCAGCACCTGTAAGAGAGCTTGTTTCAAATTATAACAGGTGGCTTTTGCTGCTGGAACCAAGGCAATCTTGTCCTTGTACTGCACTCCCCCCTTAAGCAGATCTGTTAAAAGTTGTGCTCACCCCGTAAAAACATTGCACCCAGGCCCTGTTAAAATTACACACTGCTAGACACAAAAGGACCTTATCATAACTGCTTAAGATTAGACAGTCTAAACCTGAAGCAACTCAGGGTTTTCTCATCAGGGGAAGCACTCAGAATACCATCAACATACTGAGTGATCACAGTCAGTTGAAGCCACGTGATACCCTGTTCTGGATAGTCATTCCTTGTAATGCTGCATAACATCTCAATCCAATAGATCTGGGATAAAACCACCCACATTTGTGCAATAAGTACACGTGAATGTTAAAATCTGGTACTCTGCAAGTAAAACTTGCTGCCTCAATACTCCTGTGGCCTCCTGCCGTCTCCCCATATATATTACTCTACAGCACACTGTTGAACAGTGAAGTGAGACAAGCATGACAGTAGTGCTCCAGTATCCCATAACAGAGAAACCAACACACCATTAACAGTACACTTTAGGTTTAACTCCTTTTATGCACTGGACTGGGATAGACTTAGGGAGGCTACAAGGGATTAACAGGATCTAATCTTTAGGTAAACAGATCTCTCACAAGACTGTTTATTCTCCCCAGACAGAGCTCTTAGCAGGGTGATTAATTTTTCACCATTCTTCCCTGTCAGTTGAACCACAGGGCAGGCCCCTGCTTCCTTCATCCTGCATCCTTCTGCAGTATCTGGTTTCAAGCCATTCAAAAAAATTCAACTTTTGGTTCACCTATTTCAACTAATTGTATATAAATACAAAAACTTTATCTAACTCCTATTTAAGTCCACCTGTACTGTACTTATAAGTTTCAGACGTTCTCATATTTTCCAATCTCTTTGAGTTGATTTTTGTCAAGTCTCTTTAGTTACGTCTCTAGCCAGTCCCGCTGGCTAAACGCACTCGCACCATCATTTAGTATACCAAAACTCACAGTTACACACATACAGATGCAGCCATTCAAAATGGGTGAGGTATTTCGCGGCATACCCCGGTGGGCGTGTCACAGTATCACGCAGTATCACGCGGTATCACGTGTGTCACGTGTGTCACGTGACTAACTATCCGGCGTCGCCTTGTAAAACCGCCAGGGGGAGCTTAACCTCTCATGTACAGCATTTGAGCCTTTAATTTGGAACTGTGTATTACAGCATGTTAATCATCAGTCATTAAAATGTTGGTATATATTATGAAAGCAAGATTGCTCAGTTGGACAGAAGTACACAACCTACCTTTATCAGAAATATTTATGCATCAAAGCCTTTACTGAAGATATTACTAATAGTATTAATAATGGATGACTTTGGACAAGCTGTATACTCAAAGTATAATTTCTTTAGCACATTTGTACAAGCACTTGGAATCTGTCCAAGCCATACTTTGTCAGGCATTTTGTTTTACTTCAACGGGGCATAAAAACTTCCTTGCTTTTAACAGGGCGTTTCATAATTTCTAGCTACGAAAATGATTTAAAATGCGACACCTATCATTCAACTAGAGCTTAAAATATCACAAGGAAAAATACACACCGGTATTCCATTTCTCCCTAAACATTGTAAGCTTCGAAGTCTTTAACTAACGTGAAACCGGAGTCAACAAGCATACTTTTAGAATTTGATTAAAAGGGAATATAATATGGAATCGCATATCTCAATAATTTAATAACGGTATGATTATATCCGTGTACTGCGGCAGAGCTATGTAGGGCTGTTTCGCCTGCCTGATCATGTGAGCTCCCTTGTAGCCTACTGGTCTAGGTGCGTGACCACCAGCTGGTAGGTTGGGTGTTCGAATCCAGCTGGTTCTGGACTTTTCATTTTCATTTTTATTTATTTATTTTTTAATCGCGTAACATAAACATATTACCGTATGCAAACTGTACTGTATACAGTATGTATATGTATATTTAATGTCTTAACTGTGCCCGTTTAATTGAATTTAAAAAACATATTTAACACGAACATTAAGCTGCTTACATCTTCCGCCTGAGAACAGTCACCCGTTGCTACCCAACGCAGAATGGTGATTGGCTGACACCATCTGACACCCCTCTGATTGGAGAAAAAAGACGTGCTGGTGTGCTATACCAGGAAGAGGATTTCTTTCCATTCAAAACGTGTATTTTAAAAGTTTAAGAAGTAAAAACCTTACAGCGTACACAGATTTCTAAACTGATCAGGATCGTTATCTTTGTCTTATGCATAATAATGTTCACCGCTCTGTCCAGCAAATTAATAATAAACTTTATTTTATATAGCGTTTTAAACGAATAAGAAATTAGATTGCTCATAAACCTAATCACTTGCTTTTTCTTTTTATTTAGGCTCAGATTTCAACTATAGATCGTATTATTAATAACCATAATAACAACCAACCAACAAAAACAACCATATAAACATAATGGTGGTGCTGGACCTTCCAGTTTTATTTATTTATTTTTTAATCGCGTAACATAAACATATTACCGTATGCAAACTGTACTGTATACAATCTTAACTGTGCCCGTTTAAGTATTGAATATTCATATCTAATTTTACCACTGAAGGGAAATCTTAACATAAACATACAGTATATGGCTGGTCTCGGTACTTTAAAGAAAAAAATACGCACCAGTATTCCATTTCTCCCTAAACATTGTAAGCTTCGAATGAAACCACTAAATAAAGACATAAATATAGAAATCTTAAGATTTGTTTTATTTAATGTTGGTAGCAGGATGAACTGTCAGAGTGTATATTTTGTCGCAAAGTTGCTACAAGATGTTAACAGTGAAAAAGGTATTTAGAAATGAGTTATTTCAAGATGAAAAAGAAAACATACACGAAACATGGTTTCATTACGACCAGAATCGTTCTTGAGATATTTTTAACTTGATTTACAGTATTTGAGAGGTATGTCTTAACACCGATACTACAGTGCTTAAGTACTGCTCACGTATATGTTTCTAGGTTTATATTATGCATTTCATACGGTCAAATTACTTTTGAGCAACTAATAAGAAGCGCGAAACGGTATGCGTTTTACTTTCGTTTTGTGCTGGGACCCGTGGATTGATTAGAGATATCAAGTACATACAAGTCATTTTTTAAATGTTGTAGTTCGTCTTGAAAAAATGTTACGAGTACATCATCTATCAACAATTACACAGGTTCTGTTTCCATATTGCGGATTTTGGTTAGGTACAGTATTATCAAATCCACTGGCGCTGTGTGTTACTTTACTGAGTCCCAATCTGTGATTGAAACCTGTAAAACCGGTTTAATTCGTCACAGCCAGCACTCTTCAGGTGTGAGGGTCTTCTGAATGAAACGCTAAAATGTTTGTGTATATTCTAATGGTAGTGGGGGCAGGGTGTGTGGGAACAGGTTTGTTCTTCACACCTGAAACATTTTCTCTGAAAGGATTTTCTTCGAAGTTTAACCGATCTTGTTACAGCATGTTACAGTTTACTATTATTAACCATATTCATTTTAAGTGCTTAATGTAAAATCTTGTAAAAATATATTTTCATTGTTCAAATATACATTAATATACATTAAGTCTGACTATCATATAATAAGTTAAATACAAAACTAAAGAAAAAATAGGGTTAAATATAATTCAAAATATTTTGCTAACAATGTTAACTGTTTATGAATAATAAAATGTATTAACTAAGGAGTAGGATGGCACAGTTGTTAGTATGTTTTTTGTTTTGTTTCTTTTTCATAAATACAACAGTAGTACCTGATGTCTCAGTGGCTTTCAAAATTAAATTATGCATGCAAACCTGTGAACTAGAAAGATAACTAAGATTTTAATACTAATTAAATGACCGCGGGCACTTCCCACCCCCCCCCCCCCTACATTCTCAAAGTAGAACAGACTAACCTTCTAATGAAAGACGGTCCACCCCCCACGGACAGTAAAAGTGCCCACAGGCACTTAAACTTAATATGGTCAGTAACGGTAAACAGTAACATGGTAAGAAGGAGCACGTACAAACGTTTTCGAAATAACCACATGTAAGACTCTGATCCTAAAAATGTTTAGGGAGAAAGTGGAATACTGGTGTGCTTCCAGAAGAATCAGTATGGCTCAGAGATTAAATAAAACTTCACAGACATTAACGAAGAGCATAACGCGTGTACTGTATACACTGCAAGTACAACCCAACTCTCTGCAGGAGTGCTGGCTGTGACGAATTGAACCGGTTTCACGGGTATTTTCAAAGTAGGAGGCGAGATTTCCAGCGAAAGACACCCCCCCCCCCCTCAAAAACCCAGTAAATACAGTACTTACTAGTTAAAGGCTAGGCTCTCGACTACGGCGAAAGGAACCCTTCTTTCATTAGAAGACAATGAACATATTTTAGCCCTGAATGAATTAATAGCAAACATGGTTTACATAAAAGACATTTTTCCAAGAAAGTTTAGCCTTTGTCACTAATGAAACCACTAAATAAAGACATAAATAGAAAAATCTTAAGATTTTTAAAATACATGACTTTGCTAAAATTTATTTGAAAATAAAAACAATTACAACCGCCAGGGGAGAGAGAGAACAGGGGAGGGATGTTGGTTTTGCATAAGGGGCGGGGCTATGGAAAGTAGGTATGTTTGGGAATGTGTAGTTACATGTTCTGGCTGTTTGTGAATTATCGTTGTTGAGTATGGAGTGTTGAGGTATTGATTTTGTGTAATGCTTTATGTTGAAAATTGAGGTGGATTTTGTTTATGATAAACAGGATAAACTGGGATGGGAGGAAGGTTTGGTTTTGCATAAGGGGCGGGATTATGATAATTGGATGACTTTGCGAGTGTAAAATGGTTTGATTATTTGATTTTGTATTGTGGTTGTTATCTATGTTTTTGGTTGGTATTATGTTTATATGGTTGTTTTTGTTGGTTGGTTGTTATTATGGTTATTAATAATACGATCTATAGTTGAAATCTGAGCCTAAATAAAAAGAAAAAGCAAGTGATTAGGTTTATGAGCAATCTAATTACTTATTCGTTTAAAAAGCTATATAAAATAAAGTTTATTATTAATTTGCTGGACAGAGCGGTGAACATTATTATGCATGAGACAAAGATAACGATCCTGATCAGTTTAGAAATCTGTGTACGCTGTAAGGTTTTTACTTCTTAAACTTTTAAAATACACGTTTTGAATGGAAAGAAATCCTCTTCCTGGTATAGCACACCAGCACGTCTTTTTTCTCCAATCAGAGGGGTGTCAGATGGTGTCAGCCAATCACCATTCTGCGTTGGGTAGCAACGGGTGACTGTTCTCAGGCGGAAGATGTAAGCAGCTTAATGTTCGTGTTAAATATGTTTTTTAAATTCAATTAAACGGGCACAGTTAAGACATTAAATATACATATACATACTGTATACAGTACAGTTTGCATACGGTAATATGTTTATGTTACGCGATTAAAAAATAAATAAATAAAAATGAGAAGTCCAGTACCAGCTGGATTCGAACACCCAACCTACCAGCTGGTGGTCACGCACCTAGACCAGTAGGCTACAAGGGAGCTCACATGATCAGGCAGGCGAAACAGCCCTACATAGCTCTGCCGCAGTACACGGATATAATCATACCGTTATTAAATTATTGAGATACGCGATTCCATATTATATTCCCTTTTAATCAAATTCTAAAAGTATGCTTGTTGACTCCGGTATCACGTTAGTTAAAGACTTCGAAGCTTACAATGTTTAGGGAGAAATGGAATACTGGTGCGTATTTTTTTCTTTAAAGTACCAAGACCAGCCATATACTGTATGTTTACGTTCCAAAATTAATATCGTTTATGGCCTTCACACGCGTTACAGTATGCTCCTATTCTTTTTATGCTCAGCTACTAAGATTTCCCTTCAGTGGTAAAATTCAATATCTACAACGGGCACAGTAAAGACGTTTACAGTACAGTAAGTCTTTCTACGACAGACCAACGGACCACGAGTGCCCCTGTCGGTCAACCAATCACGCACCGCGGTATCGCGTGTCATCTTACCTGCGGTATCTGTACTGCGGTGTCTTTACCGCGCACTTTGAATGGCTGCATCTGTACATGCCAGCACACAAATTCATAAAACACACATGCCCATCCAGAATATATTTTTCTCTTCGTACCACAATGCGCTCTATTTTGTTTAACTTCTGAATCCTTTTAATTCCTGAAGTGCACCTCAGGTTTGCTGCATTCCTAATTTTGGATGCGGTACTTCTTTAGCCCAACGGTCCATATTTTCCGGTTTTGGATTCGATCGTATGGGGGAATCAGGGAAGGTAGGTGCGAGTGCGGACCCCCTCGACGGGGTGCGAGACAGTTAGAGTGACGCTGTCATCAACAGCGCCAGCCCCCGCTACATCAAGTCCTTTCCTTCTTCGGGTGAGAGTACAGGTCTGTGTTCCGTCTCTATCACACTCGTACCAGGTGTCATCCCACTCAGACCTCCCGTCTCCATATGGTCACTGTGGGAATTGATCCCAATTATTTTCATTTCCTGCCTGTCTGTTCCCCTGTGGGAGAGCAGGATATAATTTAGTTGATGGTTGTAACACATTAACTAGTGCAGTGCGACCAGGAACTAATTCTTCCTTTAGTTTCTGATTCTCCTTCACTGCCTCTTTTCACTTTTGTTCATACACTTTCGTAGCGAGTAAAAGTATATTTTCTTTCATTTATTTTGTTTTTTTTTCCCCGTAAACACAGTCTTAAGTAATCACATCCCAATTTTTCTCTCATGTATCTGCCACCACTGGTGTCGGCCGTGCACATGGGTGGCAGCTACATCCTTGTGATTTTGCCAATTCTTATATGCTTTCTTTACAGGCGTAAAGAAAACATATAAGATTAAATTATCACACCTGTATGCAAAATCATTGAATAAATCAAGATGCTGGGTTTGTTCCCACGTCCCACATAATTCTGGAGCAGGTATCCCCAATGGCACCAGTTCCCTTTACTTGGAATGATATGTGTGACAACTGAAAAACAGTTAATTGGCAACCTGATGAGAAATCAAAAATATGGTATCCCAGTGGCTGCAAGTATTCTGTGTACAGTACTAATGTCACTTTTGGAGGATGGTATAAACCTCCCTATAATGTCACACAAAGAACTAATGATGTTCCGGGCTCATATACAGATATATATATAGAGAGATATACTGTATGCAATCTCTATAGCTTTACACACCACACTAACCGACCTGGATAAAAGGAACACCTATACAAGAATGCTGTTCATTGACTTTAGCTCAGCATTTAACACCATCATACCCATAAAACTTTCTACCAAACTCAGGGCTCTTGGTTTAGATACAACCCTCTGCAGCTGGATCCTAGACTTCCTCACTATCAGACCCCAGACTGTCAGGATTGGCAACCTCACCTCCAACACACTCACCCTTAACACCGGTGCCCCTCAAGGCTGTGTGTTCAGCCCACTGCTTTACTCCATGTTCACCCACGACTGTATTGCTAAGTTCAGCACAAACACCATCATCAAGTATGCTGACGATACCACAGTCGTGGGCCTGATCACTGACAATGATGAGACTGCCTACAGGGAGGAGATAAAACAACTCGCAGACTGGTGCCGAACCAACAACCTATGTCTCAACATCAGCAAAACCAAAGAGCTGATTGTTGACTTCAGAAGACAAGGAAAAGTTCACTCCCCCATCTAAATAGAAGGGTCTGTGGTGGAGATGGTGAATAACTTCAAATTCCTAGGCGTTCACATCTCTAAGGACCTTACATGGACACTGAACACCTCCAGTCTCATCAAGAAGGCACAACAGTGGCTGTACTTCCTGAGAAGGCTGAAGAAAATACACCTACAGATGCAGCCATTCAAAATGAGCGGTAAAAACCCGCGGTACAGTAACCAGCCCACAGGGCACCGCGGTAAGTGATTGGCTGGGCAAAATGACCGACAGGGGCACTCGTGGTGCATTGGTTGGTAGTGAAAAGATTTAATAATTTAATGTCTTTACTGTGCACATTTCAATCCGCTTAGTTTTGAATATTTATATGGAATTTTACCACTAAAGGGAAATTTTAGTAGCTGAGCATAAAAAAAAGAGGAGCATAATGCATCTAAAAGTCATAAACGATATTAAGTTTGGAACATAAACATACAGTATATAGCTGGTCTTGGTACTTTAAAGAAAAAAATACACACCAGTATTCCATTTCTCCCTAAACATTTTAAGCTTCGAAGTCTTTAACTAACGTGATACCGGAGTCAACAAGCATACTTTTAGAATTTGATTAAAAGGGAATATAATATGGAATCGCGTATCTAAAGAATTTAATAACAGTATGATTATATTCGTGTGCTGCGACAGGGCTGTTTCGCCTGCCTGTTCATGCGAGCTGTCTTGTGGCCTACTGCTCTAGGTGCGTGACTAACAACGCACAGGTTGTGCGTTCGAATCCAGCTGGTGCTGGACTTTTCTTT
Organism: Lepisosteus platostomus; assembly: GCF_059453375.1. NCBI lineage: Eukaryota > Metazoa > Chordata > Actinopteri > Semionotiformes > Lepisosteidae > Lepisosteus > Lepisosteus platostomus. The sequence continues at coordinate 5,679,287 of NC_142625.1, forward strand.
TAACAAACATTTCTTCGAAAAAATAGAATAGCGATATTATGGACAATCAATTGACTTTTATATTTCAAAATATCACAACATGATCGATTCTAAGTCATTTTTGATAACAATGAATAGTCACCTTCTTCCCTTCTGACAGTGGCTCCTGCTTCTATTGTGTGTGTGTGTGTGCAACAGAGTACATTTTTATAGAGAAATGGAGCCTGGACAGTATGCGTTACAATATAAACATTTATATTGATTTAAATCGTGTTCTGATTTAAATCGCAAACGCGTGTTTAATTATGTGTTTTTTAATCATAATCAGGCTAATGCATTTCTACATTTTCTGTATGAACCAGCTTAGAGGTTCATACAGAAAGACAGCTTGTGTTTAAATTGAGTGTAAGGTAATTTATGCTTCTAAAGTCATGGTCAGCATTTATTATTGTACTGTGCTGTAAACTTGTTCTGTGCCTAGTCACATTATTTAATAGCGTTTTTATTGCGTTATTAAATCCGGTGGCGCTGTGTGTTAGTTTCCTGACTCCCATGTCACATGGTCTGTGATTGAATCCCATGGAACTATGACTTTATTTTTTAACAAACATTTCTTTGAAAAAATGAAACGTTTCCCTTGGTCAGAGATTAAATAAAACCTCACTCGCACCAAACAAATTTATATTTCTAAATATCACGACATGATCGAATTTAAGTCTTTTTAATAACAATGAATAGTCACCTATACGTTACAAAATATACATTAATATTGATTTGAATCGCGTTTTGATTTAAATCGTAAACGCGTGTTTAAATATATGTGTTTAAAGGCGATATACTGTATAAAAGCGCTGATTCCTATGGAGTGTGTTCCGCCGGGGATTCAAAAAAAATATTTTAAATAGGCTGATAAAGCTTAGACTACTGTAACTGTATTCTAGCCTGTATTACAACAGAACATTGGACAATGCAACGTAAATTGCAAAAATGCACTTGGAATCCAAGCCCTCCTACAAAAATTATTTAAACTGCGACACTGATCATTCATCTCTAAATAAACTTTATTTTATATAGCGTTTTAAGCGAATAGGTTATTGGATTGCTCATAAACCTAATTGCTTTTTCTACATAAACACAGCGTGATTGATCTCTGAAAATGCTTTTCCTTTATATTTACAGTAGGCTCAGATTTCAACTATAGATCGTATTATTATAAACTTTCTTGGAAAAATGTATTTTATGTATTAAAATTATGTATTAATTCATTTAGGGCTAAAATACGTTCATTGTCTTCCAATCGAGTCGAGTTGACATTGGAAGCTTGCCACACCCGGACTGTTAAACCAACGCATTAGCACGTCAAAGCCCATTGAGGGTATTGAGCCAGTATTGGCTTTAGTATTCCCCCCCTCTCCCCTCAATTCAATTCAAGGTGTTTTATTTGCATGACAGATGGGTACAAGCAGTGTTGGGTATGTATATTGTAACGCTTACTGCCGACAGGCACTGTGTAAGAGCCGGCGTACCAGAGCAGCGCACCGAGGGAGCGTCTGCATTTATAACTTAGTTTTTAAAATTAGTCAACCAATATGAAGCATCTCCTTTTACTTTTAACTCCCTTAAATACATTGAGCATAGCTTTCTCACCACTTAAGATTGCTTTTGATACCATCCTTACAAGGGAAATCTTCTGCCCCTTATGCAAAACCAAACCCTCCTCCCATCCCAGTTTACCCTCTTTATCATCCTCAAAATCTACCTCGATTTTCGACTTAAAGCATTACTGCTTACTGGGTTTTTGAGGGGGAGGTGTCTTTCGCTGGAAATCTCGCCTGCCTCCACTACTCAACCCCCTCCCTCCCGGAGTGCTGGCTGTGACGAATTAAACCGGTCTCACAGGTATTCAAAGTAGGAAGTACAGTGTTAAGTGGTAGCTGGGCTACTCCCTCAATAGAATCGCTTTAAGGAAAAGCATTTTCAGAGAGCAATCACGCTGTGTTTATGTAGAAAAAGCGATTAGGTTTATGAGCAATCTAATAACCTATTAATAACCTAACTAATAACCTAATAACCTCGCTTAAAACGCTATATAAAATAAAGTTTATTTAGAGATGAATGATCAGTGTCGCAGTTTAAATAATTTTTGTAGGAGGGCTTGGATTCCAAGTGCATTTTTGCAATTTACGTTGCATTGTCCAATGTTCTGTTGTAATACAGGCTAGAATACAGTTACAGTAGTCTAAGCTTTATCAGCCTATTTAAAATAATTTTTTTGAATCCCCGGCGGAACACACTCCATAGGAATCAGCGCTTTTATACAGTATATCGCCTTTAAACACATATATTTAAACACGCGTTTACGATTTAAATCAAAACGCGATTCAAATCAATATAAATGTATATTTTGTAACGCATACAGATGCAGCCATTCAAAATGAGCGGTAAAAACCCGCGGTACAGTAACCAACCCGCGGGGCACCGTAGGGCACCGCGGTAAGTGATTGGCTGGCCAAAATGACCGACAGGGGCACTCGTGGTGCCTTGGTTGGTAGTGCAAAGATTTAATCATTTAATGTCTTTACTGTGCACATTTTAATCCGCTTAGTTTTGAATATTTATATGGATTTTACCACTAAAGGGAAATTTTAGTAGCTGAGCATAAAAAGAGGAGGAGCATAACGCATCTGAAGGTCATAAACGATATTAATTTAGGAACATAAACATTACTGTATGTATGTAAACTGTACTGTGTATGGCTGGTCTTGGTAGTTTAAAGAAAAAATACACACCAGTCTTCCATTTCTCCCTAAACATTTTAAGCATGAAAGTTTTATGAAACGGTACCCAAATATGCGATTGCTGTATAGAATGAATTTTAATTTAAAAAAATTATTTAACACGAACATTAAGCTGTTTACATCTTCCGCCTGAGAACAGTCACCCGTTGCTACCCAACGCAGAAACACAGCCACTAACTAGCAAAGAGAGGACATTAGCTACCCAATATGATAAAGAAATAAATGATTATTTTGTTAATTTCTTTTGCACATTTATTTGAACATTTCCATCGATTGTACAAGCACTTGGAAACTGTCCAATCCCTAGTTCATCAGGCATTTTACCGGTCTGGCGCCGGTCTGTGTATTCTAGGATATAATGCCAGCGAACTCTTGTTTTTATGTCCACTATAAGAGACAATCTCCTTTGCTTTTAATCGAGCGTTTAATAATTTCCTAAAATGAAAATGATTTACTTTATTTCCCTCACGGGATCAATAAAAGTATCTATCATCTATCTAAACTATGGGACAGAATTCTGGGGTCTCCCCATACCAGAGATTATGGTAGGGCTTCAGAATGGTGATTGGCTGACACCATCTGACACCCCTCTGATTGGAGAAAAAAGACGTGCTGGTTTGCTATACATGTACATCCTGTACCAGGAAGAGGATTTCTTTCTATTCAAAACGTGTATTTTAAAAGTTTAAGAAGTAAAAACCTTACAGCATACACAGATTTCTAAACTGATCAGGATCGTTATCTTTGTCTTATGCATAATAATGTTCACCGCTCTGTCCAGCAAATTAATAATAAACTTTATTTTATATAGCGTTTTAAACGAATAAGTAATTAGATTGCTCATAAACCTAATCACTTGCTTTTTCTTTTTATTTAGGCTCAGATTTCAACTATAGATCGTATTATTAATAACCATAATAACAACCAACCAACAAAAACAAGCATATAAACATAATACCAACAAAAACATAGATAACAACCACAATACAAAATCAAATATATCAAACCATTTTACTCTTGCAAAGTCCTCCAATTATCATAATCCCGCCCCTTATGCAAAACCAAACCTTCATCATGAATCATGAAGTTTATCATGTTTATCATAAACAAAATCCACCTCAATTTTCAACATAAAGCATTACACAAAGTCAATACCTCAACACTCCATACTCAACAACGATAATTCACAAACAGCCAGAACATGTAACTACACATTCCCAAACATACCTAATTTCCATAGCCCCACCCCTTATGCAAAACCAACATCCCTCCCCTGTTCTCTCTTTCCCCTGGCGGTTGTAATTGTTTTTATTTTCAAATAAATTTTAGCAAAGTCATGTATTTTAAAAATCTTAAGATTTTTATATTTATGTCTTTATTTAGTGGTTTCATTAGTGACAAAGGCTAAACTTTCTTGGAAAAATGTCTTTTATGTAAACCATGTTTGCTATTAATTCATTCAGGGCTAAAATATGTTCATTGTCTTCTAATGAAAGAAGGGTTCCTCCTGCCGTAGTCGGGTTGAAATTAGGAGCTTGCCACGCCCGGACTGTTACACCAACACATTAGCATGTTAAAGCGATTTCATTGAGGAGCCTAGCCTTTAACTAGTAAGTACTGTACTTACTGGGTTTTTGAGGGGGGGGAGGTGTCTTTTGCTGGAAATCTCGCCTCCTACTTTGAAAATACCCGTGAAACCGGTTCAATTCGTCACAGCCAGCACTCCTGCAGAGAGGGGGGTTGTACTTGCAGTGTATACAGTACACGCGTTATGCTATTCGTTAATGTCTAAGCCGGAACATATCATTATATCTCATTTTGTATTTCTTAAAAAAAATCGTTTTCCCAGCCTAACAGTATTGCTTTTAACCTGTAAAGCGCTTTGAGGTGCCACCTTTAAAGGCGCCAAAGTTACAACAAAGTTCATTATTATTACTATTGTAAATTTGCTGGACAGAGAGGTGAACATTATTACACAGAAGACAAAGATAGCTATTTACGTTGCATTGTGTATCGTGCTGCTTTAATACAGTTTTAAATAATTAAAAGTCTAAACAGTATCAGCTTTATTTATGGGTTTTAAATAAAGGTGATTTAAACGCGATTTAAATCAATATAAATGTTTATATTGTAACGCATAGGTTACTATTCATTGTTATTAAAATGACTTAAATTCGATCATGGTGTGATATTTAGAAATATACATTTGTTTGGTGTGAGTGAAGTTTTATTTAATCTCTGAGCCAGGGAGTAAAAAAAAAACACACTATGGTATTCTCTCTCCCATGCAATGCAGTTAAAAACATACCTCTGATGCTGCTCCTAAATGAATATCGTTTATGACCATCAGAAGCTTTATGCTCCTTTTCTTTTTTCCAGTGGATTGAACAGGGAGAGGCATTTCATGATGTACTTTTCACTGCTGAAACAACAGTGGCTCTGGAACAGTTTTCAACCATGTCGTTTTATAAAAAGGGGAGATATGTACACGTTACTGAAGCTAAAAGTTTAGCCTTTGTCACTAATGTAACCACTAAATAAAGACATATAGAAATCCCTACATTACAGACTGTATATGGCTGGTATTGGTAGTTTAAAGAAAAAATTCACACCAGTATTCCACTTTCTCCCTAAACATTTTAAGCATCAGAGTCTTACATGTGGTTATTTCGGAAATGTTTGTACGTGCTCCTTCTGAGCATTTTACTGTTTACTGTTACTGACCATATTAAGTTTAAGTGCCTGTGCCACTTTTCCTGTCCGTGGGGGGTGGACCGTCTTTCATTAGAAGGTTAGTCTGTTCTACTCTGAGAATGTAGAGGGGGTGGAAACACCTGAAGAGTGCTGGCTGTGACGAATTAAACCGGTTTTACAGGTTTCAATCACAGACCATCCACCGGCATCGCTTGTTCTAGATAAAACTAAAAAAAAAAAACAACAACCAATAATGTACTTCTTTGCGGCTCTGTTTGCCCAAATCATATATTCACAACGTGAAATCTAGAAAATAATATTACGTAACCAAAATCCGCAATATGGAAACAGAACCTGTGTAATTGTTGATAGATGATGTACTCGGAACATTTTTTCAAGACGAACTACAACATTTAAAAAATGACTTGTATGTACTTGATATCTCTAATCAATCCACGGGTCCCAGCACAAAACGAAACTAAAACGCATACCGTTTCGCGCTTCTTATTAGTTGCTCAAAAGTAATTTGACAGTATGAAATGCATAATATAAACCTAGAAACATATACGTGAGCAGTACTTAAGCACTGTAGTATCGGTGTTAAGACATACCTCTCAGATACTGTAAATCAAGTTAAAAATATCTCAAGACCGATTCTGGTCATAATGAAACCATGTTTCGTGTATGTTTTCTTTTTCATCTTGAAATAACTAATTTCTAAATACCTTTTTCACTGTTAACATCTTGCAGCAACTCTGCGACAAAATATACACTCTGACAGTTCATCCTGCTACCAACAACAAATCTTAAGATTTCTATATTTATGTCTTTATTTAGTGGTTTCATTAGTGACAAAGGCTAAACTTTCTTGGAAAAATGTATTTTATGTGTTGCGGAAAAAACTGACTTGCTTTAACAAAATATGTTTACAAATCCTTTCACCTGGCATTTTCGTAGTTAGAAATTATGGAACGCTCTGTTAAAAGCAAGGGAGTTTTTATGTCCGTTGCAGTTCTTTTGCAACATGAATATAATTATATCGTTATTAATTTCTTGAGATACGCGATTCCATATTATATTCCCTTTTAATCAAATTCTAAAAGTATGCTTGTTGACTCCGGTATCGCGTTAGTTAAAGACTTCGATGCTTAAAATGTTTAGGGAGAAATGGAATACTGGTGTGTATGTTTTCTTTAAAGTACCGAGACCAGCCATATACTGTATGTTTATGTTCCAAAATTAATATCGTTTATGGCCTTCACACGCGTTGCAGTATGCTCCTATTCTTTTTATGCTCAGCTACTAAGATTTCCCTTCAGTGGTAAAATTAGATATGAATATTCAATACTTAAACGGGCACAGTTAAGACATTAAATATACATATACATACTGTATACAGTACAGTTTGCATACGGTAATATGTTTATGTTACGTGATTAAAAAATAAATAAATAAAAATGAAAAGTCTAGCACCAGCTGGATTCGAACACACAACCTGCCAGTTGGTAGTCACGCACTTAGAGCAGTAGGCTACAAGACAGCTCGCATGAACAGGCAGGCGAAACAGCCCTACACAGCCCTGTCGCAGCACACGAATTCTTTAGATACACGATTCCATATTATATTAGCAGAAACGTTTAAAACTACCACTTTTTCACACGCTATTTCACATGCTAGTTAAATACTTCGATGCTTAAAATCGTTAGGGAGAAATGGAATACCGGTGTGTATTTTTCCTTTAAAGTGCCGATTCCTGGAATCTGACTGGCTGACACCCCTCTGAAGTGGTTCCATAAAATCTGGTATACGGAAAAGAAAGCGTTGATAAATACATGTGTCTTTTAATACACTCTTTGCTGTGCTCTTGAGGATCCTTGTGATATTTTAAGCTCTAGTTGAATGATAAGTGTCGCATTTTAAATCATTTTCGTAGTTAGAAATTATGAAACGCCCTGTCAAAAGCAAGGAAGTTTTTATGCCCATTGAAGTAAAACAAAATGCCTGACAAAGTATGGCTTGGACAGATTCCAAGTGCTTGTACAAATGTGCTAAAGAAATTATACTTTGAGTATACAGCTTGTCCAAAGTCATCCATTATTAATACTATTAGTAATATCTACAGTAAGGGCATTGATGCATAAATATTTCTGATAAATGTAGGTTGTGTACTTTTGTCCAACTGAGCAATCTTGCTTTCATAAAATATACCAAAACTTTAATGACTGATGATTAATATGCTGTAATACACAGTTCAAAATTAAATGCTCAAATGCTGTAAATGAGAGGTTAAGCTCCCCCTGGCGGTTTTACAAGGCGACGCCGGATAGTTTCCGGCAGAGCGTCAAATGATACGTGACACCACGTGATACCGCGTGACACCGCGACACGCCCACCGGGGTATGCCGCGAAATACCTCACCCATTTTGAATGGCTGCATCTGTAGGTGACTATTCATTGTTATTAAAAAGACTTAAATTCGATCATGTCGTGATATTTAGAAATATAAATTTGTTTGGTGCGAGTGAGGTTTTATTTAATCTCTGACCAAGGGAAACGTTTCATTTTTTCAAAGAAATGTTTGTTGAAAAATAAAGTCATAGTTCCATGGGATTCAATCACAGACCATGTGACATGGGAGTCAGGAAACTAACACACAGAGCCACCGGATTTAATAACGCAATAAAAACGCTATAAAATAATGTGACTAGGCACAGAAAAAGTTTACAGCACAGTACAATAATAAATGCTGACCATGACTTTAGAAACATAAATCATCTTACACTCAATTTAAACACAAGCTGTCTTTCTGTATGAACCTCTAAGCTGGTTCATACAGAAAATGTAGAAATGCATTAGCCTGATTATGATTAAAAAACACATAATTAAACACGCGTTTGCGATTTAAATCAGAACACGATTTAAATCAATATAAATGTTTATATTGTAACGCATACTGTCCAGCCTCCATTTCTCTATAAAAATTTACTCTGTTGCACACACACACACAATAGAAGCAGGAACCGCCGCCAGAAGGGAAGAAGGTGACTATTCATTGTTATCAAAAATGACTTAGAATCGATCATGTTGTGATATTTTGAAATATAAAAGTCAATTGATTGTCCATAATATCGCTATTCTATTTTTTCGAAGAAATGTTTGTTAAAAGAAGAGTCCAGCACTAGCTGGACTCGAACACACAACCTGTGCGTTGTTAGTCACGCACCTAGACCAGTACGCTACAAGACAGCTCGCATGAACAGGCAGGCGAAACAGCCCTACACAGCCCTGTTGCAGCACACGAATATAATCATACCGTTATTAAATTCTTTAGATACGCGATTCCATATTATATTCCCTTTTAATCAAATTCTAAAAGTATGCTTGTTGACTCCGGTATCACGTTAAAGACTTCGAAGCTTAAAATGTTTAGGGAGAAATGGAATACTGGTGTGTATTTTTTCTTTAAAGTACCGAGACCAGCCATATTAATGTTCCAAAATTAATATCGTTTATGGCCTTCACACGCGGTGCAGTATGCTCCTATTCTTTTTATGCTCAGCTACTAAGATTTCCCTTCAGTGGTAAAATTAGATATGAATATTCAATACTTAAACGGGCACAGTTAAGACATTAAATATACATATACATACTGTATACAGTACAGTTTGCATACTGTAATATGTTTATGTTCCTAAATCAATCTCTTTTATGAGCATGTGAAAGGCAAGGTGAATCACTGTACTTTGCATGATTGGAAACAAATGCGTGATTGCGAAATGCTGTGGTGTTACTTTTACATAGACGGTCAATGAAAAAAAGAATGTTGACCAGGGCAATACTTTGAGTTTACACTTACAGCTTGTCCAAGGTCATTCATTATTAATACTATTAGTAATATTTTCGTTAAAGACTTTGATGGCGACAGCTCAAACATGAGAGGTTGAGCTTTATTAGCTCCACTTTGCGGAAATTCTGGATACTATTATTTTGCTTGTCGTATTATAGGAGAATTTACGGTAACTAGCGGTATTTACCGGTAACTCGCAGTATTTACCGGTAGCTTGCGGTAGACTGCGTACAGCGTACCGGAAAATAATGCGGTATAGCCCGTGCATTTTGAATGGCTGCATCTGTTATGTTATTACATGTTACTGTTATTGCTATTATTACATGTTACTGTTATTACGTGTTACTGTCTATTGTCTTATCTTCTGTCCTATTTATATACTGCACCTGAGTGACTAATGAGAAACACTTTTCATTATACTATGCACCTGTGTAAGTTTAATGACAATAAAGTTGAATTGAATTAAAATAGGCTTACAAAGCTGAAGGGCTTCTCTGTTATGCTAACAATGGCACTGTCTATATGGGAAATAGTTCCCTTAGTTGTTATCAAAATGTTCCATAAAGATAGACTACCGCACCAACCCTTCCTCAGTTTTTATGCAGCCCAGTACTTCAGCAGAGGTTGTACTTTCAAGTCCTCTGGAATGCGAAGTTACAATGGGACTTATTTAATTTGTGGGCATTGAGCATATCCCTGGCTTCCACCTGACTGGGTAGGGTCATGCTACATAGGATACATTACCCCAGCAATGCGGCATTCTACTGTTATCCCTTTTGAGCACTATGATAACCAAATCAAACGGGCCATCTCCGAAGGAGACCGGCTGACAGCTGTTCTGTTCCCCATGTACGTGGTTGGAAGGGCCATGAAGGAAATTTGGCTCCTCGAAAGTATCCTGGAACGTGTCAGCAATGACACTGTAGAAGCCCTCGACAAACTGTCTGCCGAGCTGGTAGCAATGCAAACCATGGTTCTCCAAAATCGGATGGCCCTCGACTTTATATTAGCTGCAAAAGGAGGGACCTGCACCCTCATAGGCTCTGAGCACTGTACTTACAATCCAGACAGCTCAGAAGAAATCTCCGATTTCGCAAGGAAGCTGCGAAGCTACACGAAACCCCAGGATGGACCCTATGGGGCAGGGTCAGTGGTGCATTAGGAATTCTAGGTGCCTTTATATTGCAGGGATTATTGCTCTTATTGGGCTGTGTAATTGGAGTATATGTTTGCCTTTCAGTCATAAATGTTGTTGTACTTGCACATCAAAAAAAATCCAAGCCCAGATGTCTAACACAGATGTAAATGCAATGTTAATTAAATGTTAAGAACAAAGGAGACAAGAAGAGGAAATTGACAGGCTGATGCAGATAGGCACTTAAAGAGTTGTAGAGTAGTAGAATAGTTTTTATACCATATGTACATCTACTTTAGAATTATTAATTTAGCTGATCTCTCGGACATACACAGTACAATGGACAAACACAACGCAGACAACAGGAACAATTATAATGTAGACAACAGAAACAATAAAGTCGGATGGTTGTGCTTTAAAGTACAAAAGGGGGAAGTTTGGAAGACCGAGTCAAAAAGTCAAGACAGTGACTATGCGCGGGAAAGGTTTTCTGTTCGCACCTAAGACCACTGTCTTAGGTGCAAACTAAAGCCTGTGATTCCTCACACACATTCAACAAGAGAGAAATTAAACAGATTGCAGGATACCAAATGGCATCTTCCTGTCCTGTTTGTTTGACTTCTGACCTCTGTATGTTCCTTTGATATGTTAAAGTCTTGCCTACTTTTAATGTATAAAAAGGAAAGTGTAACTTCAGTCCAGTGAGCATGTCTTGAGTGCTAGGGGAAACCCTTTCTCTGCGATATGCTCCCCTTCAGCTGATTGTATTAAAGATCTCTGTTTGACAATCTCCTAACCTGAGTGAAGACTGAGTTTTCTTCAACAGGATGTCAACAAATGCCCAGTTCTGCTTCCCCTGTTGCTGAAAGTACGAAGCAGAAAATAACGAGATAAAACTAAAGCTTAGTGTGCAGCAAGGTCCGGTAGTCTATGCAGGCAGAAATACTGCAAATCTGATGTTAGTCTGAAAGAGATATGGAAAAGCATTTGTAATATTCTTTTGTACAAAACCCTGTTTCAAGTCCTCTCTGCACTTGGGAGCCATCACTTCTCAATATAAAGCAAAATAATCTTTTTATTGCATTTTAAAATATATATATATTTTTACAGCAATATTCTTTGAAATGCATTTGATAGAAATTGTGATTTAACAAATACAAAAACAAAATGCACATCTTTCCACAGAACTCATAATATTTCAAATTATTCCAGATCAAGTGAAATATTTGAATCAGTACCCGATATAAAACATATATTCAACAATATATTATATTATTTAATGTTTGTATCTTAACTAAAACAGGAGCATTCCAACAGTATATAATTAAGAAATCACTATTAATTTTAAAAATGTAATAGTTTAATCAAATTAACCATGTCTCTATAAAGTGTTTTACTCATTAATGATATATTGAAGGAAAACTTTTCCCTTAATTCTTACCACTAGTAGCAATAATACAGTTCAAGCCTGTATTTATTTAGACAAAGAATAGGCTGCTCTGAAAAAGTCCTTTAGTTTAGTTCACTTTAAATTTTAAAGTTAAAATATACTTTATTTTTAGTATCAGTTAAGCACCCGGAAGTAGACTACAAAATGTGTTAGTGTTGTTTGAAAGCTACAGTATTTAAAGAAAAATATTCGCTTTGGATATTAATGCTTTTAAAAACTTCTTTTAAAATCCTGTTTAAATGCAGGTCGCGCTTTTTAAAACCGTGGTTTTGTAAAAAAACTGGAAAAAAACAAAACCTTCACATATTTAGAGAGAAACGCCTCAGAAAAGCTTCATTTCTGAGGCGAGGAAAAATCTTCCACAAATAAACTGGGATCACTTCAGAAAAAAAAACGTATGGAAATTCTCTAAATGAACGGTAAAATATTTCAAACTGAATAAAAAAGAGAAAGAAGAAAGGTGTTAGTGGGGCCAGCAGGGGGCGCTCACCTTGCAGTCCATGTGGGTCCTAATGCTCCAGTATAGTGACGGGGACACTATACTGTAAACAAGTGCCGTCCTTCGGATGAGCTGTAAAACCGAGGTCCTGACTCTTTGTGGTTATTAAAAATCCCAGGGCGTTTCTCGAAAAGAGTAGGGGTGTAACCCGGTGTCCTTGCCCCATTTCCCATTGGCCCTTACCAATCATGGCTTCCTAATAATCCCCATCTATGAACTGGCTTCATTACTCTGCTCTCCTCCCCACTGATAGCTGATGTGTGGTGAGCATTCTGGTGCACTATGGTTGCCGTTGCATTAAAGGTGGGGCTGCACACTGGTGGTGGTGGAGGGGAGTCCCCATTACCTGTAATGCACTTTGAGTGGAGTGTCCAGAAAAGCGCTATGTAAGTGTAAGCAATTATTATTATTTGTGTATTTTGCTGCAGTTGCCCGGGAACAGCGATCCCTCAATGTGATGAGCTGTAGATGTTATAGAGAAAGACAACATTTGGAGAACAGGTGTGAGGAAACAATTGAGCTACCTGTGTGCTTACTTGTAGTACATGTGTGCACCTTCTGCTCAATTATAAAGCATTAGAACTGCAAATGTGTTTGGTGGTAGAAGGAGTTCGGGGATGTTGTTCCTGGAAAAGATCTGAAGTTAGGGGAGCCAGGAGAGATGAAATTAAATTCTTCAATGAAGACACCATCTCAGGCAAATCTGAAATTACATTTGAGGGATAATTACAGTAAATTAATGTCACACCGGCCAAGTAAGTCCCAAACAATTGCTGGCATGGCAGGCTACAGAAATATTCATAACAGCTCATTTTTAATTGCCTGATATGACCATATATGATGCTGAACTCTGCCTTTAAATGGGTCACTAGGCTTTTTTGGGATGAAAGTTACATTGTGACATAGTTGTTCTTCCTAGTTTAACTACAGTTGTTCAGGTCACGCAATGACAACCAAATACAAGAAAATGATTACATCTCAAATAAATAAAAGCTATACACCTATAAGGTACTGTAGATGTAGGCCTGCCTAATTAAGTGGCCAGTGAGTGTAGGTTCAAGGTAGGTGTTTCTAATAAAGTGGTCGGTTAAGTTAATGTTAAGTGTTTTTTGGAACTTGGCAAACCTCAGTGGACTCATTGTTAAATACTTAATACAATGTCCTTTTCTGAATTTCTTTGACGTCTCCTCTGTACTTGTCAGCCTGTTCCTTATTTCAATGAGTTCAGCCTTAGGATATGACACTCTGTAACTCACTTAACCCTATACAATGAACCTTAGACTACTACTAAGGGGTCGCAGTCTAAAGAGTTAGAAGAAAGATTTAACTTTGTTAACATAATCTAAAATCTACTGTATGGATACACTGTACATTCCTGAAGTTTAACCTAGTGTTAATTATGTTGCTGGCATATGTAGTTTGCTGATTTGTTAATAATTAGACATTTGTCTCAAACTGCAGCACAGTGAAGAAGACTCAGACAATGTGATTGAAAATGACAACATGCAGGTGTGTATATTTCAATCCTAAAAAAAGAAAAAGCTTTGAACTGAGTTTCACTAACTACATAGCCCAATCACAATATAAGTCGTGTTTTAGTGGAGAAGATTTTGATATAACTAAAAAATTTGTTTAATATTGCAGCTAAGTGGTAAGGAATCTGATGAGACCCCAAATGAGGAGGATGATTTTCATAATGACGACTTACAGGTGTGTAAATTACAACCCCAAAATAACAAAAAATATGTTTCTCTAAGAACATACCCCGAGTCACAATCCAAGTCATGCCATTATTAGAAAAAATACTGGCATGATTGATAAATGTGTTGAACATTGCAGCTAATTGGAGAAGAATCTGATGAGACCCCAACTGCTGAGGATGATTTTCATAATGATGACATACAGGTGTATTCTGAAATAACACAGGATCTCAAGTGGGACAATTATATCATTGTCACCTAAACCTCCATCATAGTTCAGTTTGTGCTGCCAGCTACCAGTAATACAGTATACCCTGTTAGGTGTTTTGTGTGGCTCCATCTGGACAATTCTATTATACTTGTTTTTTTTAGTTTGGTCTATAGACTGTTCTCTGCATGCAAGGATATAAAAGTCTGTCATGTCCCAACAGGAAAACTTGTTTGATGCCTCTTTCAATCCGGACAAAAAGATCTACACTGGGTCATATCTGACCATGGGTGCACTCCTAATACAGTATGATGGCATATATCTTGAGACAAATTGTCAATAGCAGCTACAAAAGATCTACTTGAGCTGTTAAAGTATATTATGCCAGGATGTATAAAAATATAAAGGTTTCTAGACAAGCAGTTTTTTTATTTGAATGACAAAGCCCAAGTGTCATGATTGTAGTCCCTCCCCCTTTAGGTTGCTCTGGCTCTTTCACTGCTGAGTTGATTTTGTGCACCTGCCCCCTGTTCCAGCCCATCTTAACAGCCAGACGCTCACTCTGTTCCAGGCTCTGCATTGGTTCCCGTACCAGGCGAGTCCGGGACCTGGAGCGTCTGGTCCCATTCCCCCCTTGTTCCCCCCGAACCTCCACCGGATCCCGCTCCGGTTTTTAATCCCATTTGTCTTCGTCTCAGATGGACCGCCAGGCTCTGGACATTTGTCTCGTCTTGGATTTCCCTTTTGGACAGTTTGCCTTGGATACACCCCCCAGAACACCTGCGCACCAGGGACACACCCCCGTTTTCATTCCTGACCCCTGCATGCTTTTTTCCCTGTGTTTTCCTCACTTTTCTCAGATTGTGTCGTCTGCATAGGGTCCTGAAGACGCTTCGTTACACCAAGACCACTACTATTGTCCTGAATGTCATCGTTGCCTTGGTGTTAATCCTGGTGCCCAGTGTGATCGACTGTCAAATGAGATTTCATAAGGAAAGCCTACTGAAATCAGCCAGTTACTTCTTATTCATGCCCCTCACAAATCAGCTCAGGTATTCATTCTGATATCAGTTCATACAAAGATCAGGAAGCACTTCCACTCCACAGAGATTAATACATTCTGTGGTTACAAAGAGCAGGCGAAATTTACAGATGTTGTTGAGAACATTACAGTATCATTCAACTGTGATGGGTCCCCTGTTTTCAAATCATCACACATTCCTATCTGGCCCATTTTGTTCACCATTAATGAGCTGCCTTTGATAGATGTAAAAATGTTGTATTGCACACAGTATGGTTTGCCAGACATAAATCTAGAGTTGACACATATTTTACCCCCATTATCTCTGAGATGCAGAAGTTAGGTAGTGCTGGGTTTACTTAGGAAGACAGAAATGTTTTACTACATAGGAGAAGAGTAAAAGTCCAGGTATGTGTGTATGATACAGTAGCACGGGCCATGGTTCAGAACTTTAAACAGTTAAATGGCACATTTGATTGTGGGATTTGCTATCACCAAGGTCAGATAGTTGCTAAAGGCAGGGTATTCACTAGATTTACTGTCTAGAGTAGGAGTCAGAATCGAGACACATGGAAGATATAATGCGACTGGCTGAACTGGTCACAAAGAGGAATAATGGCCAAGCTGACATGTGGCTGGCTGAACTGGTCCCAGAGAGGAATAAAGGCCAAGCTGACATGGGTGTAAAAGGTCCAAGCCCCCTCGTTTTGGTACCATCATTTGATGAAATCGGAGGCTTTGTACCAAATTACATGCACTCTGTATGTCTTGGGCCTGTCAGACAGTCTGTTAACCTCTGGTTTGTTTCCAATTCACCCTTCCATCTGACACCTTCCACACGAACAGAAATAGATCAAAATAAGTGTGAAATCCATCCTCCAAATGAGGTTCATAGAAACCCAAGGCCTCTTTCAGATAGAAATCTTTGGAAAGCATCTGAATGGCGAGCTTTTCTTCTCCTGTATTCACCCATCATCTTGAGAAATTCTTTACCCAGGCAATGTTGTAACCACTGGATGCTTCTTGCCTGCGCACTGCATATACTTTTGTCCCAAACTGTCACTGATGAAGAGCTCAATTGTGCTGAGTTGTGCCTTATACAGTTTGTAGCTCAGGTTACAGGTCTTTATGGCATTGAACACTGCTCATATAACTGTCACTTACTAACACATCTCACACAAAGTGTCAGGGACTGGGGCCTCCTGTGGGCCAATTCAGCATTTGCATACGAGGATTTTTCAGTGCAACACAAGCTGTAGCATCACAAATCTTCAAGTATTTTTTTGCTCTCCAAAAAGTGCTTAGATTTGGAGAGTCAGTCCTACAAACTGCAAATGAGGATGTAAGGTGTTTTTTAGGTGGTTCTTTAGATGTTAAAAGTCATGATAACTTCTTCTAATAATTATTATAAGAGCACATTTTTATTAAAATTGTATGTACATTTTATGTACAAATGTCATACTCTAAAATGGAAGTAGGTCTTATTTTTTTAAACAGATTTTAAATATATATTTTTATTTTAGGAACATAATTGTTATTTATGCTATATATGTAAGTGTATACTTATTTATTTTTCTGCTACTTATATTTGCATGTTCGTTTGTGTGACAGAGAGAACTCTGTCACCGTCCGCAGACAGTACATTACACGACACTCATTATCCATCTTAAGTTACATCCGATCTCGCATACACTTTCCTGTCGGCTAGCTAGCTCATGAGGGTGCACACCCGGGGCTTGGCTAGCAGTTTCCTATTTCCATACACGCAATACATTATCACCTCTTATTTCAAAATCAGTTTCTGTTACCTGAAGAGACACAAACACAAACTCTGTTTCTCTTTATTTGTACTTATCTGTGTGAGAGAGCGCTCTGTCTGTTTTTTTTGTCTCTTCCGTGTTGCTGTCCGACATCCGGGTATGGTGGCCTCAGGGGTCCAAACCCAATACCCGTTTTCAGCCTGGCTTTATAATGTCAACATGGAGTGGTGCATGCGCACATCTTCCGGTAAAGAAAGTACCATTTTCACAGGAGGTTAAAAATAAGTTAAATGTATTCAGGGTTGGTATTTTTCTTTTGTACATTCTGTTTACACTATTCTTTAAAAGAAAGAAGGAATTCCCATGTTAGGGAAATTAGTTTATCTGGGGTGAAATGCAGCTCCATAATTTTGTAACAGTGGTACAGTCCAAGGGGGCAGGGCTATATGGTACCTATTTAGGAGGGGGGAGAGATCTAACGGGGCTTAGTCTTGCTATTGCTACAGTGTGGAGCTGATAGGACGTAAGTGTGGTAGAACTCCTGATCTCTTTCTTAGAGAAAGGGTTTGTTTTGTGTATGTGTGTGCTAGTTCCATTTTGTTGTTTTTTTTGTTTTGTTATATATAATTGTTTGTGGGGAGCATTGTCATAATATACTATCATCTTTGCACCTAAGTGCAATTGCAAGGACTCACTTGGGCACCACTCCTGCCCTTTCTGTCTGGGCAACAAAAGAGAGAGGAGGGATTGTTTGAAGAATTACATGGACTTAAAACCTCCCTTCAGGAGATCTTAATTGCACCCAGGATTGTACCGGCATCGCAGGCTCAGGGAGCGACACCTGGAAACATGGAGACAGCAGAAAGTCTATGGCTTGCTCTTCGAACACCAGTACCACAACAACGCACTACAGTGACATCAGGTCGGGACCTGGGTCCACCAAGCTCAACACCCATGTCTGCTACACGTGCTTCAGCAGAGGGCATGTTCTGTAAAGAGCCTAAGATGCCCCCTGTTGTAACAGAAGAAATAAGGTTCTTGATCCCGAGATGAAGTGAAACAGATGAGTTTATTGCATGCAAGGAACAATAAAGCCGAAGTCTTGTTTCCCGCAAGAAACAACAAAACCGAAGTATTGTTCCCCGTATTGTTACAAACTTTTGGGTTATATACAGTTTTCTTCTCCGTTTCTGACGTCACTCGGTCTGATGGTAAAGAGGGGGGTTCATGGTATTTGGCCAGTTTATGATGTTCTGGGCAAATGGTCAGTTTAACATTACACCCAGGGGGGTTCCTAGCTGGCATCTGCAATCCTTATCAGTTAACCCCCTTTCCTGCCATAAACCCCTGCTTGTGACTTGGAAGTCTAAACCCCCTACAGAAAAGATTAAATTCAAACCCCCGTCTTCACATCTTTCTTCACCCCCTACCAGCAAGGTGAGGACATTGAAAACTATCTCCTGCGATTTGAGCGCATGGCCAGAACCTGGAAGTGGCCAGAGAAGGAGTGGGCCTGTCGGCTAGGGCCTCTGCTTACAGGCAAGGCCTTGGAGGCTTACAGTGCCATGGATGAGGACCAATCGTGTCCTCGAGCAAGAGGAGCAGAGTCAGGAGCTGGCGGGCAGCTTCCAGGAGTCGAAGTTCCTGCTGCGAACCCAAGAGACTCGAGCACCTGACCCCATGTAGAGCCCTCGGCTTCCCAAGAGAGGCCCAGGAGAAGATGCACTGCGCCGGGGGGAGAGAGCAGAGGAAGTTGCCTCCCGGGAAGTTCCTCGTCTCAAAAACCGGCGCTGCAGTGGCACCTTCAGGCCGACATCCAGGGGCTTCGATAGAGACATCCTCCAGCATTGCAGGGAGCCCAACTGCACGTTAGTCTTTTGCATTGGGCTTTTATTCAGACATCCGTTAGACCGACGTGAAAACTGAACAGCCGGACAACAGTCTGGGTCTGGCAGTTCTTTACTGGAGCATTCTGTATAATAGCAAAAATAAACATGAAGATGTGGACATGTAGAAAAAATATGAACCTTCACCACATCCTGACTCGCTCTGTGTAAACAGTTTTATTTGTGTTGCACTGTTCATGTTTGTTATGTTGGTTCTGCAGCCGGGCTGGAGACCTTTGCTGATGGCTGTTCTGTCACTTTGGTACAGTAGTTGGTGATGTCATCATCACAAACCTCTCAGGCCATACCTTCTGAACTGTAGAGGTGAGCGATATTTTAGTTGCCCTGAAAAGAAATGGATTTATAACCAATAGGATCTTATTAACATTCCACTGTGCAGGGGTATGTGTTCAATTGAGTACTGTAAGCATTACAGATGCAGCCATTCAAAGTGTGAGGTACAGACACAGACTGGAGGTAATTGGCTACGGCGTTGACGAAAAATACCGTGGTACATGATTGGTTGACCGACAGGGGCACTCATGGTGCATTGGTCGGACGTAGAAAGATTTAAATGTCTTCACCGTTCCCGTTTTAGTATTGAATATTTATATGGAATTTTACCACTGAAGGGAAATCTTAGTAGCTGAGCATAAAAAGAATAGGAGCATACTGCAACACCTGTGAAGGCCATAAACGATATTAATTTTGGAACATAAACATACAGTATATGGCTGGTCTTGGTACTTTAAAGAAAAAAATACACACCAGTATTCCATTTCTCCCTAAACATTGTAAGCTTCGAAGTCTTTAACTAACGTGATACCGGAGTCAACAAGCATACCTTTAGAATTTGATTAAAAGGGAATATAATATGGAATCGCGTATCTCAGGAATTTAATAACGGTATGATTATATCCGTGTACTGCGGCAGGGCTGTGTAGGGCTGTTTCGCCTGCCTGATCATGCGAGCTGTCTTGTAGCTTACTGGTCTAGGTGCGTGACTACCAACTGGCAGGTTGTGTGTTCAAATCCAGCTGGTGCTGGAACTTTCATTTTTATTTATTTATTTTTTAATCGCGTAACATAAACATATTACCGTATGCAAACTGTACTGTATACAGTATGTATATGTATATTTAATGTCTTAACTGTGCCCGTTTAATTGAATTTAAAAAAATTATTTAACACGAACATTAAGCTGTTTACATCTTCCGCCTGAGAACAGTCACCCGTTGCTACCCAACGCAGAATGGTGATTGGCTGACACCATCTGACACCCCTCTGATTGGAGAAAAAAGACGTGCTGGTTTGCTATACATACTGTACCAGGAAGAGGATTTCTTTCTATTCAAAACGTGTATTTTAAAAGTTTAAGAAGTAAAAACCTTACAGTGTACACAGATTTCTAAACTGTTCAGGATCGTTATCTTTGTCTTATGCATAATAATGTTCACCGCTCTGTCCAGCAAATTAATAATAAAATTTATTTTATATAGCGTTTTTAACGAATAAGTAATTAGATTGCTCATAAACCTAATCACTTGCTTTTTCTTTTTACTTAGGCTCAGATTTCAACTATAGATCGTATTATTAATAACCATAATAACAACCAACCAACAAAAACAACCATATAAACATAATACCAACAAAAACATAGATAACAACCACAATACAAAATCAAATATATCAAACCATTTTACTCTCGCAAAGTCCTCCAATTATCATAATCCCGCCCCTTACGCAAAACCAAACCTTCCTCCCATCCCAGTTTATCCTGTTTATCATAAACAAAATCCACCTCAATTTTCAACATAAAGCATTACACAAAATCAATACCTCAACACTCCATACTCAACAACGATAATTCACAAACAGCCAGAACATGTAACTACACATTCCCAAACAGACCTAATTTCCATAGCCCCGCCCCTTATGCAAAACCAACATCCCTCCCCTGTTCTCTCTCTCCCCTGGCGGTTGTAATTGTTTTTATTTTCAAATAAATTTTAGCAAAGTCATGTATTTTAAAAATCTTAAGATTTTTATATTTATGTCTTTATTTAGTGGTTTCATTAGTGACAAAGGCTAAACTTTCTTGGAAAAATGTATTTTATGTAAACCATGTTTGCTATTAATTCATTCAGGGCTAAAATATGTTCATTGTCTTCTAATGAAAGAAGGGTTCCTTTCGCCGTAGTCGGGAGCCTAGCCTTTAACTAGTAAGTACTGTACTTACTGGGTTTTTGAGGGGGGGGAGGTGTCTTTTGCTGGAAATCTCGCCTCCTACTTTGAAAATACCTGTGAAACCGGTTCAATTCGTCACAGCCAGCACTCCTGCAGAGAGGGGGGTTGTACTTGCAGTGTATACAGTACACGCGTTATGCTCTTCGTTAATGTCTAAGCCGGAACATATCATTATATCTCATTTTGTATTTCTTAAAAAAAAATCGTTTTCCCAGCCTAACAGTATTGTTTTTAACCTGTAAAGCGCTTTGAGGAGCCACCTTTAAAGGCGCCATATACAATAAAGTTAATTATTATTACAATTGTAAATTTGCTGGACAGAGAGGTGAACATTATTACACAGAAGACAAAGATAGCGATTTACGTTGCATTGTGTATCGTGCTGCTTTAATACAGTTTTAAATAATTGAAAGTCTAAACAGTATCAGCTTTATTTATGGGTTTTAAATAAAGGTGATTTAAATGCGATTTAAATCAATATAAATGTTTATATTGTAACGCATAGGTGACTATTCATTGTTATTAAAATGACTTAAATTCGATCATGTTGTGATATTTAGAAATATACATTTGTTTGGTGCGAGTGAAGTTTTATTTAATCTCTGAGCCATACTGATTCTTCTAGAAGCCAGTTTCCGCCAGGGAGTAAAAAAAAACACACTATGGTATTCTCTCCAATGCAGTGCAGTTAAAAACATACCTCTGATGCTGCTCCTAAATGAATATCGTTTATGACCATCACAAGCTTTATGCTCCTTTTCTTTTTTCCAGTGGATTGAACAGGGAGAGGCATTTCATGATGTACTTTTCACTGATGAAACAACAGTGGCTCTGGAACAGTTTTCAACCATGTCATTTTATAAAAAGGGGAGATATGTACACGTTACTGAAGCTAAAAGTTTAGCCTTTGTCACTAATGTAACCACTAAATAAAGACATATAGAAATCCCTACGTTACAGACTGTATATGGCTGGTATTGGTAGTTTAAAGAAAAAATACACACCAGTATTCCACTTTCTCCCTAAACATTTTAAGCATCAGAGTCTTACATGTGGTTATTTATTGCATAATTTAATTTTGAAAGCCACTGAGACATCAGGTACTACTGTTGTATTTATGAAAAAGAAACAAAACAAAAAACATACTAACAACTTTGCCATCCTACTCCTTAGTTAATACATTTTATTATTCATAAACAGTTAACATTGTTATTTTGAATTATATTTAACCCTATTTTTTCTTTAGTTTTGTATTTAACTTATTATATGATAGTCAGACTTAATGTATATTTGAACAATGAAAATATATTTTTACAAGATTTTACATTAAGCACTTAATTAATATGGTTAATAATAGTAAACTGTAACATGCTGTAACAAGATCGGTTAAACTGCGAAGCAAATGCTTTCAGAGAAAATGTTTCAGGTGTGAAGAACATCGATCTCCAATGCAATTTCAACCAAACCTGTTCCCACACACCCTGCCCCCACTACCATTAGAATATACACAAACATTTTAGTGTTTCATTCTGAGCAGAAGACCCTCACACCTGAAGAGTGCTGGCTGTGACGAATTAAACCGGTTTTACAGGTTTTAATCACAGACTATGTGACATGGGACTCAGTAAACTAACACACAGCGCCACTGGATTTGATAATACCGAACCAAAATCCGCAATATGGAAACAGAACCTGTGTAATTGTTGATAGATGATGTACTCGTAACATTTTTTCAAGACGAACTACAAAATTAAAAAAATGACTTGTATGTACTTGATATCTCTAATCAATCCACGGGTCCCAGCACAAAACGAAAGTAAAACGCATACCGTTTCGCGCTTCTTATTAGTTGCTCAAAAGTAATTTGACCGTATGAAATGCATAATATAAACCTAGAAACATATACGTGAGCAATACTTAAGCACTGTAGTATCGGTGTTAAGACATACCTCTCAAATACTGTAAATCAAGTTAAAAATATCTCAAGACCGATTCTGGTCATAATGAAACAATATTCCGTGTATGTTTTCTTTTTCATCTTGAAATAACTCATTTCTAAATACCTTTTTCACTGTTAACATCTTGCAGCAACTTTGCGACAAAATATACACTCTGACAGTTCATCCTGCTACCAACATTAAATAAAACAAATCTTAAGATTTCTATATTTATGTCTTTATTTAGTGGTTTCATTAGTGACAAAGGCTAAACTTTCTTGGAAAAATGTATTTTATGTGTTGCGGAAAAAACTGACTTGCTTTAACAAAATATGTTTACAAATCCTTTCACCTGGCATTTTCGTAGTTAGAAATTATGGAACGCTCTGTTAAAAGCAAGGGAGTTTTTATGTCCGTTGCAGTTCTTTTGCAACATGAATATAATTATATCGTTATTAATTTCTTGAGATACGCGATTCCATATTATATTCCCTTTTAATCAAATTCTAAAAGTATGCTTGTTGACTCCGGTATCACGTTAGTTAAAGACTTCGAAGCTTACAATGTTTAGGGAGAAATGGAATACTGGTGTGTATTTTTTTCTTTAAAGTACCAAGACCAGCCATATACTGTATGTTTATGTTAAGATTTCCCTTCAGTGGTAAAATTAGATATGAATATTCAATACTTAAACGGGCACAGTTAAGACATTAAATATACATATACATATTGTATACAGTACAGTTTGCTTACGGTAATATGTTTATGTTACGCGATTAAAAAATAAATAAATAAAACCCAAAGGTCCAGCACCAGCTGGATTCAAACACACAACCTGCCAGTTGGTAGTCACTCACCTAGACCAGTAGGCTACAAGACAGCTCGCATGAACAGGCAGGCGAAACAGCCCTACACAGCCCTGCCGCAGTACACGGATATAATCATACCGTTATTAAATTCTTGAGATACGCGATTCCATATTATATTCCCTTTTAATCAAATTCTAAAAGTATGCTTGTTGACTCCGGTATCACGTTAGTTAAAGACTTCGAAGCTTACAATGTTTAGGGAGAAATGGAATACTGGTGTGTATTTTTTTCTTTAAAGTACCAAGACCAGCTATATACTGTATGTTTACGTTCCAAAATTAATATCGTTTATGGCCTTCACACGCGTTACAGTATGCTCCTATTCTTTTTATGCTCAGCTACTAAGATTTCCCTTCAGTGGTAAAATTCAATATCTACAACGGGCACAGTAAAGACGTTTACAGTAAGTCTTTCTACGACAGACCAACGGACCACGAGTGCCCCTGTCGGTCAACCAATCACGCACCGCGGTACCCCGTGCCATCTTACCTGCGGTACGTGTCTGTACCGCACACTTTGAATGGCTGCATCTGTATGGTCCCTCCCAGCAGGATTGCAACGTCTGGCAGGGTATCTCTTCTTCAACTACACCAACTCTCCAGGTATCTGGTCGTGTCTCTCCTCTACTGGAGGACCCCAAGCATCCAGCACCTTTTCCCAAGCCCTGTGCACCGCTTCAGTTAACAAACCTACAATACTTTAATAGAGAGTTAGTTAATTCATCAGTGCGTTAGCCAAACTTGGCTTCTAGGGAGATTCTTTGGCTGTCCGTGATGATCTCAAATGGGCTCAGCCCACAAACCGCACAGGACCGCAGGTAGAGCATCTACCCACGGTGTTCCTTCAGTTGATATTTCCTTAGTTGGTCTTTCAGACTGTGGGTAATGGGGGCAATGTGACTTTCAACGTACCAGCCTGGCACACCTTCCCAGTGTAGTCTGCCCCTAGATCAGTATCCAAGAGGCAAGGCAGTCCGTACCATGGGATCATCTTTTTCATACACTTGGGTATGCGCCAGCCCAGATCCCATCATCATACAACCCCACATTCTTTACACATTTGTCCTAACCACTATTAAACATCTATTAAAGGCCTCAACCTGAATTCTCCCTTTTCCCCAATAGAGGATTCACAGGGGTCTCAGACTCCCGCTCTCCCAGTGCCGCTCGTCTGGCATCTGCATCTGCATGGTTGTTACCTTGAGTTACTGGAATTCTTTATTTATTGTGTTATTTACACCTTACTCAAGCTGCTTCTGTCGGCAGCTGTAAAACTACAAATCAGTTCAGAGACAAGGCCAGTATTCTTAACTGGAGTCCTTGCCATTGTGAGAGAATCCTATTTCACCATAGCCACCAGAATTGTGGCCTACCTGCAACAAATACATACATTATATACATATACGGTAACCCTTTAACATCATTCTTTTTACAATCTTCCATCAGTGCTCTTAACTGGCTTGCTGCGCTGAGGCAGTGGAGGGGCATTTTTCCGATTGTTAGCACCTCGAATTCTGTTGTAACAGCTCAGCCTGTTCTCTGTTCTCCCTCATGCATCAGAGAGGACCCATCAGTAAACAGTATTACATTTTCTTAAATTTTCACAGTCCCCCACCTTATCATAACTGCTTACTATTAGACACTCTAAACCTGAAGCAACTCAGACTTGTGGGTTTCCTCGTC
The DNA here is from genome assembly GCF_059453375.1 of Lepisosteus platostomus. NCBI lineage: Eukaryota > Metazoa > Chordata > Actinopteri > Semionotiformes > Lepisosteidae > Lepisosteus > Lepisosteus platostomus. The sequence goes on from NC_142625.1 coordinate 5,704,999, forward strand.
AGGGGAAGCACTCAGAATATCATCAACATACTGAGTGATCACAGTCAGTTGAAGCCACGTGATACCCTGTTCTGGATAGTCATTCTTTGTAATGCATAATATTGCAACCCAATAGATCTGGGATAAAACCACCCACATTCGCGTGATAAGTGCACGTGAATGTTAAAATCTGGTACTCAGCAAGTATTGTTGCCCCAATACTCCTGTGGGCTCCTGCCGTCTCCCCATATACATTACATATACATAATGTCTGGTTTCGAGACATTCGCATAAATCCAACTTGTTTCCACTATTACAACAAATTGTATATACAGATGCAGCCATTCAAAGTGTGCGGTACAGACACGTACCGGAGGTAATTGGCTACGGCGTCGTGCATCGTGATGCTGTGATGACGCAAAATACCGCGGTACGTGATTGGTTGACTGACAGGGGCACTCGTGGTCCGTTGGTCGGTCATAGAAAGATTTACAGTAAATGTCTTTACTGTGCCCGTTTTAGCATTGAATATTCATATGGAATTTTACCACTGAAGGGAAATAGTACCTGAGCATAAAAAGAATAGGAGCATACTGTAACGCGTGTGAAGGCCATAAACGATATTAATTTTGGAACATAAACATACAGTATATGGCTGGTCTTGGTACTTTAAATAAAAAATACACACCAGTATTACATTTCTCCCTAAACATTTTAAGCTTCGAAGTTTTTAACTAATGTGATACCGGAGTAAACAAGCAGAAATCCGAGCCCGAAAGTATTACAATATGTATCTTTATAGCAGGTGGTGTACAGCTTTTTAGTATAGATTACACTTTTCTAAAATGTATTTAAAAAATAAAAACGATAACAATCTAATCTTTCCACGTTTGATCCCAAGATCCCAAGAAAAATAAATCCAAACGGGGAGAAAGCTATGCTGAAAGTTTATTAAGATACTTAGAAGATAAAGATATCAATTTATGTTGCATTTGTCTGATTGTGAATAAAAAAACACATATATATTTAAACACACGTTTGCGATTTAAATCAAAACGTGATTTAAATCAATATAAATGTTTATATTGTAATGCATAGGTGACTATTCATTATTAAAATGACTTAAATTCGATCATGTTGTGATATTTAGAAATATAAAAGTCAATTCATTGTCCATAATATTGCTATTCTATTTTTTCAAAGAAATGTCGCAGTACACAAATATAATCATATCGTTATTAATTTCTTTAGATACGCGATTCCATATTATATTAGCAGAAAAGCTTAAAACTACCACTTTTTTAAGACTTCAATGCTTAAAATGTTTAGGGAGAAATGGAATACCAGTGTGTATTTTTTCTTTAAAGTACCGATTCCTGGAGTCTGACTGGCTGACACCCTTCTGAAGTGGTACTATAATGTCTGGTATACGGAAAAGAAAGCGTTGATAAAAAAGCCTGGATTCTCGTGTATCTGATACAAGTATCTTTTAATACAGTCTTTGCTGTGCTCTTGAGGATCCTTGTGATATTTTGAGCTCTGGTTGAATGATAAGTGTCGCAGTTTAAATAATTTTCGTAGTTAGAAATTATAAAACGCTCTGTTAAAAGCAAGGGAGTTTTTATGTCCGTTGCAGTAAAAGAAAATGCCTGACAAAGTAGGGCTTGGACAGATTCCAAGTGCTTGTACAAATGTGCTAAAGAAATTTGAGTTTTCAGCTTGTCCAAAGTCATTCATTATTAATACTATTAGTAATATCTTCTGTAAAGGCTTTGATGCATAAATATTTCTGATAAAGGTAGATTGTGTACTTTTGTCCAACTGAGCAATCTTGCTTTCATAAAATATACCAACTTTTTAATGACTGATGATTAACATGCTGTAAAACACAGTTTAAATGTAAAAGCTCAAATGCTGTAAATGAGAGGTTAAGCTTTATTGGCTCCTGGCGGTTTTACAAGGTGATGCCGGATACTTTCCGGCATGAATTCAAATGACGCGATTTACCCCGTGATACTGTGTGATACTGCGACACGCCCACCGGGGTTTACCACGAAATACCCTACCCATTTTGAATGGCTGCATCTGTACATACAAAAACTGTTTATCTAACTCCTTTTACGTCCACCTGTACTGTTCTTATACGTTTCAGACGCTCTTATATTTTCCAATCTCCTTAAGTTGATTTTCGTCAAGTCTCTTTAGTTACGTCTCTAGCCAGTCCCACTGGCTAAACACACTCGCACCGTCATTTAGTATACCAAAACTCACAGTTACACACATACATGCCGGCACACAAATTCATAAAACACACATACACATGGAGAATATATTTTTCTCTTTGTACTACAATGTGCTGTATTCTTGTTTCACTTCTACATGAATCCTTTTAATTCCTGAAGCGCACTCCAGGTTCGCTGCATTCCTAATTTCAGATGCGGTACTTCTTTAGCCCACCGGTCAATATCTTCCGGTTTTGGATTTGATCATATGGGGGAATCAGGGAAGGTAGGTGCGAGTGCGGACCCCCTCGACGGGGTGCGAGACAGTTAGAGTGACGCTGTCATCAACAGCGCCAGCCCCCGCTACATCAAGTCCTTTCCCTCTTCGGGTGAGAGTACAGGTCTGTGTTCAGTCTCTATCACACTCGTACCAGGTGTCATCCCACTCAGACCCCCCATCTCCATATGGTCACTGTGGGAATTTGAATCCCAATTATTTTCATTTCCTGCCTGTCTGTTCCCCTATGGGAGAGCAGGATATAATTTAGTTGACGGTTGTAACACATAAACTGGAGCAGTGCGACCAGGAACTAATTCTTCCTTTAGTTTCTGATTCTCCTCCACTGCCTCTTTTCGCTTTTGTTCATACTCTTTCGTAGCGAGTAAAGTATCTTTTCTTTCTGGTTTTTGTTTTTCTCATAAACACACTTTTTAGGAGTCACATCTCAATTTCGTTTTTTTCTCATGTATCTGCCATCACTGGTGCCGGCCGTGCACCAGGGTGGCAGCTACATGCTTGTGCTTTTGCCAATCAATACTCATATGCTTTCTTTACAGGCGTCTTCGCCCCAAACTCCCTCTGACAAACTCAGCTTTTCCCATACTTTTCTCCTTCTTTTCTGTCAACTTACACTTTTCCGATATATAAACGGACCCTTCCACCACTTTCTCAAACCATCAGTTAGCACACATGTTCGGTCTCTTTAAGAGTTTACTTTTGTCGTGTGTGAGGTAACAGTTCATACAGTAGGGGGATCCTTTTACTTGAAAATCCTGTGCATTCCTGCACTCATTCAACTAAGGGCGTCTGTTACCTCCAGATCTAAATGCCTCTCAGAGCCTTTAGAGAGGACTTACACCGCACTGTTCACAGGCAAGGAATGAGACCTCGAAAACCCCCTTCCTTGATCAGTAATTCACCATCCCCAGAACGCCAGCATCGCTGCTTTTGCCCCAGGGTGGACTGAGCTCAATCAGGGCGATTCTTGGATCTCAGCGTCCTTTAGATCCTGCTACTTAGTGCTTTGCTCTTTTTTTATGAGGTGTGTTTATGTTAGTGTCGTGCGTGTGTATATCTATTCACAAACAAGGAAAAAACCAAAAACATACATTTATATCTTCTACTTCTCTCCTGTTCCCTTTAAAACAAAAAACCACGCCAAACCAATCCATGCATGATCAAGGCGTAGCTAATCTCAGGACCCCGGGCGCAATGAAGGCCCACACCAATCCTGGATTATTCGTGCATTTAATGCACCACTCAGCTTCAGAACCCCGGGCGCAATTAAGGCCCACACCAATCCTGAACTTAAGAACTCCGGGCGCAATTAAGGCCCACACCAGTCCTGAACTTCGCGGTAAAGGTCCAAAACCTGTTCAAAAACTCCATGCGCAATTAAGGCATACGCCAGTTTCGAACGCCTGTAAACAATACCGCGAATCACCGCCTGCCAGACCAAATTCTGGGCTTACAGCAAACCACCCATTACATACACCGGTGTCTTCCCTGGGCCAGAGGTATCCAGGAACTCATGTTTACTCCGTCATCTCAGGCGATTCTCGCAGGGAGCAGAGATTTCCCAATCGGTCAGAGAGAGTCAGGACTTTTTTTTTAAAAAAAGAGGAGTCCTTACCTCTTAGTAATGTGAGCGCTGACCGTCTCTCTTGCCCATGGGAAGTTCTGCGCTTTCTGGAGCATTCGCCGACTATGCCAAATTTGTTGTAACAGAAAGAATAAGGTTCTGGATCCCGAGATGAAGTAAAACAGATGAGTTTATTGCATGCAAGGAACAATAAAGCGGAAGTCTTGTTTCCCGCAAGAAACAACAAAACCGAAGTATTGTTCCATGTGCCAGTACAAACTTTTAGGTTATATAGTCCTTGCTTGCTGCTTCAGATGTCATTCGGTGTTATGGTAAGGGGAGGGGGTCATGGTATTTGGCAAGTTAAAAGACCCTGGCCAAATGGTCAGTTTAAGATTATGCCCCCAGGGGGTTCCTAGCTCGCATCTGGAATCCTTATCAGTTAACCCCCTTTCCTTCCATAAACCCCTGTTGCTTAGAAGTCTAATTTTCAGGCAGAACTGACTTAAGTTAACCCTTTTTACATCTTGTGTCTTACTTCAGGGCCATCTATCTAAGGACTCATTAGGTACAGTATTAAAATTTCCTCTCAACATTATCTTTGCTTCAGAGAATCTATCTGAATCCTGTTTTATATTCACTCCGCTCAGTGAGGAGAGGGAGGGGCGGGAGAGCAGGAGCTCTGCTCAGGGCCGCGCAGTGAGGAGAGGGAGCGCGGGAGAGCAGGAGCTCCTCTCAGTGAGGAGAGGGAGGGCAGGAGACCAAGAGCTCTGCTCAGGGCTGTGCAGTGAGGAGACAAGAGGAGAGGGAGGGTGGGAGAGCAGGAGCTCTGCTCAGGGCTGTGCAGTGAGGAGACAGTGAGGAGAGGGAGGGTGGGAGAGCAGGAGCTCTGCTCAGGGCCGCACAGTGAGGAGAGGGAGGGCGGAAGAGCAGGAGCTCCTCTCAGTGAGGAGAGGGAGGGGCAGGAGAGCAGGAGCTCTGCTCAGGGCTGAGCAGTGAGGAGACAGTGAGGAGAGGGAGGGTGGAAGAGCAGGAGCTTCTCTCAGGGCTGCGCAGTGAGGAGAGGGAGGGTGGGAGAGCAGGAGCTGTGCTCAGGGCTGTGCAGTGAGGAGACAGTGAGGAGAGGGAGGGTGGGAGAGCAGGAGCTGTGCTCAGGGCTGTGCAGTGAGGAGACAGTGAGGAGAGGGAGGGTGGGAGAGCAGGATCTCTTCTCAGGGCTGTGGCAGCGTGGCGCAGTGATGATTGGGAGGGGAAACTAGACTTTCGGTCAGGAGCAGCTTCCTGAGAGCCGCCTGGCCACACGTCTCACCCCGAGCGCCCCTGAGCTCTGCGTCATCTACCAGATCTGCCCCAAGGACGGCCTCTTCGCCCACAGCTGCTCTGCCCACCTCATGGCCTGCTACTCCTGCGTCAGCAAGGTGTGTCTGGTGTGCAGGCGGCCCATCCAGGCCGTGGTCTTCACCTGCTGCAGCTGAGAGGACGCCTCAGTGAGCTTCACCGGGCTGAAGTCCTCTCAGGGTCTGGGAGAGGCTTGAGTTCATGTAGATGTACAATTGGCAGAGGCAACATTGACAGGGAGCTGTTTCTGGACTGAACAGTAAACTGATACATCTGTTCTTTTTACAACTGTTTTTGGGCAATATATACCAGAGACATGTGCAATACATTTATATTTATATTCATATTGTGCAATACGACTGTTTTGTGTACTGTAGTGTTCTGGATTGTTCTTTGTGTGTTCTGGACTGTCAGTAACTCTTCTTAGTGCACTTCTCACTGTACTGATTGTATTGTATTATTATTGTATCATTCATTACACTGTTGCTGTGTTAAGCTGCTGTTGCACTGCAATTTCCCTCACGGGATAAATAAAGCATCTATGTGTGACCTGGTGGTGAATAGCTGTCTGTTATGCCACGTCCAGTAGATGGCGCTGCCTCTTAGATAGCGGTTTCTCTTAGTTGCTGCCAGTTAATTTAAAAAACAACAAACTGCTGCAGAGAGTTGTAACGGTAAATACTGTGTTGTTTTCCTATTTACACTCTAAATGAGGTCCCCAGTCATCTCAAGGGCCCCAGTCATCCCAGTCAGAAACTGTTTTCCCTCCTACCGTCTGGTAAACGGTACCAAAGCATTCGGTCCAAGTCCAACAGACTACGGAACAGCTTCTACCTCCAGGCAATAAGACTGCTAAACAGCCAACCTGTAGCTCCTTAGCAAATCACCCGTAATGGCTACATGGACACACAGTTTTCATTGTATTGGGCACACTGCACTACTTAATCATCGCAAACCTCAGTCCATACCTTCTGAACTGTAGAGGTGAGCGATATTTTAGTTGCCCTGAAAAGAAATGGATTTATAACCAATAGGATCTTATTAACATTCCACTGTGCAGGGGTATGTGTTCAATTGAGTACTGTAAGCATCACGTGTCTCCGTTACTCTGGTAACGGCATTGTAACGGTTCTTGGGGTTTCCACCCTCGCTGCTCCTGCCTAGGCTTGAACCCAGGTCTCCGGAATCACACAGCAGCGAACTTGCCATCTGAGCTAAAGTAGACCTCCCCCAGCCCGGGAGGCTGAGATCCCTGGTATACACAGGGATTCGTATTCGTTACACCCTCAACTACTGCTGCATGCTGTATTGTTGTGCATTTGATAAATAAACCTTGATTGATTGATTGACAGAAGCCTGCAGGGGAAAGGCTGTCCCACTGCCAACCCACACCACCCCCTGACTGGGCACTGAAAAGTAAACACTGCTAATATAATCCAATCCTATAACAAAGTGAAGTTTTTTTAATCAAATCTTGGATTTTAAGTTTTAAATACAATTTAAAGCCAAGACCTTGGATAGCAAATCTTTTTTACAGATCTCTTAAATATTTTTTTCTTTACTCCCTCCATCAAAACAAATGTCTACCTGGGTATTTAACTTTCAGTATGTTGTCAACAAATGCCCAGTTGTGCTTCCCCTGTTGCTGAAAGCAAGAAGCAGAAAATAATTATATAAAACTAAAGCTTTCTGTGCAGCAAGGTCTGATGTCTATGCAGGCAGAAATACTGCAAATCTGATGTTAGTCTGAAAGAGATATGAAAAAGCATTTGTAATATTATTTTGTACAAAACCCTGTTTCAAGTCCTCTCTGCACTTGGGAGCCATCACTTCTCAATATAAAGGAAAATAATCTTTTTATTTCATTTCTTTAAATAAATGATTTTTACAGCAATATTCTTTGAAATGCAGCTTATAGAAATTGTGATTTAACAAATACAAAAACAAAACGCACATCTTTCCACAGAACTAAATATTTTAAATTACATTTTAATACGTGTTGATGTATTATTCCAGAGTGGTAGTCTTGATAGTCTTGAATCAGTACCCGATATAAAACAAATATTTAACAATATATTATTTACTATTTGTATATTTACTAAAACAGGACCATTCCAACAGTGTATAATTAAGAAATTAAAAACGTAATAGTTTAATCAAATTAACCACGTCTCTATAAAGTGTTTTAATCATTAACGATATATTGAAGGAAAACGCTTCCCTTAATTTCTACCACTAGTAGCAATAATACAGTTCAAAACTGTATTTATTTAGACAAAGTATAAGCAGCTCTGAAAAAGTCCTTTACTTCACTTTAAATTTTAAATTTTTAAGTTAAAATATACTTTATTTTTAGTATCAGTTAAGCACCCGGAAGTAGATTACAAAATGTCTACTAAATGCAGATTACTGCAGCTTTTTGTTTGAAAGCTGCAGTATTTAAAGAAAAATGTTCGCTTTGGATGTTAATGCTTTTAAAAACGTATTTTAAAATCTCATTTAACTGTAGGTCGCGCTTTTTATAACCGTGGTTTTGTAAAAGAACTGAAAAAAGACAACCGTCACATATTTATAATAATAATAATAATGATAATAATAATTGCTTACACTTATATAGCGCTTTTCTGGACACTCCACTCAAAGCGCTTTACAGGTAATGGGGATCCCCTCCACCACCACCAATGTGCATGTGAAGCCCCACCTGGATGTTGCCACGGCAGCCATAGTGCGCCAGAACGCTCACCACACATCAGCTATCAGTGGGGAGGAGATTTAGAGAGAGACGCTTCATTTCTGAGGCGAGGAAACACCTTCCACAAATAAACTGGGATCACTTCAGAAAAAAAATGTACTGTAAGGCAACGGGGGCTCAGGCGGGCGCCCTTGCCGCATTAGGTCGGCCCCTCACCATCGGGGACTTGAAGCTGGGACTCCCGCGTCACTCTGCAGCGACCCAGCCCCGTGAGCTAAAGAGAGATCTCTCCACAGCCCAGTAGCTGTAGTCCTGCTATCACAGGGAAGGGCGGTGACGTCACCTGCTCTGGTACGCCGGCTCTTACACAGTGCCTGTCGGCCATAAGCGTTACAGTACGGAAATTCTCTAAATGAACGGTAAAAGATTCCAAACTGAATAAAAAATACTTTTAAAATAAATATCTGGATGTGCGATTATAGTGAATTTAGTGGATGAATTAAAATTAAAAATTTTGGATTCAAACAGAATCCAGAATAAAAATACCGATCTGTCTCCAAGATACACAGACGTGACGCCATATATAAACATACAGTACTTTAAATCGTAAAAAATAACAAGCTAAACGTGTTTGTGTCCTTTCTCCTAATCACCCCATGATGTACTTGAGTTTTACAAGGTCCGAGGTCTCGTTTATCTCTGAACTGAACCTTTCTGCCAACACGGCAGAACACAGTGTTTTTTTCACTTGCGTTCTTAAATCACCCTTTAACATCAGTATTATAGAGTCTCCATTAATTTGAGTCGTCTCCTGATACCCCCGCAAAACAAACCGGGAATGTGCTGTACAGCTGTACTGATACAGTATAGGTGCAAGGATTACACGTGTACAGAACCGTACAGATGCAGCCATTCAAAGTGCGCGGTAAAGACACCGCAGTACAGATACCGCAGGTAAGATGACACGCGATACCGCGGTGCGTGATTGGTTGACCGACAGGGGCACTCGTGGTCCGTTGGTCTGTCGTAGAAAGACTTACTGTACTGTAAACGTCTTTACTGTGCCCGTTGTAGATATTGAATTTTACCACTGAAGGGAAATCTTAGTAGCTGAGCATAAAAAGAATAGGAGCATACTGTAACGCGTGTGAAGGCCATAAACGATATTAATTTTGGAACGTAAACATACAGTATATGGCTGGTCTTGGTACTTTAAAGAAAAAAATACGCACCAGTATTCCATTTCTCCCTAAACATTGTAAGCTTCGAAGTCTTTAACTAACGTGATACCGGAGTCAACAAGCATACTTTTAGAATTTGATTAAAAGGGAATATAATATGGAATCGCGTATCTCAATAATTTAATAACGGTATGATTATATCCGTGTACTGCGGCAGAGCTATGTAGGGCTGTTTCGCCTGCCTGATCATGTGAGCTCTCTTGTAGCCTACTGGTCTAGGTGTGTGACCACCAGCTGGTAGGTTGGGTGTTCGAATCCAGCTGGTACTGGACTTTTCATTTTTATTTATTTATTTTTTAATCGCGTAACATAAACATATTACCGTATGCAAACTGTACTGTATACAGTATGTATATGTATATTTAATGTCTTAACTGTGCCCGTTTAATTGAATTTAAAAAACATATTTAACACGAACATTAAGCTGCTTACATCTTCCGCCTGAGAACAGTCACCCGTTGCTACCCAACGCAGAATGGTGATTGGCTGACACCATCTGACACCCCTCTGATTGGAGAAAAAAGACGTGCTGGTGTGCTATACCAGGAAGAGGATTCTTTCCATTCAAAACGTGTATTTTAAAAGTTTAAGAAGTAAAAACCTTACAGCGTACACAGATTTCTAAACTGATCAGGATCGTTATCTTTGTCTCATGCATAATAATGTTCACCGCTCTGTCCAGCAAATTAATAATAAACTTTATTTTATATAGCTTTTTAAACGAATAAGTAATTAGATTGCTCATAAACCTAATCACTTGCTTTTTCTTTTTATTTAGGCTCAGATTTCAACTATAGATCGTATTATTAATAACCATAATAACAACCAACCAACAAAAACAACGATATAAACATAATACCAACCAAAAACATAGATAACAACCACAATACAAAATCAAATAATCAAACCATTTTACACTCGCAAAGTCATCCAATTATCATAATCCCGCCCCTTATGCAAAACCAAACCTTCCTCCCATCCCAGTTTATCCTGTTTATCATAAACAAAATCCACCTCAATTTTCAACATAAAGCATTACACAAAATCAATACCTCAACACTCCATACTCAACAACGATAATTCACAAACAGCCAGAACATGTAACTACACATTCCCAAACATACCTACTTTCCATAGCCCCGCCCCTTATGCAAAACCAACATCCCTCCCCTGTTCTCTCTCTCCCCTGGCGGTTGTAATTGTTTTTATTTTCAAATAAATTTTAGCAAAGTCATGTATTTTAAAAATCTTAAGATTTTTATATTTATGTCTTTATTTAGTGGTTTCATTAGTGACAAAGGCTAAACTTTCTTGGAAAAATGTCTTTTATGTAAACCATGTTTGCTATTAATTCATTCAGGGCTAAAATATGTTCATTGTCTTCTAATGAAAGAAGGGTTCCTTTCGCCGTAGTCGAGAGCCTAGCCTTTAACTAGTAAGTACTGTATTTACTGGGTTTTTGAGGGGGGGGGGGGGGGTGTCTTTCGCTGGAAATCTCGCCTCCTACTTTGAAAATACCCGTGAAACCGGTTCAATTCGTCACAGCCAGCACTCCTGCAGAGAGTTGGGTTGTACTTGCAGTGTATACAGTACACGCGTTATGCTCTTCGTTAATGTCTGTGAAGTTTTATTTAATCTCTGAGCCATACTGATTCTTCTGGAAGCACACCAGTATTCCACTTTCTCCCTAAACATTTTTAGGATCAGAGTCTTACATGTGGTTATTTCGAAAACGTTTGTACGTGCTCCTTCTTAACATGTTACTGTTTACCGTTACTGACCATATTAAGTTTAAGTGCCTGTGGGCACTTTTCCTGTCCGTGGGGGGTGGACCGTCTTTCATTAGAAGGTTAGTCTGTTCTACTCTGAGAATGTAGGGGGGGGGGGTGGGAAGTGCCCGCGGTCATTTAATTAGTATTAAAATCTTAGTTATCTTTCTAGTTCACAGGTTTGCATGCATAATTTAATTTTGAAAGCCACTGAGACATCAGGTACTACTGTTGTATTTATGAAAAAGAAACAAAACAAAAAACATACTAACAACTGTGCCATCCTACTCCTTAGTTAATACATTTTATTATTCATAAACAGTTAACATTGTTAGCAAAATATTTTGAATTATATTTAACCCTATTTTTTCTTTAGTTTTGTATTTAACTTATTATATGATAGTCAGACTTAATGTATATTAATGTATATTTGAACAATGAAAATATATTTTTACAAGATTTTACATTAAGCACTTAAAATTAATATGGTTAATAATAGTAAACTGTAACATGCTGTAACAAGATCGGTTAAACTTCAAAGAAAATCCTTTCAGAGAAAATGTTTCAGGTGTGAAGAACAAACCTGTTCCCACACACCCTGCCCCCACTACCATTAGAATATACACAAACATTTTAGCGTTTCATTCTGAGCAGAAGACCCTCACACCTGAAGAGTGCTGGCTGTGACGAATTAAACCGGTTTTACAGGTTTCAATCACAGATTGGGACTCAGTAAAGTAACACACAGCGCCAGTGGATTTGATAATACTGTACCTAACCAAAATCCGCAATATGGAAACAGAACCTGTGTAATTGTTGATAGATGATGTACTCGTAACATTTTTTCAAGACGAACTACAACATTTAAAAAATGACTTGTATGTACTTGATATCTCTAATCAATCCACGGGTCCCAGCACAAAACGAAAGTAAAACGCATACCGTTTCGCGCTTCTTATTAGTTGCTCAAAAGTAATTTGACCGTATGAAATGCATAATATAAACCTAGAAACATATACGTGAGCAGTACTTAAGCACTGTAGTATCGGTGTTAAGACATACCTCTCAAATACTGTAAATCAAGTTAAAAATATCTCAAGAACGATTCTGGTCGTAATGAAACCATGTTTCGTGTATGTTTTCTTTTTCATCTTGAAATAACTCATTTCTAAATACCTTTTTCACTGTTAACATCTTGTAGCAACTTTGCGACAAAATATACACTCTGACAGTTCATCCTGCTACCAACATTAAATAAAACAAATCTTAAGATTTCTATATTTATGTCTTTATTTAGTGGTTTCATTCGAAGCTTACAATGTTTAGGGAGAAATGGAATACTGGTGCGTATTTTTTTCTTTAAAGTACCGAGACCAGCCATATACTGTATGTTTATGTTAAGATTTCCCTTCAGTGGTAAAATTAGATATGAATATTCAATACTTAAACGGGCACAGTTAAGACATTAAATATACATATACATATTGTATACAGTACAGTTTGCATACGGTAATATGTTTATGTTACGCGATTAAAAAATAAATAAATAAAACTGGAAGGTCCAGCACCACCATTATGTACACGGATATAATCATACCGTTATTAAATTATTGAGATATGCGATTCCATATTATATTCCCTTTTAATCAAATTCTAAAAGTATGCTTGTTGACTCCGGTTTCACGTTAGTTAAAGACTTCGAAGCTTACAATGTTTAGGGAGAAATGGAATACCGGTGTGTATTTTTCCTTGTGATATTTTAAGCTCTAGTTGAATGATAGGTGTCGCATTTTAAATCATTTTCGTAGCTAGAAATTATGAAACGCCCTGTTAAAAGCAAGGAAGTTTTTATGCCCCGTTGAAGTAAAACAAAATGCCTGACAAAGTATGGCTTGGACAGATTCCAAGTGCTTGTACAAATGTGCTAAAGAAATTATACTTTGAGTATACAGCTTGTCCAAAGTCATCCATTATTAATACTATTAGTAATATCTTCAGTAAAGGCTTTGATGCATAAATATTTCTGATAAAGGTAGGTTGTGTACTTCTGTCCAACTGAGCAATCTTGCTTTCATAATATATACCAACATTTTAATGACTGATGATTAACATGCTGTAATACACAGTTCCAAATTAAAGGCTCAAATGCTGTACATGAGAGGTTAAGCTCCCCCTGGCGGTTTTACAAGGCGACGCCGGATAGTTAGTCACGTGACACACGTGACACACGTGATACCGCGTGATACTGCGTGATACTGTGACACGCCCACCGGGGTATGCCGCGAAATACCTCACCCATTTTGAATGGCTGCATCTGTAAAATATTCTCTGTGGGATTTGGAAGTGTTGTGTCACAGTGAATGTACTATGACACCTGCATAAAAACCTCTGAAATAGCGAATAATAACGTTTAATTTGCATTCTTGCAAAAGCTACAGTACGGTTCCCCCGTCTTTCAAAATTAAACGACCTTGGTGAAAAAGTGCATTTGATCTGACTAAATGAAAGTAAAAACGTTCATGTTCAATATGATTTTTTATTACATTAAAAAATACACATAACAAAATAAAAATGTTTTTATATTATTTCTTAAAATATTTCGTTCTGTTTTTTTTCGGTTCGGTTACGACCGTACAGTGGTGTGAAAAAGTGTTTGCCCCCTTCCTGATTTCTTATTTTTTTGCATGTTTGTCACACTGAAATGTTTCAGATCATCAAACAAATTGAAATATTAGACAAAGATAACACAAGTAAACACAAAATGCAGTTTTTAAATGAAGGTTTTTATTACTAAGGGAAAAAAAATCCAAACCTACATGGCCCTGTGTGAAAAAGTGATTGTCCCCCCTGTTAAAACATAAATCAACTGTGGTTTATCACATCTTTGGAAAGCTGAGTTCAATTTCTCTAGCCACACCCAGGCCTGATTACTGCCACACCTGTTCTCAATCAAGAAATCACTTAAATAGGACCTGCCTGACAAAGTGAAGTAGACCAAAAGATCCTCAAAAGCTAGACATCATGCTGTGAGCCAAAGAAATTCAGGAACGACTGAGAAACAGAGTAATTGAGATTTATCAGTCTGGAAAAGGTTATAAAGCCATTTCTAAAGCTTTGGGACTCCAGCAAACCACAGTGAGAGCCATTATCCACAAATGGCGAAAACATGGAACAGTGGTGAACTTTCCCAGGAGTGGCCTGCCGACCAAAATTACCTCAAGAGCGCAGCGATGACTCATCCAAGAGGTCACAAAAAAACCCCACAACAACATTCAAAGAACTGCAGGCTTCACTTGCCTCAGTTAAGGTCAGTGTTCATGACTCCACCATAAGAAAGAGACTGGGCAAAAATGGCCTGCATGGCAGAGTTCCAAGACGAAAACCACTGCTGAGCAAAAAGAACATAAAGGCTTGTCTCAGTTTTGCCAGAAAACATCTTGATGATCCCCAAGACTTTTGGGAAAATACTCTGTGGACTGACGAGACAAAAGTTGAACTTTTTGGAAGGTGTGTGTCCCATTGACCTGAATCCGATTGAGATGTTGTGGCATGACCTTAAAAAAGGGGTCAAGGCTCGAAAACCCTCCAATGTGACTGAATTAAAACAATTCTGCAAAGATGAGTTGGCCAAAATTCCAAAAGCACTGTAAAAGACTTATTGCCAGTTATCGCAAACGCTTGATTGCAGTTGTTGCTGCTAAGGGTGGCCCAACCAGTTATTAGGTTTAGGGGGCAATCACTTTTTCACACAGGGCCATGTAGGTTTGGATTTTATTTCCCTTAATAATAAAAACCTTCATTTAAAAACTGCATTTTGTGTTTACTTGTGTTATCTTTGTCTAATATTTCAGTTTGTTTGATTATCTGAAACATTTCAGTGTGACAAACATGCAAAAAAAAAGAAATCAGGAAGGGGGCAAACACTTTTTCACACCACTGTATATGATTCTGAATAAACAAATGAAAAAGTAACATACTTCTAAACATACTTCTAAACATGCCTGTCTGAGGTTCATATTAAGCTGTTTTATTTTGACTTTAAGACTTTGCACCATCAGGTTTTCTTCCTCTTCATCCTTCTTTTGTTCACAGGCCTGTTAGGTAAAATATATGCCTTAACTCAGTGGCCTGTGACAAATGACCATTACAATAACATAATATTTCTCACCAATTATGTAGCCTATGGTCAATTCAATCACCTGATGTTGACTTTCTTTATATAGATGCAGCCATTCAAAATGAGCGGGTTATACCGTGGTAAAACGAGGTGGGCATGTCCCGGTATAACACGTGTTACCGCATAATACTGCAAGAAAGATAATAGTATCCAGAATAACCGCAAGGTGGAGCTAATAAAGCTCAACCTCTCATGTTTGAGCTGTCGCCATCAAAGTCTAGAAGATATTACTAATAGTATTAATAATGAATGACCTTGGACAAGCTGTAAACTCAAAGTATTACCCTGGTCTACATTCTTTGTAACTGTCTTTGTAAACGAAAATACTTTTTTTCATTGACAAAAAGTAACACCACAGCATTTAGTTGATCCAATCACGTATTTGTTTCCAATCATGCAAAGTAATTCTTGAGAATCTCGGATTCACCATGCCTTTCACGTGCTCATAAAATATATTAAATATTGACCCATATTTAATAGGTACGCTGGCAGCTGTGTGGTGTGACGCAGTGGTGGCCGGGCAGCTGTGTGGTGTGAAGTAGTGGTGGCCGGGCACGGTGAGGTACGCTGGCAGCTGTGTGATGCAGTGGTGGCCAGGCACGGTGCAGTGTACTGGTAGCTGGTACGCTATTAATAAAATTCTAAAAGTATGCTTCTGTTTACTACGATATCGAGCGTATTCGCAGAAAAGCTTAAAACTATCACTTTTCTCACAATACTGTATAAACATACAGTAGCATGGTCGGAATAATAATAATTGCTTATACTTATATATAGTGCTTTTCTGGACACTCCACTCAAAGCGCTTTACAGGTAATGGGGACTCCCCTCCACCACCACCAGTGTGCAGCCCCACCTGGAAGATGCGACGGCAGCCATTGTGCGCCACAACGCTCACCACACATCAGCTATCAGTGGGGAGGAGAGCAGAGTAATGAATCCAATTCATAGAATTCATCGATGGGGATTATTAGGAAGCCATGATTGGTAAGGGCCAATGGGAAATTTGGCCAGGACACAGGGGTTACACCCCTACTCTTTTCGAGAAATGCCCTGGGATTTTTAATGACCACAGAGAGTCAGTCCCTCGGTTTTACATCTCATCCGAAGGACGGCGCCTGTTTACAGTATAGTGTCCCCATCACTATACCGGGGCATTAGGACCCACATAGACTGCAGGGTGAGCACCCCCTGCTGGCCCCACTAACACCTCTTCCAGCAGCAACCTTAGTTTTTCCCAGGAGGTCTCTCATCCAGGTACTGACCAGGCTCACACCTGCTTAGCTTCAGTGGGTTACTAGTTGTGAGTTGCAGAGTGATATGGCTGCTGGCCATAAAAATGTGATCCCACACGACCCAGATGGGACTCGAACCCACAATCCCCAGCTCCGGAGGCTGATGCCTTATCCATTAGGCCACTGGGTCACCACAAAGGAAGCAAGGAGCACGTAAAAACGTTTTTGAAATAACCACATGTAAGACTGATGCTTAAAATGTTTAGGGAGAAATGAAATGAAAAAAGACCAGCAATATACAGTTTACATAATATGTTTATGTTCCTAAATTAATATCGTTTATGACCTTTAGATGCGTTATGCTCTTTTTCTTTTTATGCTCAGCTACTAAAATGTCCTTTTAGTGGTAAAATTCCATATAAATATTCAATACTAAGCGGATTAAAACATGCACAGTAAAGAGATTAAATGATTAAATCTTTCCACGACCGACCAACGCACCACAAGTGCCCCTGTCGGTTATTTTTGCCAGCCAATCACGTACTGCTGTATGACGCGTTGTGACGCGCTATGATGTAGGGATTTGCCCGCGGTACGGGTTGGTATGGCTGCATATGTACTTCTGCAGGATGGTTCTGAAAAGAGTTCGATGTGGGCTTTATTTGTTTCTTTGTTGATGGTGCACTCCTAGAACAAAACTGGAATTAGGCCATTAGATTTACGCTCACTGACCTCTTTATTAGAAACACCTACCTATTAAAAACACCTTGTAGGTACACAGTTAGAGACTCTAGCTCATCTGCCTACCTAATGAAGTGGCCAGTGAGTGTAGGTGTTCCTAATAAAGTGGTAGGTGACGTTAAGTTAAGGTTAAGTGTTTTTTTTACGTAGTGTACATCGGTGGACTCATTGTTAGAAACACTTTTCTCTTATTAATACGATGTCTTTTTCCGAATTCCTCTGATGTCTCCTTTGTACTTATCAGCCTGTTCCTTATTTCAATGTGTTCAGCCTTGTCATCTGTAGGAGACGACACTCTGTAACTCACTTAACCCTACACAATGAACCTTAAACTACTACTAAGGGGTCGCAGTCTAAAGAGTTAGCTAACGTTACAGGAAATGATCAGTAGCGAACTCTATTCAAGCTAGAAATTGATTAAAATAGTTACAATAATTATCGACAACTACTGCTTAACCTTACTAACGTGGGTCCATTTCCTCTAAGTTAGCAATGTTTGAAGAACCCGAAAGTTCACTAAAAATTATGTTGGGACTAAGAAGCGTTAACCTAGAGCTGAGGACACAAAGTAACGTTAGCTGTTAGCTAGCTACATCTAAAATACTGACGCCAGCACGTGACTTCTATATGCGCAGCTCTCTCGTTTACACCAGGAACAAGTTACAAAAATGTAGCCAAAAATGTAGCCAAAAAGTAAAACAAAATTAAACCAGATCTGTCATATGACAGAGAACTACAAATCTGTATCACGCAGCTTATTTATATTTCCATGTTCTTTTGTTTGTAAATGATTTATTAAGTGAAAACCTTACAATAATTATCTTTGAGACCCGTTTCTGTAGCCCAGTTCCAACCTGTGAGGTAGGTGTGAACCAGTGCTCAGGCTCTGTGTGTCTGCAATATGGCGACAGTAAAACATCAGTATCTTTTTAGAGAGGTTCATGACAATTTTTACAGGTCATTCATTTGTATGTGTTTTATCTACCACACTCGGCTACAGTATATTGTATGTATGCAGTACACCCCACCCCAAGACACTTCCTATCCCCAGGACTATTAACGACAACTTTTCCGTCCTACAGGATGATCCCTCCACTGGGGTCCTCTTTTCTGACCACCCCATCATCTCTTATCGCCAATCACCTAATCTGCGCAGCCTTCTTGTTCACAGCTCCCTTGACCACCCTCAGCAACCATCCACACTAGGCACTTTCCCTTGCAACAGAGCTCGCTGTATCACCTGCAAGTACACATCTAACACCACACTCATTTAAGGCCCCTCAGGACAATTCCTGATCACCCAGATCACTTCCAATGAATGGAGAAAATTTAGAAGAAGGGGGAAGGTGTGATTCTACAGTAGCTGCAGGATAATTTTGGTTTTGGTAGTCTTTCTGATGTATGAGTTCGGAAAACCATCTTTGAGAACACAGACGGAGAGATTAGAGTGGTCATGGCTCTCAGAAGTGAAATGAGAAACAATGGGCTTGGAGATATCTTTAATTTTCACAGCCCTGACATTGTTCTCTGAAGCGGTCTCCGAGTCTCCTTCCTGTTTCTCCAATGTAGATGGCTGGGCATTTACTGCAAGAGATACAGTAAATAAGGTTGCTGGAGGTACAAGATACCAGGCTGTTGAGCGAGAACTCAGCCCAGGGCAGATGTGGCACCTGACGTAGGTTTCCAAGTCCTGGTTCGCCCGTTCTGTTTGTCCATTCGTTTGCGGGTGGTATCTGGATGACAGGTCAGTCCTGATCTGAGATGATGTTGTTAGGGAATCCGTTTAGCCGGAAGATCTCCTTAATAAAAATGTCCGCCATCCGAGAAGCGGGATAAAATGAGCTGCCTTGGAGAATCAATCCACTACTGTTTGGACGACTGACTGTCCTCGGGATCTAGGAAGGTCTGTGATGAAATCCATGGACAGGGGTGGGAGGGATTGGAGGAGTCCAGCTAGGGCTTGCCTGGGGTCCTTCGACATCTGGCAGGAGTGCAGTTGGAGATGAGGGTCTGCACGCCCAGGCGCATTGAAGGCCACCAGAACTTCCGTTGGATGAGTTCCAACGTCCGTTTGACCCCAGGGTGTCCAGCCACCCTAGATGAGTGCCCCCATTTCAGTACCTCCGTCCTGGCCTGTGGAGGTACAAAAACTTTACCTGGTGGAGTTTCAGGAGGAGGGGTGGTGCCATGGAGTACCTAACAGTCTTTTCCACGTGTTGGAGGGTAACTCCTATTACTTTCTCCACCGGGATGATGGTTTTGGGTTGCTCTGGAAGGTGTTCAGGTAGAAACATTCGAGACAGGGCATCCGCTTTTCCGTTCTTACTCCCAGGTCTGTAGGAAACTGAGAAGTCAAAACGCGAGAAAAAGAGTGCCCGGCGTGCCTGTCACGGACTTAGCCTCTTGGCTTGGCGAATATACTCAAGATTCTTATGGTCTGTGAACATGAGTTAGGGGTATTTAGCACCTTCCAGTAGATGCCTCCACTCCTCCAGTACCAGCTTTATAGCCAGGAGCTCTTCCCAAGAGCAGAGGAAAAAATAAAGGCTAACCGAGAGGCATCACTCGGAAATGCCGAGGGCTGCAGAGACATGGCCATCTCACATTGCATGAGGAAGCCTCGACACTGGTCTGGAGCCCCAGAGAAAGGGCTCGGAGGTGGCAATCTTGGTCAGAGATGGCCACTGACCTGTATCCTGAGACTGAGGCAGCGTCTGAGCTGGAATCTGGGGCTGAGGCTGGGAAGCAAATCCCCCTGGGGTAAAAAACTGAGACCCGGGTTCCGAGTGTGTGACTGAGGCTGAGGTCCCGGCATCTGAAAACCAGGAACCTGCCGCTGAGGAAAGGCTGAGACCACCTGAGGTGAGCACTGACCTGTAGGCTGGGTTGGCAACTGGGGAGGCCCAGGGCTTGAGGCAGAGGGTATCGTATCCATGGAAGAGGTGGAAGGAGTGAACCGTGAAGCCTCTGGAAGAATTTCCTGGAGCAGGGTTCTGAGGTATTGTGCTGCATCAGCGGCGCTGTGTCCTAATTTCTTCTGCCGCCTCCTGGCTCTAGACTTTAGTGGCTCAGACATTCTGTTACGCCAGGCCCAACAAGGTGTTGAAACGGGCGATGTTCCCTAATTGGCCTGATAGCCCCGGCCTGATCTTGTTGAGGATGGCCCCAATGAGTCTCCAGCATGTGCGGAATGCACATTGGCAATTGGTGGAGATAATGCAGCAGTGCTGGAGCTCGTTGGGGCATAACACTAGTTTTATGTACCATGGTACCCCTACAAGTACCATACTTATACCATACCGCTGTCAAAACATCATAGGATAAAATAGGTTTCAACGTACCACATACTCAACGGTACTTCTACCATGGTACATGTACTATGGTACTGTCAAAAATACCAGGGACCATACCATAGTACTGGTACAATAAATGTACCATGGTACAATTTTTCTAATGGGAAGTTTTGTTCCAATTTTAAAATAACATTTTTAGAAACATTTTTATTTTGTAATGTAATAAAAAATAAGATTTAACTTTGTTTTTTTACTTTCATTTCGGTTCCCCCGAAAGACGGGAACCGTACTGTGGGTTTTGCAAGAATGCAAATTAAATGTTATTATTCGCTATTTCAGAGGTTTTTATGCAGGTGTCATAGTACATTCACTGTGATACAACACTTCCAAATCCCACAGAGAATATTTCACGGTTCTGTACACGTGTAATCTTTGATTTCCCTTCAGTGGTAAAATTAGATATGAATATTCAATACTTAAACGGGCACAGTTAAGACATTAAATATACATATACATACTGTATACAGTACAGTTTGCATACGGTAATATGTTTATGTTACGCGATTAAAAAATAAATAAATAAAAATGAAAAGTCCAGCACCAGCTGGATTCGAACACACAACCTGCCAGTTGGTAGTCACGCACCTAGACCAGTAGGCTACAAGACAGCTCGCACGAACAGGCAGGCGAAACAGCCCTACACAGCCCTGTCGCAGTACACGGATATAATCATACCGTTATTAAATTCTTGAGATACGCGATTCCATATTATATTCCCTTTTAATCAAATTCTAAAAGTATGCTTGTTGACTCCGGTATCACGTTAGTTAAAGACTTCGAAGCTTACAATGTTTAAGGAGAAATGGAATACTGGTGTTTTTTTTTCTTTAAAGTACCAAGACCAGCTATATACTGTATGTTTATGTTCCAAAATTAATATCGTTTATGGCCTTCACACGCGTTACAGTATGCTCCTATTCTTTTTATACTACTAAGATTTCCCTTCAGTGGTAAAATTCAATATCTATAATGGGCACAGTAAAGACGTTTACAGTAAGTCTTTCTACGACAGATCAACGGACCACGAGTGGCCCTGTCGGTCAACCAATCACGCACCGCGGTATTTTGTGTCATCGCGCGTCACGATGCACGACGCCGTAGCCAATTACCTCCGGTACGTGTCTGTACTGCGCACTTTGAATGGCTGCATCTGTAGGTTTTGCAAGAATGGAAATTAAACGTTATCATTGTTGTATCATTCACTGTGATACAAAATGGGATGATTAGGAGAAAGGACACAAACACATTTAGCATGTTATTTTTTCCCGATTTAAAGTATGTTTATATACGATTGGGTTACTTGGTGACAGAGCGGTATTTTTATTCTGGATTCTGTTTGAATCCAAAACCTTTTTTTAATTCGTCCACTAAATTCACTCTAATCGCACATCCAGATATTTACTTTAAAGTATTTTTTATTCCGTTTGGAATATTTTACCATTCATTTAGAGAATTTCCGTACGTTTTTTTTAATGCATGTATCAATACATTTGGAGTTAACCGGTTAATAAATCGTGTGTTTCATTCCAAAACCTAAAATGTTTTAAATAGCCTGAACATTTAATTTTGGCTTTCTATTTTCTCCGCAATGTTCTTCAGAATGAATACAGTAGGCCTATGTCTATTTATCTATCAATCATAGATACATTTTAATAATTAGTGTTATGTACCATGGTACCCCTAAATGTACCACACTTGTACCATACTGCTGTCAAAACAAAATAGGTTTCAACGTACCACACTGCACCTTAAAAGTACCATGGTACACGTACTATGGTACTGTCAAAAATACCAGGGTACCATACCATAATACTGGTACCATCAATTTCTTATGGGAAGTTTTGCTCCAATTTTAAAATATTAGAAAATATATATATATGAAAAATTTTAAAAATAATATAAAAACATTTTTATTTTGTAATGTGTATTTTTTAATGTAATTAATGTAATTTTTGTCAGATCAAATGCACTTTTTCACCAAGGTCGTTTAATTTTGAAAGACGGGGGAACCGTACTGTAGCTTTTGCAAGAATGCAAAGTGTGGTAGACAAAACACATACAAATGAATGATCTGTAAAAATTGTCATGAACCTCTCTAAAAAGATAATGATGATTGACTGTCGCCATATTGAAGACACATAGAGCCTTTGGGTTTGAGTTTTGTGACGTGCTGCTCCTGCTCAATGCAGCTTTGTAGTCCTTGGAACTTCACACTGTTTGTCATATGTCAGATACTGTTTATAGATTTTTTAATTTTGCCATGTGTGCATACGTTTTTTTAAACTTCTTCCCAGCGAAAACGAGAGAGCCACACGTACAGAACTCACACACTGGCGTCAATATTTAAACTGTTCTCTCGTGATCAAGTAGTAATTGACATCACTGACATTTACTGTGACAGCCAGCATCTTTGTACCTACAGAAGCATAACAATATGTATGGACTTTTTGATTTTAATGATGGTGCCACAGATGTGGGCAAGCTAAACATGCTAGAGGGAGAATATTATCCGGGTGACCACAACAGAAAATACGTGGTGTGGTGGATAAACCCTAAAAGCAGCAAGAAGACGGCTCACGCTGCCACTGTCCTTGCAACAGGAGGTAAGTGCTCTTAAGAGTCAGTAATTAGGTAACACCTAACGTTACTTTGTATCCACAGCTCTAGGTTAACGCTACTTAGTCCTAACATAGGCTCATTTTTAGTGAACTTTCGGGTATGTGTAAAGCCATTTGCAGTTCTAATGGTTTATAATTGAGCAGAAGGAGCACACATGTACTACAAGCAAGCACACAGGTAGCTCAATTGTTTCCTTACGGCTGTTCTCCAAATGTTGTCTTTCTCTATAAAATGTCCAGCTCATCACATTGAGGGATCGCTGTTCTCAGGCAACTGCAGCAAAATACACAAATAATCTGATGCGTGGCTTGTACACTACGGCATAATGGCACCTCACTGTGTCCTGGGCTCTTTGTCAACGGTGAAACAAGGCCACCCCTGTCCCGAGAGGAGGCTGAAGCTATAATTGGTGAGTATTGATGGCTTAGGTTATATTCTGAAATCATCGTTTAGGCTGTTTTGTTCAGGTAAATAATATTTTTCTGCTCTCTTTCTCTCATTAGCTGAAGTAAAGGCTGTGTTCCCCGAGAAGACCCAAGCAGAAATCAGAGCCTTTATGAGACAGAAGCTACCTAATGCAGCAAAGATCCTGAAAGGTCAGTGTGGTGTGGGCCAGCAGAACCAGTATCATGAACACGAGCCAGTCTCCATTTAAATGTCCTGCTCCCTTTAACTTCAGCTGTGAAATTATTATTATTGTTGTTGTTGTTGTATTTGTACTGTTATGATCATATTCTGTATTGATGCACATATTAATACATTTGGAGTTAACCGGTTAATGAATTTTGTGTTTCATTCCAGAACCTAAAATGTTTTAAATAGCCTGTACGTTTTATGTTGGCTTTCTTGTTTCTCTGCAATCTTCTTCAGGGTGAATAAAGTGGGCCTATTTATCTATCAATCATATTTTAATAACTAGGGTTATGTACCATGGTACCCCTACATACTTGTACCATACTTCTGTCAAAACATCATAGGATAAAACAGGTTTCAGCGTACCACATACTCAATGTACCTTAAGAGTACCATGGTATACAGTATAAGTACCATGGTACATCTACCATGGTACATGTACTATGGTACTGTCAAAAATTCCAGGGTACCGTACCATAGTACTGGTACCATAAATGTACCATGGTAAATTTCTTATAGGGCTGTCCTCACACCGGGCTGTCTCTGCCATACCCGAGTGTCTAAAAGTATTGATTCCAGACCAGAGCTTGTAAAACTCAAATACATCATGGGATTAAGAGAAGGGGCACAAACACGTTTAGCGTTATTTTTCCCACGATTTAAAGTATGTTTATATGTGATTGGGTTACTTGGAGACAGATCGTTATTTTTATTCAGGATTCGGTTTAAATCCAAAACTTTTTTAATTCTTCCACTAAATTGCCTTTTATGGCACATACAGTTATTTGTTTAAAGATATATTTTCTAATGTAGCAAATTTTACCGTTCATCTAGAGAATTTTCGGACGTTTTTTTTCTGAAGTGATCCCAGTTTATGTGGAAGGTTTTCGCCTCAGAAAATGAAGCGTCTCCCTCTAAATATGACGGTTGTCTTTTTTCCAGTTCTTTCATAAAACCACATTTAAAAAAAACGTGACCTACAGTTAAACAGGATTTTAAAAGTTTTAAAAGCATTAACATCCAAAGCAAACATTTTTCTTTAAATACTGCAGCTTTCAAACAACACGAACAAATTTTGTAATCTACTTCCGGTTGCTTAATTTGTACTAAAAGTAAAGTATCTTTTGAAGTGAACTAAAGTTTTTTTTTGTCGAAATACTGTCTTGAACTGTATTATTGCTACTAGTTTTAGGAATTGCGTGGTCAATTTGATTAAACTATCATGGTTTTTAATTGTACACTGTTGGAATGTTCCTGATTTAGTAAATTTATAACAATGGCACTTCAAAACAATTTAAACACGTCATTATTGGCTTTAATTTGATTTTTAATGTGTTTTATATCCGGTACTGATTCAAATATTTAACTCAGGAATAATACATAAACATGTCTTAAAATGTAATTTAAAATATTTTGAGTTCTGTTGAAAGATGTGAAATTTGTTAAATCAATTTCTATCAACTGCATTTAAAAGATTTTAAATATTGCTGTAAAAATCAGTTTTTTTGTAGAAATGCAATTAAAAAGATTATTTTGGTTTATATTAAATAGTGATGGTTCCCAAGTGCAGCAAAGACTTGAAACAGGGTTTTGTTCAAAAGAATATTACAAATGCTTTTCTTATCTTTTTCAGAGTATCATCAGATTTTCAGTATTTCTGCCTGCATAGACCATCAAACCTTGCTGCACAGAAAGCTTGTTTTATCTAGTTATTTTCTGCTTTTTTTCTTTATAGTTTAAATATAACTTATGGGAACAAACAAAAGCTTTTCTTTTGTATGCACCCATGTAAGAGAATAAATAATTTGCATTTGCTTTGTGCTTCAGTTCTATGCTGGCTAATGGTAGAATATACTGTATTTTATTGTGGGGGTTGTAAGTGAAGTAATTTTATGTTGTAAGCCTCTAATTAAATCTGATTTTTATAATACTTAGTCATCCTGTATCTTCCTTTGTAACATTCGGTTTTCTGATCTTACAGTACATTCTTTCAGTTTTTGCAAAACATTCTCTTAAGTTTTTGTAGTACGTTTTAGTCACAGTAAGCTCAGCTTGCGTTTGTTAAAAAAGATGCAGCCCTAAATGAATGCAGCCACTGTCTTGAATTCAAAAGTATACTTATCACCTTAATAACCCTTTTCTGCTTGATAGCGATGTTAAAAATGGTAACTTCTAGGACTTGAGGCCAGGTTATAGTCCCTCGCATATGGTAGATGACCGTGAAGTCATACTCCTGCACGGACTCAATCCATTTGACCCTCTGGCTCCTTGAAATTGAGCAGCTAGGTGAGGGACGCATGGTCTGTCCCCAGTTTAAACTGGGTCTCGAACAGATGGGGCTTGAAGTGGCGGACCGCCGAGACTACAGCCAGCAGCTCCCTCCAGGTGACGCAACAATTCCTAGCGGCCTTATCGAGCGCCCAGCTAATGTGCGTGACGACCCTCTCCCCGTCTTGCCCCTCCTGTGCTAGCACTGTGCCCACCCCCGTCTCAGTGGCGTCTGTATCCAGCACACAGGGCAGCGTCGGATCCGGGAAGGCCAGGACGGGGGCCCCCAGCCTCTCCCGTCAAAACGCCTCCGGAGGGCCGACGCCAACGCCGCGTAGTTGTACTGCTGGTCCCCGGGTATATCCAGCAGCGCCTGGAAGGCCTTCCCCTCCAGGACAGTGGCCAAGTGGCCTGCCAACTCCACCTGAGACCAGCCGTTTGCCCCATCAGCTCAGTTGCACCAGCGCCGGCTGGACCCTGCTGGTCTGGCATCTCCTTCCCACCACATAGACTGAGGAGACATGGGAAGGGTCCCTCTGCCGAGAGGGCCGCCATTGGATAGCCCTGATGAGGGCTGTGGCCCCTGACGGCTGCTGCTCGCCCCCAAAAGGTGCTTTAGGGGGTCGCTCAGCTGCTGGGGGTACCGGCGCTTCTCTTGAGTCTGACATCAACGGCTGCTCATTGTCCAGTCTCTTGCTTCTGACACCAGTATTTTTGGGTTCGGCGAGGACGGACAGTGACTCAGACCCTCGTTGGCTGAGAAACGGCGCTTTATTTTTCGGCACAGCCAGCACAGCACCCCAGCGAGCGCCAGAGAGAGCAACACACTGGGCTCTGTTGGGTCGTTACACAGGGATAGGGTGGCAGTTGAGTACAAGTATAACAGGGGTGCAAAATCAGGGAAGTATTTACAAGAATCCAGGTGATCTCCCCAGACTGTATGCCCATTCCGCAGTGGGTCGCCGATAGGCAAGCAAGATGTTGAAGGTCATAAGTACTGAGAGCTCAGGAGACGGAAAGATTCCTCATACCGAGTGTCGGTTTGGAGTGAGCAGAGGGTTTGAATAGTGAGGGACAGGGTGTGGAACGCAGATCGAATAATTAGGGTCAATTGGTGCTGACTGTACTCGTAACAGCCTCCATACACATCTGCACCACACACTTTCTACATGGTCTACAATGTGTTTTCTTTCAGTACTACATATTGTTCTGGTTTTCAGATTTATTACAGTTTGTCACCATGCACTGCCTACACTGTGAGGTGTCATCTGCTGTACTGTTTACGTCCTGAGAGATCACACGAATACGAGGTCCAATGTTCTTGTCCATATGGCCATAAACTCCTCTACTCAACTACTTGATAACCTCAAACATCCCCTCACTCCTTCTGACAGATCTGACCACCCTGCCCCCACGGCATCTCCCCGTCAAACGGGATATGGAAACAGCGACCACCATAACAGATAAAGCTTTATTGATCCCAAAGGGCAGGGTGCGAATTATGTCTTGGCATGTAAAAAAAAAAATACTTCTGAATCGGACCCAGACACCACAGAACAGTGTAATGGTGTAACGGTTGCTTACAAACCAGCTAGACGTTCCAGGCCAAGCCTGCAACACCAATGAGCGAATTCACACAAAGTCAGTGAAATCATCCAACGTGGATGACAAAGTCAAGTATACTGAGCAGGTCGTTCCTGAAATGCATATCCTGGATGACCCTCCCCCTGACACCAGCCCCGTCCTCAGGCTGTCTGGAAAAAAAGAAATGCATTCGTGAGAGGGCATCGACATTACCTTGTTTCTTCCCGGGTCTATAAACCGTTCGGAACTGAAACCTCTGGAGCCTAAGGCCCCATCGTGTAATTCGATCCTTTTTGTCCATATTTCTTAACAACCAGGTTAGTGGAGGATGATCTGTATACAATATAAATCGTCTTCCCAATAAATAGTATCTTAAATAATCCAGGGCCCATTTTATCGCGAGACATTTTCTATTGGGGTGGCAATGGAGGCAAATCCTGAAATGAAACGGCGATAGTAACTCGCCAATCCCAAAAATGTTCGTATTTGCTTCTTTGTAGAAGGTTTAGGCCAGATTCTAATTAACTGCACCTTCTGTTCTTGTGGCATGATCATTCCTCTCCCAATCGTATAGACGAGATAATTGGCTTCCTGGGTCCCTAGACAACATTTGTTTGGATTAGCTGTTAATCCTGCTTCTCTCAAATCTTCAGTTACTGCATCCAGGTGTTGTAAGTGTAGCAAACATTAGATAAGGGAGCAATTGATCCCAATTTTTATTTACATGTTAAAATGTATCTAGTTAATCTAATTAATCAGGTGGAAGTGGAAGGAAATGCTATATGTGCACTTACATCCTTGGCAATGGGGTCTTCAGCAGATGGTGTCACTTCAGCGAATGATTTGCTGCAACTTGCTTTAGCCCTGTATCCATTAGTTCGGGTGGTGAAGCAGGAAAGGGTCTCTTACAGTGCTGCCAGGTCATCAGTTGCTGCATGGGTTTCTTAATTGATGCGTGTGCGACTAAAAATTATAGAATACACAGTGTTCATTGTTCTTGATAATACCACACACATCAACTGAAACTGTCAGAAATCAATTGAAAACTGTTCTATAGTAAACATACATTCCTGAGTTGAAGTCTCCATTGCAGTTCTGCTCTCAGCCTGGGAGGGAATGGTGAGGGGTGTTATTATTCCAGGAAAGACTGATGCAGGAGCAGGACGGCCAGGTCCAGAAATTCCTCAGAGTCATCAAAACCTTCATCAACAAACAGATCAGAATCGGCCTCCAGCTTCTCAATTACTGCTCTATAGTCTTGAAGAACTTCTCCAGCCCAACTGTACAGGTACTCCACTCCAATCAGCTCCCCTACAAAAAAGAGACTATTTAGAATTCAGACGGCAGCAGTCCATTAATTCTGTGAAAGCTATTATTGAAATGAAAGAACTTCACCTACTTCCCATCTGAACTGTAGGCAAAACTATGCATTTTTATTTTTGCAAATGTCTTTGCTCCTTTCAAAATGGTAATAAAACCTCCTGAAAACATCCTTGTGTTGTTACAAGTTAAAGTTAATCTTACCCGTGTATTTCAGTGGCCCACAGTAAGAAGTAAATATTGTTCTACCTAATACAGATGTAGCCAATCCTGAACCCTGGCAAATCATCTGCGGGTTACCCAGTACGTGACTGGCTGGCCAAAATGACCGACAGGTGGCACTTGTGGTGCATTAGTTGTTAGTGAAATGATTGCTTCATTTAATCTCTTTACTGGGCATGTTTGAATCTGCTTAATAAAAAGCAAAAATACACAATAGTATTCCACTTTCTTCATAAACATTTTATGCATTAGAGTATTTCACTCAGGTACTTACTGTATTGTGGTTATTTTGAAAAGTTTTTATAATAAACTTTATTTTATATAGCGCCTTTAAAGGTGGCTTCTCAAAGCGCTTTACAGGATGACAATAACAATAAATAAGAATACACAAGATAAGACACAATAACAATTTCAACAATACAACAATAACAATAGAGGAGACCGTGGAAGGTGGTACTAACAAGAGCAGAGGGGTGAAGAATGGAAACAGTTAAGTAAAGGCTTTTCTGAAAAAGAGGGTTTTGAGTCTGGATTTGAAGGAGTTTAGAGAAGGTGACTCTGATATCCTTGGGCAAAGAGTTCCAGAGCTTGGGGGGATAACAGGAGAAGGCCCTGTCGCCCATACAATGTAGACGGGCTTGGGGGACAGTAAGGAGGGCAGAATTTGAAGAGCGGAGGTTGTGAGGTGGGGAGCAGGGCGATAATAGATGTGCTCGCTCTGACTGTATTAAGCTTATATACTTTAAAAAAAAAGCTATATTTTAACCTTTTCTATAAATACTTGTGCTCATGAGCGCAGTAAAAAACTGCATACTTTTTAGAATCATTTTAATAGGGAATATGATTTGGAATTGCAGATATAAAATATTTAAGGATCAAATTAGGATTGTACTCCACTTTCTTTGTAACTATCTACGTATTTGGTTACATTTTGCAACATTTGGGAACCTCTAGGGCTCATCTGAGTACATTACAGTTCTTGGGGAATATTTTGGAATGTTATAGATAAGTTGGGGAACCTCTTGAGAATGATTGGTATAATTACGGAATTTGTGTCCTTTTGGCAACACTATGGAACACTTTGTGACATTTGGGAATGTTACTGAACATTTGAGACGTGTCGGAATATTTGATTATATTTATGGACATTTTGGAACATTCAGCTACAATTCAGAATCTTTTGGGAACTTTAACGAGTGTTTATAAATCATTTGGAAAACGTGGAATTAAATTTGGATACAATTCAGAGACATTTTGAAAGATTTGGGGACATGTTATGTTTGGTAACTTTGTGGAATATTTGGACACCTTTTGGGGATGTTATTGATCATTTGGGTATATTTCACAACATTTGTGGACATGTGAACATTTTTGAATTTTCGGAGATATGTGACATTGAATATGTGAGATACAGATGCAGCCATTCAAAACGAGCAAGGTATGCTGCAGTACAACGCAGCGGGCGTGTCGCATCACATCACGCCATATCGTTATATGCCACATAATACCGCAGCTATGATAATAGTATCCGGAAACACCGTGTAAAACCGCCAGGAGGAGCTAATAAACCTTAACCTCATGTTCAACATTTGAGCTGTCACAAGAAAACGCCGGTTTTGAATCCCAATCACTGCTGAGGGACAATCTTTATCCAATTAAGAATTTAAGTTGTATACTCTCTAGACTTAATTTTAAACTGTATTACAGCATTAAACATTAAAAATTTGGTATATTTTATAAAAGCACGATTGCTTAGTTGGACAAAAGTACACAACCTACCGCCTTTATCATAAATATTTTAATTATGCAGGAATATTTTATGCATCAAA
Organism: Lepisosteus platostomus; assembly: GCF_059453375.1. Classification (NCBI taxonomy): domain Eukaryota; kingdom Metazoa; phylum Chordata; class Actinopteri; order Semionotiformes; family Lepisosteidae; genus Lepisosteus; species Lepisosteus platostomus. The sequence continues at coordinate 5,736,083 of NC_142625.1, forward strand.
GTCTTTACGGAAGATATTACTAATAGTATTTATAATGAATGACCTTGGACAGGCTGTAAGCTCAAAGTATTACCGTGGTCCACTTTCTTTGTAACCGTCTTTGTAAACGTAGACTATTTTTTTCATTGACAAAAAGTAACTTCACAGCATTTCGTTGATCCGATCACGTATTCGTTTCCAATCATACAAAGTAAGTTTTGAGAATCCGATTCACCATGACTTTCACATGCTCATAAACAATATTAAATTAGGAACATAAATATATTATGTAAACTTTATATGGCTTGTATTGGTAGTTTAAAGAAAAAAATACACACCAGTATTCCATTTCCTCCCTAAAGGGAGGCTGTGCTATATCGTGGATATAGTCACAGTTAAAAGGTGTTGGCAGCAAAAGATCAGCTAAACAGGGAAGAAAATGCTTTCAGAGAAAACAATGTTTCAGGTGTGAAGAATACAGATCACCAATTCAATTGCAGCCTAAAACTGTCCCTACACGCTGCCCACGCTGAGATTAGAATATACACAAGGCACTGAAAGCTTTATAGTAGATGAGGTGTTTCACAGACATGCATAGTACGTAATTCAGGCTTTATGAACTCGCACCTGGAATTCGATTGATTAAAAGTTTTGTAAAAACTGCACCAGGTACTAGATCTTGTTTATATTAAAGTTCTATCACTGGGCAGTGGTGGACAGTGATCTACTTTGTCAGTTACCTGCTAATCTGCTTAACAACTGTAGAAAACTATTTTATTTCTGTACGGAATGCATGTTAAGATTACAAAATTAGTGTTTCAAATGTTTAATTAAGAAGTAAAACTAACTTACAGCTTAAACAAAGACTCAAACTAACGAGTGTTGAAGAAGTTGTGGTGCTCTAGCAGTGCTCCCTCCAGGTGACGCAATAATTCCTAGCGGCCTTATCGAGCGCCCGGCTAAAGTATGCGACGACCCTCTCCCCGTCTGGCCCCTCCTGTGCTAGCACTGCGCCCACCCCCGTCTCACTGGCGTCTGTATCCAGCACACAGGGCAGCGTCGGATCCGGGAAGGCCAGGACGGGGGCCCCCAGCCTCTCCCGTCAAAACGCCTCCGGAGGGCCGACGCCAACGCCGCGTAGTTGTACTGCTGGTCCCCGGGTATATCCAGCAGCGCCTGGAAGGCCTTCCCCTCCAGGACAGTGGCCAAGTGGCCTGCCAACTCCACCTGAGACCAGCCGTTTGCCCCATCAGCTCAGTTGCACCAGCGCCGGCTGGACCCTGCTGGTCTGGCATCTCCTTCCCACCACATAGACTGAGGAGACATGGGAAAGGGTCCCTCTGCCGAGAGGGCCGCCGTTGGATAGCCCTGATGAGGGCTGTGACCACTGGTGGCGCTGAGGAACCGTTCCGGCCCCTGACGGCTGCTGCTCGCCCCCAAAAAGCGCTTCAGGGGGTCGCTCGACTGCTGGGGGTACCGGCGCTTCTCTTGAGTCTGACATCAACGGCTGCTCATTGTCCATTCTCTTGCTTCCGACACCAGTATTTTTGGGTTCGGCGAGGACGGACACAGTGACTCAGACCCTCGTTGGCTGAGAAACGGTGCTTTATTTTTCGGCACAGCCAGCACAGCACCCCTGTGCTCATGCGCCAGCAGAGTGAGAGAGAATCAGCGAGCGCCAGAGAGCAACACACTGGGCTCTGTTGGGTCGTTACACAGGGATAGGGTGGCAGTTGAGTACAAGTATAACAGGGGTGCAAAATCGGGGAAGTATTTACAAGAATCCGGGTGATCTCCCCAGACTGTATGCCCATTCCGCAGTGGGTCGCCGATAGGCAAGCAAGATGTTGAAGGTCATAAGTACTGAGAGCTCAGGAGACGGAAAGATTCCTCATACTGAGTGTCGGTTTGGAGTGAGCAGAGGGTTTGGAACGCAGATCGAATAATTAGGGTCAATTGGTGCTGACTGTGCTCGTAACAGCCTCAGACTCAACACACATCTGCACCACACACTTTCTACATGGTCTACAATGTGTTCTTTCAGTACTACATATTGTTCTGGTTTATTACAGTTTGTCGCCATGCACTGCCTACATTGTGTGGTGTCATCTGCTGTACTGTTTACGTCCTGAGAGATCACACGAATACGAGGTCCACCGTTCTTGTCCATATGGCCATAAACTCCTCTACTCAACTACTTGATAACCTCAAACATCCCCTCACTCCTTCTGACAGATCTGACCACCCTGCCCCCACGGCATCTCCCTGTCAAACGGGATATGGAAACAGCGACCACTATAACAGATAAAGCTTTATTGATCCCAAAGGGCAGGGTGCAAATTTTGTCTTGGCATGTAAAAAAAAAAGACTTCTGAATCGGACCCAGACACCACAGAACAGTGTAATGGTGTAACGGTTGCTTACAAACCAGCTAGACGTTCCAGGCCAAGGCTGCAACACCAATGAGCGAATTCACACAAAGTCAGTGAAATCATCCAACGTGGATGACAAAGTCAAGTATACTGAGCAGGTCGTTCCTGAAATACATATCCTGGATGACCCTCCCCCTGACACCAGCCCCGTCCTCAGGTTGTCTAGAAAAAAAGAAATGCATTTGTGAGAGGGCTAGACATTACCTTGTTTCTTCCCGGGTCTATAAACCGTTCGGAACTGAAACCTCTGGAGCCTAAGGCCCCATCGTGTAATTCGATCCTTTTTGTCCATATTTCTAAACAACCAGGTTAGTGGAGGATGATCTGTATACAATATAAATCGTCTTCCCAATAAATAATATCTTAAATAATCCAGGGCCCATTTTATCGCGAGACATTCTTTTCTATTGGGGCAGCAATGGAGGCAAATCCTGAAATTAAATGGCGATAGTAACTCGCCAATCCCAAAAATGTTCGTATTTTCTTCTTTGTAGAAGGTTTAGGCGAGATTCTAATTAACTGCACCTTCTGTTCTTGTGGCATGATCATTCCTCTCCCAATTGTATCGACAAGATAATTGGCTTCCTGGGTCCCTAGACAACATTTGTTTAGATTAGCTGTTAATCCTGCTTCTCTCAAATCTTCAATTACTACATCCAGGTGTTGTAAGTGTTGTTCCCATGTCGTGCTATGAATTACATCTAAGTAGGCAGCTGCAAAATATGGATGAGGTCTGAGTATTCTGTCCATTAATCTCTGAAACGTAGCAGGAGCGCTGTGTAAACCAAACGGAAGGACCTGGTACTGGTATAACCCCTCCAGGGTGGCAAAAGCAGTCTTGGCTTTAGCTTCTTTGGTTAGGGGTATTTGCCAATATCCCTTCGTAAGATCTAGCATACTGATGTATCGGGTGTTACCTAATCGCTCTATTAGCTCATCTATACGGGGCATAGGGTATGCATCAAATAGCAAGATCTCATTTAATCTTTTTAAATTACAGAACCTAATAGTTCCGTCCGGTTTGGGTATCAAAACTAATGGACTAGCCCACTTGCTATGGGATTCTTCTATTCACATTTTTAATATTTTTTCTACCTCTTCCTTAATTTCCTTTTGGCTTCAGGAATTCGATAGGGGGGCTGTCTTACCCTTTTTCCTGGTTCTGTGATAATCTTATTAGTCGTATGAGGCGAGTTCGACCAGGTCTTCGGGAAAAAAACAATTTGTTTTGCGATAGGAGCTCTTGTAATTCCTGCTTCTGCGACGGAGCCAGGTCCCCCACGGCGACAGTACCAGTTTCATCTTCCAAAGGGTCAGGGGAGAAATGGGTGAGTAGAACTTCTGCACCATGCCATCTCTAAAATTCACATGGTAGATCTGATGCGGTCGTCGTTTGTCAGGTTGCTTAACTTTATAGGTGACCGGACCTACTTTTTCCACCACCTCATAAGGCCCCTGCCAGGTGGCCGGGAATTTAATTTCTGAGGTCGGGACTAATAGTACTACTTTGTCCGCTGGCTGAAATTCCCGCACAATAGCTCCCCTATTATAAATCTGCTTTTGTTGCATCTGGGCCTTCTCCAAATGTTCAATGACAGTCTAATGTTTAAGGTTGATGCTCCCAAGACTCTTTGACCAGATCTAATAAGCCCTGGGGTCTCCGAGCATATAGTAACTCAAATGGAGAACCCAGTTGAGGCCTGCGGTACTTCTCGAATAGCAAACATTAGGTAAGGGAGCAATTGATCCCAGTTTTTATTTACGTGTTAAAATGTATCTAGTTAATCAAGTGGAAGTGGAAGGAAATGCTATATGTGCACTTACATCCTTGGCAATGGGGTCTTCAGCAGATGTCACTTCAGCGAATGATTTGCTGCAACTTGCTTTAGCCCTGTATCCATTAGTTCGGGTGGTGAAGCAGGAAAGGGTCTCTTACAGTGCTGCCAGGTCATCAGTTGCTGCATGGGTTTCTTAATTGATGTGTGTGCAACTAAAAACTATAGAATACACAGTGTTCATTGTTCATGGTAATACCACACACATCAACAGAAACTGTCAAAAATTAATTGAAAACTGTTCTATAGTAAACATACTTCCCGAGTTGAAGTCTCCATTGCAGTTCTGCTCTCAGCCTGGGAGGGAATGGTGAGGGGTGTTATTATTCCAGGAAAGACTGATGCAGCAGCAGGACGGCCAGGTCCAGAAATTCCTCAGTCATCAAAACCTTCATCAAACAGATCAGAATCGGCCTCCAGCTTCTCAATTACTGCTCTATAGTCTTGAACTTCTCCAGCCCGACTGTACAGGTACTCCACTCCAATCAACTCCCCTGCAAAAAAGACTATTTAGAATTCAAACGGCAGCAGTCCATTAATTCTGTGAAAGCTATTATTGAAATGAAAGAACTTCACCTACTTCCCATCTGAACTGTAAGCAAAACTATGCATTTTTATTTTTGCAATGTTCAATTAAATGAAAGAATGCTAAAGAAATTAAATACAAGTAATTTATTCCTTTATCATATTGGCTAGCTAATGTCCTCTCTTTGCTAGTTAATGTGACTTCACTTTCTTGGGCGTGATTTGTAAAGCAAAAAAAAAAAACAGGCTGTTTTGTGTTATTCCTAAGATTGTTGAATGCAGCGTCAAAATGTTTCCATATGAAAGAATTCATATGCAAGGCAGTGACGTAACCATCCCGAGGTGTGTGTCTCCACACAGACAAGCTAGCCTCAGGACAGCAGGCAACACGGATTAGCCTTTGTCTCTAATGAAACCACTCTAGATAAAGAAATATAGAAATCCCTACATTACAAACTCCAAGCATTTCATTTTATCGACAACAATGTAGTTACAAGGAACATGTCAAAATGTTTCCAAAAGACCCACAATTGAACGAGTTTTGATAATAGAGAAATAGAGTCCCCATTATCCCCATTTTGATTTAATGACAAACGCATGTTTAATTAAATGCCTTTATTGAAAATGCAAAGTAAATCGTTATCTTTGTCTTCAAAGTCCATTAATCAACTTTCAGCATAGCTTTCTCACCATTTAGATTTATTTTTCATACCATCGCTAAACAAAGCCGGAGCGTATTGTACTTCCTCTTGGGAAGAAACGTGGGAAGATTAGATTGTAATTATTTTTTAAATAAATTTTAGAAAAGTGTTATCTATACTAAAAAGTTGTATTTAATACCACTTGATAGTTATATCAATAGAGATAAGAATTCAAGTTGATACTGTTAAGACTTTTAATCATTTTAAACCGTATTATAGCATCTTACACATTAAACATGAAAAAGTTGGTATTTTATAAAAGCAAGATTGTTCAGTTGGACAGTATAAAGCAAGTATGTTTTTTAATGTTTATAATCACTATTCTTGCAAGTACAAACTGGAATGCTACAGAACCCTAAACCGACAATACACACTAGCCAAATATAGCTGTGTCAGGCTTCTGTGTAAAAAAATCATGAACATCATGATTTGATCATGGGTGCTGTTTTTAAAAAGCTGTTGAGTAAATATGAATTTTCCTGCTGAGTGAAAACAGGAAATAAAGAAAGGGTTTCAGAAATCAAACAAAACTTTATTCCCATGCTTACAGTCTGGGTAATTGGAGACTGCAATGTGTGTACATGTGTACACAGCGGTCCCACAGTGTTCCAGTAGTGCATCATTACGCATCTATGAAAAACTTGGTTTACAAAAATAATTCTCTCACTGATAGTTTTATGTAGAGGCTGTGAACATTTTTACAAGTCGAGGTCTTTAAAATACGTTTTGTGATATTTAGAAATACCAACAAATTCAATAGTGTCGATAATATTTATTATCAGTAGCGGTTTGAAATTATTCGTTATTAATAAGTGACTTAGCTTCAAACATGTTGGGATACTTAGAAATATAAAAAGTGTCAATATAGTGTCCATAATTTTTGCTATTTTTGTTTTTCAAAGAAATGTTTATTTGTTAAAAGAAAACTGATGGTGACAACAGGGCTTGAGCCATGGACCTCAGGCTTATGAGGCACATACTTAAGCTATCATACCACAGACGTAATCACATGGGGAGCAGTGAAACAGAAGCATACATATTCATTGAAAGTCTTATACTATTGTTTGAGCTACAGTACATTAATATAATTATATTATTTTTAATTTCTTTAGATAAACCATTCCATATTATTCTCCCTATTAATCAAATTCTAAAAGTATGCTTTGTTTACTCTGGTAATAATTGCAGAAAAGGTTAAAACTATCACTTTTCTCACAAAGTACAGATGCAGCCATTCAACATGCGCGGGTGATACCGCATTATTTTCCGGTGCGCTGTACGCAGTCTACCGCGAGTTACCAGTAAATACCGCTAGTTACCGTAAATTCTCCTATAATACGTCAAGCAAAATAATAGTATCTGGAATTTCCACAAGGTGGAGCTAATAAAGCTCAACCTCTCATGTTTGAGCTGTCGTCATCAAAGTCTTTAACGAAGATATTACTAATAGTATTAATAATGAATGACCTTGGACAAGCTGTAAGTGTAAACTCAAAGTATTGCCCTAGTCCACATTCTTTTTTCATTGACCGTCTTTGTAAAAGTAACACCACAGCATTTCGCAATCACACATTTGTTTCCAATCATGCAAAGTACAGTAATTTTTTAGAATCGATTCACCATGCCTTTCACATGCTCATAAAAGATTGATTTAGGAACAAACATATTACCGTATGCAAACTGTACTGTATACAGTATGTATATTTAATGTCTTTACTGTGCCCGTTTAAGTATTGAATATTTATATGGAATTTTACCACTGAAGGGAAATCTTAGTGCATGAGCATAAAAAGAATAGGAGCATACTGCAACGCGTGTGAAGGCCATAAACAATATTAATTTTGGAACTTAAACATACAGTATATGGCTGGTCTTGGTACTTTAAATAAAAAATACACATCAGTATTCCATTTCTCCCTAAACATTTTAAGCATCGAAGTCTTTAACTAACGTGATACCGGAGTCAACAAGCATGTCTTTACCGTGCCCGTTTAAGTATTGAATATTTAAATGGAATTTTACCACTGAAGGGAAATTTTAGTAGCTGAACATAAAACAAATAGGAGCATAACATGTGTGAAGGCCATAAACGATATTAAATTTTGGAACATAAACATACAGTATTACAGTATGTTAACTGTATATGGCTGGTCTCGGTACTTTAAAGAACAAATACACACCGGTATTCCATTTCTTCCTAAACATTTTAAGCATCGAAGTCTTTAACTAACGTGTGAAATAACGTGTATAAAAAAAACATCCATATGGCTTTATTTATTGGCTGCAATTTTGAAAAAGTCAAAAACCACACTCAAAATGCAATTTAACGCTTTCTGGCAAGAGGAGACACCCAAATTAGTTATGTAACAAAACCAACTAAAATAACAAGCTTATAAACTAAACACTAAAATTAAAACTTGTCATTTTCTAGGGTTTAAGGCAGTGTCTCTGTTATTTTTTTTTCCCCACTTAACATGACGGTGTGTTCTTGACGAGGTTGGTAGAAAAAGATAAAGAATAATACAGATGGAGGTACAGCATTACTGAGTTAAGGAGAGCTGACAAGCATCTCCTGCTGCAGCTCTGCCTAATCAATATCCCAGAAAGACACTGTCCTGTCCCTGAGGGATTTCACAAAAACTCAATCTTAACATTACATTTATTGAACACTGATTACAAATTTTATTTCACAAAATGCCCTTGAAAAGGTGCCCGCATACCCATAAAAATTAAGAAAAAAAATTTGAATCTGGCCATGAGAACTGCTTGGATTTGTAATATATGGAATTTGAGGAAAAAAGTTTCAGTTGGAATTAGCAAGCTAATTCTAACAAAGCAAGCTCTCATAATGAAAATAAACAGCCATATGAGGACAATAAATTAAGTGCATGTATTATATAAAAACCTATGTAATCTATCTACTTCCTTTCCTTGTTACAATAGAATATTTCCACTCTTTAGTAACAGATAAGAACTGTTACAATTGCTGTTAAAAGCCACACCTTCATGCATATTGCAAGCAGAATATCTTTCCCTGAACTGATAATAGCGTTGATTGATGTGGTATTGATGGATATCTATAAATATTGAGAACAAGTGACCCTGCAAATTTTACCAAGCAAAGCGAAATATACCATAGTATGAACTGAGTTGCTTTTCGTTTAGGATAACGACCAGAGTCCCTTATCATAAAATGGTATTTCTAACCATTACCAATTCTGAATACTGTAAGTTTTTACTAGAACCTATTAGTCCTACTGTACCAATATAGAAAAGCACATATTAAATTTGGGAAATTTGGTTTCAAAAGTCCTCATATCAACGATGCAATACTATTTTCCTCTACAGTATGTTAATCTATCATTCTGTCCATCGAAAACCTGTTTATATGTGACCTTTCAGAACACCTATCTGTTTTCTTCCTAGCACAATTTATGAGCACTCTGTGATTCAATTAATTCTCATTACATTATCATTCTCACTGTGCATAACAAGGAAGATTAATAAACATAAGGTTGTTTAATGACAATCTATTGTATATCTCATGGCTAAATAGTCAAGTCTAGCCAAAAGAGAAAACCAACTTTATTCAAACTCCAATGAAAGTATTAATGGTTTTTAATTACCATACTTTTAAACAGAAAGCAAGCTTCATTAGCAGATGAAATACAAAAACAAAAGCTGTGTTTCCAATTTTCAATTAAATTCACTGCCTGACTGAGGGACCTTATGGAGATCGGTGCACTTATTCTGAAATCATGTAAACCAATATTGTTACACACAGACAGAAGCAACTAAACTAATCGGTATTGTTGTGCACCTGAATTAAATTAGTTTTGACAACCAAAAGGCTTGGAATACTTATGCAATCTTGACTTTCCCATTTTTCTTTTCTGTTGATTACCTATCTTTTTATTTTTTTGCTTTGAATGTGTGAAGTAAGTTGTGTATGTACAAATATGAATTGCTACTTCAAAGCCATGATTGCAAGCTTTAAAGTACCATAATGTGAAAACAAGGTCTGAAAAATTGTGAGAAACTAGATGATTTGTCAGTGTTATGAACTTTGGCAAAATTAATTCCAGTCTTGTGAAACGAATAATGGAATAGACGAAAGGTGAATACTGTTCTGTATTTTCACGTTGCAGTGGTTCATCAGTATCTTTTATTCTAAATTTTTATGTACATAAGAGGTGGTAAATAAGAGGTGGTTATTTGGCTCACTTGGTAGTTAGTAGTTACTTAAAATACAAGATTCACATACTTTTCTAGTGCCCTTAACATACTATATCAAAAAAAAAAAAATTAGACTCACTGATTTAATTCACTCCTGACAAATTTGCTTGTTATAGCAATGCTCACATTGGCTTAATATGGAATGTATGGTCTAAATGAAATGTATTCTTTAATTAAATTGACTGTATAACAAAACTGTGGAATAAAGCACAATAGCAATGATTTTTTAAACCAAACACTACTGTGAAGCAAGAAAATGCAAAATGACCATATTCTTGTTGCCTTAGATACAAGCCATTCACAATACTTTTATGTCAGCAGGCTCAGGTGTTATTTCCTGCCTAAAGATGAGTGGCCTGTTGGAAAGGAATTGAAATGAGGTTAGAAATGGCTGCCTTTTTAAATCATTGGGTGTTAAAAGTTCTGTCAAATCATATAGTATTCAGCTGGCATGCTGTAACTTTGCCAAACTGAAGGCTGACGCAAATGCAAGTGTCAGCCTGAGCCTGCTGACAAACACACAATACCTCACATTTAAAATTCTTTACTTGATACAATAAGTCTTTTTCAGGTTTGTCTATGCTTATGCATATGAATCATTTGGTTACAATAACATGGATAAGGAGTGCTTATGTGTCTTATGAATTATATCCCTTTTCACATTTCTTCCTTTCATTCTATATATACTGCATGTGTAATATTTTATCATCACGGAGAAAGAGAATGTCTTTCATCCATTCACATGACATGCAAATAGCAACAGGAGACTGAATTTCCATATTGCCATCTTTTGGAAAACCTCCCAATTATCTCAAATGCAAGTGTCTCATCCCCCAGGGAAAAAGTCTGCCAACTCCCCTTTGCGTCAGCCTTCAGTTTGGCAAAGTTACCAGTTTGGTGAAGCCAGGGCTGCCTACAAGGAAGACAGGACATCGAGGGGTGAGAAGCCTTCTTTGGAAGTTTTTACTCTCGACTTTGGATTTTTGTTCTTTGGAGGTCAACACAGCTGGCCAAATTATGGGCTGCCGCATACTGTTAGGTTCAAGTTGAGGGAAGAGCTGACTCTGAATGGGCCTGACAGGATTTCTTTTATCAACTCGGTGTTGTGGAAGGGTCTTGAGCCGTCAGTGAAAGACTTACTGTGTCCATGGGTATACTACGTCCAAATCTGTAGATATTTCGTTTGCCGAGGAATCCTACTATTTTACAGTTTGGCGTTGTTGCAGAGAGAGGGCAAGAGATGTTCCCCTTATACATTACGATATTGAAGGTCTTTGGGCTAAAGCCTGTCACGTGGTCACTTTGTGAAGAATGACATCGTTTTGTTCCTAAGCCGCTATATGGTCGTCGTTTCCAACTGTACCAAGGTGGTGGACCGGTTGGGCGTATGGACAGGCTGAAGACAGTACACAGTGACACTTTGTCATGATCCCTCTTCTTTAGATGGCTTCTGTCACCCCCATGCAACCTTTGCCCTTGGATCTGACCGTGGCTACCTTTTCTATGCTGGTCAACCCAAAACTTGCAGAAGGTGCCTGAGACTGGCCACACTGCAGATACTTGCACTAAGGTAAGATGCTGCAATTGTAATGAACTTGGGCATCTAATGAGATACTATAAGAGAGGTTACATGTACTCTGTGGCAAAGAAGGCCACACTTAGAAGAATTGTTACTCCCAGAACCCTGAGAGAATTCTGGCCATTAAGACCGACTATGCACACGCAGTTGTAATTGGGGAGTCAGCAGACATCTGAACAAGCGGAAGACTCAGTTAAGGATACGAGTTACCTGATGGATGAGGGGACATCACTGCAGGAGTCTGGAGTGCCAGAGAACATCGACCCAGCGCCATCTGTAGACGTAGAAGAGGATCTCCCAGTTGCCCCTAAATCCGTAACAGACATACGCCAAGGACAGGTGCAAGGCAAGAACCCGGTCTCCAAAGACCCCGTGTAGACCACTCTTCTGAGGACAAGGGGAGAGGAGAGATGGGTCCTAGGAAGAAAAAGAAAAGCAGAAAGCGAGAACAGGAGCAAGAAGTAATCTCGACTAATGAAGACTAAACTAAGTTAGAAGATCCCACGCTCAATATGGAGATTGAGCAGGGAGGCCCCAAGAGAACAGAGAGTGACCCCACTAGGCGCCAACTACCAATGGTCATCGTGCAGCAGAGATCAGGACATCTCGGGGTTTTTTGGTGGACTCTTTTTCCTCACTAGAACAGGGTCCTGACTATTATGGTCCAGACTTAACAGTGGACATGCTTCCAAATGAGATACCCTTAGCAGGATCCCAGGCTGCTAGTGACAACAATATGGTCACATGACCTTTACCGTATGTTCAGATAATGTTAGAGGCCTGAGGAATCGCACTAAAAGATTGACTTTTTACAATCCCTACGTAGCCTTCGGCGTTCAATTCTTTTTCTGTATGAAGTGCATGTACGGGACAGTGCTGAATAAAATCTTTTTTATGGTGGGCAATCAATATGGGGGAATTGGGAGTGCGCACTCTGCAGCTGTGGGTATCTTATTAAATGAAAATAGCTTTTGTGTGGTGAACAGCTTTGAGGGAATACCTGGAAAGTTGCTGGTGCTAGACGTGGATAGATATGACAAGAAATATAAATTTGTATTTATGCCCCTACGCAGAGAATTGAAAGGAAAGATTTTTGCCTCACTTGAACCTCTGTGGGTAACTAATCATTTTACTTTTCTTTGTGGGGACTAATGTTGACTCCACCACTGCTTTGTTGGATCTGCTGAAACATTTCAATCTGGCAGATGGCTTTAGGATCCTCCCCCCCCCCCCCCCCCAAGATTTCTGGGGTAACATGGAGAGCTCCTGAGTAGTAGATGTGGGAATTGTCCCTTTTCTCACTGACCACTATGCTTTGGTTAAAGATAGAGGACGATAACCCCTCTGTCGGGCCTGGGTATTGGAAACTGAATGTGTCCATATTGGCAATAAGAGGTCTGATCAAGAATTGGTTTGATCTGAAACCACTCTACACAAATTTAAGAGCATGGTGGGATGACCTTAAGGTTAAAATCAAGGCCTTTACCATAGCTTACAGGAAATATAAAAGCCGCCTGAAAAGAAAAGAACACCATAGACTGCAGCGCAACTTAGAGTGCTATGTTCTGTTTAATAAGGGGAAAGGTTTTGATGTAATCGGTGCAGCTCTAGCAAGAGCCAGACTGAAAGACTTTTACATCCAAGAGGCGAGAAAGTACCCGCATCGTCTTCAAGACGAATATAGAGAGAAGGAGACATGCTCTGCGTACTTCAGTCAAGTGAGGCAGCAACAGGAAAAGAGGGTAATTTCTGAATTATGAAGCTTGTAAGATTGCTTGAAAACCTGATTGATACAGTTGAATCCTATTATGCTTTGTTGTTTCAAAGACGGGAAATAAGGTCAGCAACTTCAGAATTCTGTAGTGGTTTACCTAAACCACCCAAAATGGGAGACTTGTCTATCCGTTTCTTTAACGGAGATGGAATCTGCCCTTAAAGGTAGGAAGAATGGGAAAGTGCCAGGGTTAGACGGGTTGTCAAAGGAATTTTATGTTTCCTTTTGGGATCTATTAGGTCCAGTCTTGTTGGATGTCTACAACGAAGCCTTCCTTTTGGGCGAGTTGAGCGAGTCAATGGAGATGAGAGTATTGGTACTCCTGTTTAAGAAAGTGGACACTGCTAATTTAGCAAATTGGAGACACACAATGCCCTCACAATGCTTACCATCAGCTATAAGATAGTGTCAAAGTGCATAGCTAATAGGATGCAAAAGGTTCTAGGTGACATGATAGGTCGAGTTCAGGCCTACAGTATTCCTGGTCGTAGTTGTACGAAAAACTTGCAGCTGGTAAGGGATGTAATTGCATGGGCGGAGGATCCCCATAGTTATCATAGGACTCGACCAGAAAAAGCCTTTGACAGGGTTGATCACCACTTTATTTTCCATGTTGGCCAGCTTTGGTTTTGATCCCATGCTCATCTTTTGTCCAGCTATTATATTTTAAGGTACAGAGTAGAGCTTGTGTCAACAGTTATCTAGGGAAAGGCGTGAAGCAGGAAGCCAGGGTTCAGCAAGGCTGCCCCCTATCGCCTTTATTGTATGTCCTCTTCATTGAGCCCCTTGCTGCCATGATCAGAGGTGACCCGAGAATAGATGGGGTTCTTATCCCCGGGAGCTGTGGTAGACACTTGAAAAATCTTATTGTACGCCAATGATATTACCCTCTTCCTTAGCAGTACTTACAGCTTAGCTGCTGCCCTGAAGGTTGTGAATTCATTCTCCCAGGATTCAGGATCTAAAATAAACAGAAAAGTCCTGTTAAATACTTTGGGGAATGGAGTGTGCATGATAAAAATTCCGGTGGCCTGGTTGTATGTGATGGCCCTCTGAAAATCTTAGGTGTTCTATTCGATGCTGGTATTGGCTCAGTTTGTTGGCAGACATAAGTTGAGTACGGTACATCAGCAACTGGGTTTGTGGATACTGCGACAGCCAAGATCCTCTGGTGCGTGGCCTGACCGTGGTCAGAGGACTTTCCCAGAGGACTATAAGGGCAAAGGAGGAGAAGAGGCAGAAAAACCTTTTGGAGGGGATACCTTTTTCAAAGAAGGCAACAAGGAGTAGGATTTCCAGAGGAGATAGTGGTGTCCAGGAATGACGAGCCACCACTGGAATCACTCTGAGTTAAGCTCAGGGGGTGAAGGTGGGGTTCCGAGATAGCCGCAGTCGTTGCTGCCGAGTTGCCTTTTTCGACCGGATGCCTTATGTCCTGTGAAAGGCAGATGAGGCACATGGTGTGCTTCGTATTGAAGAAACAGGAAAACCAGAAAGAGTGGATGGTCAGGGGAAACTTCGAACGGAAGATCGTGTATGAAGTGCTAGATATCAAGAAGACCGATATTCTGTGCGTCCAGGACTTCCAAGGCAAGAACATCTTCGACCTTACATTGACATCTGAACCGGAGTGTCAGAAGATGTGGAATAGGGCTGAGGCAAGGTGGGATATGGAGCCCCTAGCAAGATTTGCGATTGAACAATTGTTTGCTCGTGAACCGTGACAGGTCAGAGTTCACGTTTAACCCCCGTGTGCCAGAGCCCGACAATCACCTTCCTGAAAAGGTTCGATGGCCAGGGTGAAGGAAAGAAGGTCCTTGACCAAGAGGTCATCTGGACCAGGAAGAGGAGGTACATGGCGAGGTTTTGGCCAAGCCAGGTAACATCTGGGGGCAAATATGAGTACGTCAAACGCATGGACATGATTAGACAAATGGAGCAGGGTGGGATAAAGGGAGGCTCTAGGCCTGGTAGCATTCATTTATTTCTATGGTTGCTCATAAGCATGGTCAAATCAGAGGTATGGGATGCATGGAACATTTTGATCCAAAAGGGGAAAGCAAGGATGGTACATGGCATCTATCAGAGAGTATTGCATGACGTCAGATCACAAATAGAGATGTACGGAAATAGAGATATCATGCTGCTAGGGAGTGGTCGAAGGGGTTAGGTATTGCTTTAAGAGGTATTGGCTTCTTGTGATGGTTATGTATGACATTTTTGGATAATTTGTTGAAGTTTGTAATGGATAACTTTTTGGTTTTTCCATTTTCACAAAAAAATGGAAGTATCATTTCTCAGTGTTTTGGATGTGAACATAGTATGTGGCTTACCGCAGCTCTGGGGACAGTCAAGAGAAAGAAAGGTGACAAGGAGGATGAGTGGAGAGAGACCAGAAGCCAGGATGCAGCAGGAACGTCGTGGTAAGAGAAGATCCTCAAACTACCGCCGAAATCACTCCAGGTGAAGCCTGGGGGGGTGAAAGCAGAGCATCCAGATGACTTCTCTGCCTGCTGATAAGGTGACACCGGGAATGGTGGCTGGGCACTATGTCCCATGAGGTTTTTGGGGGAGCTGAGACCCCTGTTTCTGCAGAAGTCACAGCATATGCGGATGAAATATAATTGTTTTATGTACAGAAGGAAGTTTGGGGAGAGTTCTGCGTATTATGGATAAATTTTCAGTGGGTAGGGGAATTGTCTTGAATAAGAGTAGAATTAAGTTCTTTGGAACATGGAAGAACAGAGTGGATATGACAGGTGGACTTGTTAACAGTGGGTCCAATGAAAGTGTTGGGGATTCAATATTACACCATAAATTCTGCAAGACTTAATTAGGACAACAGATTATGGAAAGTGAATCAGAAGTTGGGTTTATTTCAAAAGAGGTCACTTACCTGATGGTAGTGAAGATCGATATTCTAGATCAGGAGCTTGCTCCATCCTCTTCATGCATCGGCCCATTATTGCAGTGTCTCCAGGAACGGTGTACTACCTTCTCTTATAGGTAGAAAGAGACGTAGCCAGCCAGTAAGCAAGCGAGGTGGACTGGAGCTCCTTCTTTGAGTCTCTCTCTCCCCGTTCCCATCCTCCCTCTGTGCACTCTCGCATCTTGACTTTCTCGGCAAGCAGGCAGGCCCCTTTTGAACGCCTGTGCATTCTCCCTCTCTTTTTTTTTTAGGGAGGCAGGTTTGTATATGTCCCTACCAAGACGGGGGTACCCCTTCCTTTGGTCCACAGGTGTCGACGGTCTGCTTTCACCTTGCGGCTTGGTCAGCACAGCTGCTGCTGGTGGGAAGGGCCTAAGCTAAGGAAACTAGCTGGCTGGCGCCCTCCTCGACTGCGGTTGTGGTCAGGCTGTTACCAGAAGATCAAAGAACAGAGCCCCCGCCTGGGACTGGCAGGCAGGCGAGCAAGCAAGGGAACAGAGTCCGGGTGGCCGGCCTACGCTGCTGTGCGCCAGCTGGATGCCCAAGCATGGGCCCAAGGCTGGCGATGGGCATTGCGTCGAGGCCTTTTTACCTAAAGATTAGGTAATCGCTGGATTACTGGTTGGATTTCCTGGATTTTCACAAGGACCACGCCTTGGATTTTGGATTGCAGACTGATTTGACACCAGAACATGCACTTCGGTGAGTAGGCTGCTTCGGCTGCCTTACGATGGCTATGGATTCTGGTGCAGCGAGGAGGAGCAGAGAGATCCCCAACCTGCGATGGACTTTACAGTACCAATGGAAGCTGAAGACAGATGTCTGGATGGGATGAATTTGAAGACAGTCTTGTTCAACACATGGGCCCAAGGCCAGAGTTGGGCACCCCCTGGTGACCTTTGGGATCGGTACAGACAGGGGTTCCTATACTATCAGGATCAGCCGCCATTCTGCCGCAAATGCCATGAGGTGGGGCATCAGGAAACCGAATGCCCGGCTCTGGAGTGTCTGAAGTGTCATGACCATGCATGTTCCTTGTGTGGGGCTACTGGGCACCTGTACTGGGCCTACAATCGAAGGAACCCCGAGTATAACAAGGCATATCTGGACTGTGCAAAACTAGCGGGGGAGGACAGTGAAGAGGATGAAGCACCGCAAGACAAACAGGCCACAGTGGTGGAAGCAGCTGGAAGGGATGGGTATGATGCAGGCAAGGCACAGGCCAAGGAGGAAGACCAGGAGGGTGGCAATGTGGCAAGAGTGGAAGACGGGCAAATACAAAGCTATGCGAACATTAAGACGGGGAAGAAAGGGGCAGGGAAAGGCCCAAAAGTGAAACCCACACAGATGGAGGTAGCAGAGGAGGAGGATTTCTCATTTCTGGAAAGGAAGAAGCACCAGAAAAGGCAGAGGGCAGGTGAGGGGAAGCAGCCCCCAGTAGAAGGGAAGAAGTCACGGAGTCATCGGACGCCGAGGCGACGGAGGAGGACGCAGAAACAGGCTCAGAAGCGAGTGAGCAGGTGACAGAAGATACTGGAGCAAGACTGCCCCCTGGACAAGGGGAGGGACCATCTGCACCAGGTACTTGGGAGCACACAAAAAGGCCATCGGGAGAGGGCAGCCCATTTAAAATGTGTCAGCGAGACCCGCTGGAACACAAGAAGGGGGAAGAGCTGAGTCAGGCAAGGGCAGATGAGCGTCCAGATTTCCCAGAGAGCAGAAGTCCACCCAGTTCTGTAGGGCTAATGAGCTCATCCGAGCCTAGCCAGGGCGATGTATTCTAAGATGCAACATCAGAAGGAGAGGGAGATGGACAAGTCAGGAGTTACGCAAGTATTGTCAAGGAAGGGCAGACAGGGAAGAAAGGAGCAGGGGATGGCCCAGAGGCAGAATCAGTTTGTGTTGCTGTTTGTGTTCCGATATAATGTGGAAGGTTGAATATGATTAGAAAATAAAGAGCAGGGCCCACACCCTGGACTGGCAGAGCAAGCGGGTTGGCAAGGGAGGGGGGGAGTGAAGTCCAGGCGGCCAGCTGCTGGCTGCAGGGAGGCCGGCAGCTGCACGAGTTCTGGGCTCCAGAGGCGTCGGCCTGCGCTGCTGTGCACCAACCGGACACCCACACGTGGGCCCAAGGCCGCGTCGGGCATCGCTTCTCAGCCTTTTGGCTAAGATCAAGTTCTTAAGCTGGTATTGCTCTAGATTGAGCCTAGGGGGTTAAGGCCAAGCAGCAGCTGAGCTAGGTAGAATCTATTGGTTTCCTTTCCTCTCTCCTTTGGCTGCGCGTAGGTGCTCATGGCCTGCCCGCAGCACTCGCTCTCTTCGAGACTCAGAAGCTTTATCAGCCCCCTTTTCTCTCTTCCTCTCCTGCCTCTTGGCCAGGACTGTGTATGGCTTGCCGGCAGAAGTCCTCTACCTCCTCGAGAGGAATGAAAGCTTCCTGCTGCACCTGCACCTAGCCAGGCTTAGTCCACAGGGACAAAGGCCAGGTCTCCCTTGCTGCTCCTTCAGCAGCTCACACTTCTACCCTCCCCCACTGGGCCTCTTTCTTTCCCCCTTCTGTTCCAGGAGCAAGAGATGGCGAACAAGAGGAACCTGATCTGCTTCCAATGGACGAAGGCAGAAGAAGCAATGCCAACCAGGGAGGTTTTCTTCATGACCTTCCTGAGGGGAATTTTCCAGCTGGTAGCCGGGGATTCCTACTGCATACAGGGCAACAAGGCAGAGAAGTACTTGAAGGCTTTCGCGGCCTCGTACACCTCATACAAGGTGACAAAGAGGATCAGGGAAATGGGTTAGCAACCTGGTTTCTCCGATTTCAGGCCGGAGCCTGAAAACCAGAACACCATCACAGTGCACATGTACATGCCCTATGTACCAACAGAACTGTAACAGATTTGGCATCAGGACTGGCAAATGCCAGTACCGAGTCCTCCTGAGGGAGGACCTACAGGGTGTCAAAGAATTCCAGCGCGTTTCAGCCTCTGAGCCAACAGGGGGTACTTCTATTACCCCAAGGACAACACCTGTGACATCATAAGCCACAATTGCAAGAAGGAAGGGCACATAACAAAAAACTGCCAGGCTGCCAAGACGTGCAATGGATGTGGTGCTGAGGGACACCTCCTCCGCCAGTGCAAGGTAAGCAGACCTTCATTTGGACAGGTGGTAAAAGACAGCCAGCCAAAACCAGTCACAAGACGGAGGAAGGCATGAACAAAGAGCCCACCCATCCCCTCCAGAGAACAGAAACTGAGGCCACACCTCCAGCCGCAGCAGAGCTACAAGATAACCCACTGGAGGAAGGGCCCTGGAAACACCCACTAAGAAGGGAAAGGGGAAGGGGGAGAAGAGAAGCAGGACTGACCCCCCGCATCGGAAGGTCAGAAAAAGCAAGCAGTGAGAGAGAACCACAGATGGAGGCAGCACAGAAGATGAGCTCCTAATTTCTGAGATTGTTTTCTGGAACTGAACAAGTAGTCTAGGAATAAGGCTACAAACAAAAACTAAAGTAGTAAAGAAATAATTTGTCATTTAAAAAAATAAACAAAGCAAACATCTGAAAAACTGAAGACCAACCGGAGGAAAACCCCAAAGAAAAATCCTCAGAGATGAAAAGGAACAAAGAAAAAAGGAATAATTAAAACAAGGAAATAAGGATAAGGAGACAAGAAAAAGAAAGTACACTAAAGGAAACAGGGGAAAAAAGCAGCATCAAGAGAAGCCAAAAACCCAGCCACCAGCACTAGCAACTGGTAAGCCCTGTTTTTTCTAAATAAAAGAAAGTTGAGAAAAAAGTTTACCTTAAAGTTTAAACAAAACACCACTTGGGCACATAAAACTCAAAAGGCCAAAGCTGAAGAACCTGTTCCCAAGCAACAGTGGGGCTGATTGTATTCAAAACACTCGCACCAGGCTGTCCGTTTGCTCTTCTCACCTGGGCCCATTGTATTTAAAAGAAGCAAGATGAGTACAGAGCAGAACACAGCCCCACTGGAGCAGCCCTGCCCCCTCAGCACAGTACTCCAGTACCCTGAGGACACAAAAACCATTAAGACCAGGAAACAATGCAAAACCCTTATCGCTGATTACTGCCAGGCAGGAGAAAAAAAAACCAACCTGCTCTTTTTTACCGAGCATCCGAATGCCTGGCACACAGCTGTATTTGTATAAGCAAGACTTATACAAATACCACCAGAAGGGGCATCAGCAAAGGTAGGCAAATCTCCATAGGGGGCGGCAGCGAGGTAGAAGACACTGTCCTGACCGTCAACACTTACCACAATGGTAAAGTCATACAGGGCAGTGAGGCCACTCTGGAGGAAAAGTTAATGGACCTGAAAACACCCCCAGAAACAGGAGAGAGACCCAGCAGCCTGATACCCACAGCACTGGAGAGTTCAGCTCCACCTGACTGAGTCCATGAACACAGCTACAGAACAGCCTAGCAAGAGTGTAGCCCTCGGCAACACTGAAACACACCACCCAGACACACACGGCCCACACCAAACCCCCCTGTGACCACAGCACCGCTTGCCTCCTGAGAGGGAAACACTCTGCTTTGGACTTCGAGTTCAAGGAACTGATGCTGGGGAGACTCACAGAGGGGCAGACAGCACAACAGCTAAGAGACTAGGTTAAACACGGGAACGAATGCAAAACCTCCAACAAATAGCTCAGGGTACAGATGGAAGAGTTGCTGCAGGACAACAGTAAGCTACAGTCAAGAGAGGAGCTGCAGCTAGTACAGAGGACAAGCAAGACCCCCAAAGAACAGCCCTGAGGCTCAGTACACACAACACCCACCCCCACAACCAACTCCCACCTACCCAGTACCCCCACCAAAACTAACATAACACCCACTGTACCCCCAAGCCCCTCACAACACCACTGCCCAAAAGCACATCCACCTTGCCGAACACTCAGGGTGACCTACACACACACCCAGCCCCAGAGATCGCCCCACCCAACACACTGCACCCCCCCCCCGCCAGCACAGCACCCCTCCAGCAGACTGGACACCAGAGGTAGATGCACGGAAGTAGCCCTTCTCATCAACTCCAACGGGAGGTACATCGATGAGCACAGGTTCTTCGAAGGATTAAAAACAGCAAAGCTCTGGTGTCCGATGACAGAAAAGGCCCTGCAGCCGCTGTCCAGGTCGGTCCTGGGAGCCCCACGGCACATCATCCACACTGGCACCAATGACCTGAGGATCCCGAGGGAGCAGGTGGCCCAGTCCATCAGGAGAGTGGCAGGGGGCCATACAGGAGCTCCCAAGCACCCGAATAGTCATCTCCACCCTGCTGCCGAGACAGGACAAGCAGTACCACACCATCCAGAAAATCAACGCTGAGATTTCATGGTGCTGCACCCTGCTCCCAAAGGTCTACCTAGCCCATCACCGCACCCTTGGACTCCAGCACTTATACGACCATAAACCTCAAAAACAAACAGACCATCGGACTCTTCACTAAAACCCTGAAAGACACCACGCTGGGTAGACACCCAAACAGCAACCCAGAGAAAACAGAAGGACTACCAGAGGAACGTCCCAACACCCAAAGAACAGAACCAGCACCACCCTCCAACCCAAACCAACGACCGAACGGGACCAGAACCAGTGCCCCACCCCACATCCCCCACCCAGCACAACAGCAGAGCCGGACCGAGCCCCTCCCACAAAGCTATACTGCAGCTCTGGCCAGACCAGCAGCCCCAAGCTGGGAGAAATCCAGCAGCTCCAAAATCTCATCTGCACCTGGCTTATGAGCTGAACTACCAGCTCCCACAGTGACAGACACATCCAGAACAATACTGATTGTTTTTGTTGATGTAAATGTCCGATTTCAAAATGCTACTGTTTTTAGCAGTAATGCAGATCCAGCCATTCAAAATGTGTGAGGGATGCTGCAGTAAACTGTCACACATACTGAATGATACTTCATTTTTTTAATAGGGTACAATACCTTGCAAAACCACCAGGTGGAGATGGGAAAGCTTAATGTCTCATGTACAGCTTTCTGACAACAGCCCAGATGCATCCCGTTTCAAATCCTAGTCAATGCTGAGGGATCCCCCCAGTTACAGAATATACTGCTTAGACTTTTAATAATTAAGTGTATTACGCATGTTAAACAATATAAAGTAAATACTTTATTTTGCATCCCATTTCAAATATTTAGGATTTGAAACGGGATGCATCTGGGCTGTTGACCCCTGGTCAGCTCATCACTGGACACCCTACAGTTTGCCTACCAGCCCAGTGTTGGTGTGGAGGATGCGATCATCTACATGCTGCAAAGGGCCTACTCACACCTGGACAGGGCTGGCAACACTGTAAGGATCATGTTTTTCGACTTCTCCAGTGCCTTCAATACCATCCAGCCCTTACTTCTAAGGAGGAAGCTGGAGGAGATGCAAGTCGATGCCTCCATGACCTCGTGGATCACTGACTACCTGACGGGCAGACCACAGTCTGTGAGACTTCAGAACTGTGTCTGAACTGGTAGTGAGTAACACAGGGGCACCTCAAGGGACAGTTCTTTCTCCATTCCTCTTCACCCTCTATACTTCGGACTTTAAGTACAACTCAAAGTCATGCCACCTGCAGAAGTTCTCAGATGACTCTGCAATTGTGGGATGTATCAAGGGTGAGCAGGAGGAGGAGTACAGAGGACTGGTCAGCAGCTTTGAGGAGTGGTGTGGGGTGAACCACTTGTAACTGAATGTTACAAAGACAAAGGAACTGGTGGTAGATTTCAGGAGGAAAAAGGTCAAACCTACTCCTGTCTACATCCATGGGAGTGGCGTGGACTCGTACAAGTACCTGGGAGTGCACATCGACGATAGACTGGAATGGTCTAAGAACATCGAGGCCATCTATAAGAACGGACAGAGCCGACTATTTCTTGAGGAGGCTCAGGTCCTTCAATGTGTGTAGTAAGATGCTACACGTTTTATCAGTCGGTGGTAGCGAGTGCCATTTTCTATGCAGTGGTGTGCTGGGGCTCTGGGATTAGAGCAGTAGATTCCAAAAGGCTGAACAAGCTCATCAGGAGAGCAAGCTCTGTCATTGGGTCTGACCTGGACCCCTTGGAGGTAGTGGCTGAGAGGAGAATGATGTCCAAACTAGAGGCCATCATGGACAACTTCTCCCATCCCCTCTATGACAGGCTTACAGGAACGAAGAGCACGTTCAGCAATAGACCGATTCATCCACGGTGCGACAGGGAGCGCTACAGGAGGTCATTCTTGCCGTCTGCCATAAGACTGTACAACGCATCCACCTTGCGTCTTGGCAGAGGCAACAGCAACAGTGACCTGTTTCTGGACTAAACGCATATACACATCTACTGCTACATCCGTTCTCTTTCTTTTTCCCCGTTTACAACCACTTTTGTGCAATATATGCCAGGGACCTGTGCAATACATTTATATTTATATCTACAGTGCCTTGCGAAAGTATTCGGCCCCCTTGAACTTTTCAACCTTTTGCCACATTTCAGGCTTCAAACATAAAGATATAAATTTTTTATTTTATGTGAAGAATCACCAACAAGTGGGACACAATTGTGAAGTGGAACGAAATCTATTGGATTTTTGAAACTTTAACTAATAAAAAAATGAAAAGTGGGGCGTGCAAAATTATTCGGCCCCTTTACTTTCAGTGCAGCAAACTCACTCCAGAAGTTCAGCGAGGATCTCTGAATGATCCAATGTTGTCCTAAATGACTGATGGTGATAAATAGAATCCACCTGTGTGTAATCAAGTCTCTGTATAAATGCACCTGCTCTGTGATAGTCTCAAGGTTCTGTTGAAAGCGCAGAGAGCATCATGAAGGCCAAGGAACACACCAGGCAGGTCCGTAATACTGTTGTGGAGAAGTTTAAAGCCGGATTTGGATACAAAAAGATTTCCCAAACTTCAAACATTACAAGGAGCACTGTGCAAGCGATCATCTTGAAATGGAAGGAGTATCAGACCACTGCAAATCTACCAAGACCTGGCCGTCCCTCTAAACTTTCAGCTCAGACAAGGAGAAGACTGATCCCATGATCACTCTGGTTGAACTGCAGAGAACTACAGCTGAGGTGGGAGAGTCTGTCCATAGGACAACAATCAGTCTTACACTGCACAAATCTGGCCTTTATGGAAGAGTGGCAAGAAGAAAGCCATTTCTCAGAGATAGCCATAAAAAGTCTCGTCTAAAGTTTGCCACAAGCCACCTGGGAGACACCCCAAACATGTGGAAGAAGGTGCTCTGGTCAGATGAAACCAAAATGGAACTTTTTGGCCACAATGCAAAACGATATGTTTGGCGTAAAAGCAACACAGCTCATCACCCTCAACACAGAGCGGTGGCTCCGTGGCTAAGGATCTGCGCCTATGACCGGAAGGTTGCCGGTTCAAATCCCACGGCCGGCAGAGGAATTCTACTCCGTTGGGCCCCTGAGCAAGGCCCTTAACCCCAACTGCTCCAGGGGCGCCGTACAATGGCAGACCCTGCGCTCTGACCCCAAGCTTCTCTCCCTGTCTCTGTGTCTGTCTCCCTGGAGAAAAGCTGGGGTATGCGAAAAGACGCATTCCTAATGCAAGAAATTGTATAGGGCTAATAAAGAAACATTATTATTATTATTACACCATCCCCACTGTCAAACATGGTGGTGGCAGCATCATGGTTTGGGCCTGCTTTTCTTCAGCAGGGACAGGGAAGATGGTTAAAATTGAGGGGAAGATGGATGCAGCCAAATACAGGACCATTCTGGATGAAAACCTGTTGGAGTCTGCAAAAGACCTGAAACTGGGACGGAGATTTATCTTCCAACAAGACAATGATCCCAAACATACAGCAAAATCTACAAAGGAATGGTTCACAAATAAACGTATCCAGGTGTTTGAATGGCCAAGTCAAAGTCCAGACCTGAATCCAATCGAGAATCTGTGGAAAGAGCTGAAAACTGCTGTTCACAAACGCTCTCCATCCAACCTCACTGAGCTCGAGCTGTTTTGCAAGGAAGAATGGGCAAGAATTTCAGTCTCTCGATGTGCAAAACTGATAGAGACATACCCCAAGCGACTTGCAGCTGTAATCGCAGCAAAAGGTGGCTCTACAAAGTATTAACGAAAGGGGGCCGAATAATTTTGCACGCCCCACTTTTCATTTTTTTATTAGTTAAAAAAGTTTCAAAAATCCAATAGATTTCGTTCCACTTCACAATTGTGTCCCACTTGTTGGTGATTCTTCACATAAAATAAAAAATTTATATCTTTATGTTTGAAGCCTGAAATGTGGCAAAAGGTTGAAAAGTTCAAGGGGGCCGAATACTTTCGCAAGGCACTGTATATTTATATCTATCGTCACATCTATATTTATATTCATACGTGTGATACGATTTTCTGTGTACTGTTCTAGTTTCCTCTTGTGTGTCCGGACTGTGAGTAACTCTTGTATTGTATTATTATTATATAATTCGTTACACTGTGGCTGTGTTGTGTGTGTTAAGCTGCTGTTGCACTGCAATTTCCCTCACGGGATCAATAAAGTATCTATCCATCTTTATGCATCAAAGACTAACTGGGCAACTTACAGTGAGTTGTGGCTTTAATGTGCTAGTTTTACTATAAAGCTTATATCCTGTACTTCACAAAAAGGAATAACATTTTATCCTTTTGCCACCTTCCTTTGGCTCTGCCACTTATTTTCTGGCCAGGAGTTAGTTAGGTTTACTTTTAACATTATGGCAAGGTAGTTCTGCTTGCTTTCTTTTCAGGGACTCACTATTATAATATGTTTTGGTAAATGACAGAAATTAACCAATACCTGTCACCCCCAGTTGTCCTGTTGCCCTATATCTGCCCCCAGGGAACAGGTCCCAGTGATTAAATCAACTACTGTTATTTCTTAATGTTCTATGTTCACATCTCCTTCATCCCCTAGTGAAGGAGTGAGAAAAAATAAGGTGGGGTCTGGATGAATAAGAGTGTTTCATGATTGTGGATTTTTTCACGGAAATCTTTAAGTTAAACAAAGGAGGTGAAGAAAGATAAGATGTGAAGAAGGGATTAACAGTCCTTTCTACACAAGGACTGGACGTCTTGTGACAAGACATTCCAGGCTTAGAGTTATGGCAGGAAAGGGGGATAACCGATTAGGAACCCCAAGGAAGGAAACCTAACACTGACCATTTGGCCAAAGGCTGACCTGCCCGAACACTATGACCTCCCCCCCATTACCATGGAAACTAACTACGTCAGAAGTGGCAGAAAAGTGCTATATAGACTGGAAGTTTCGTACTGGTACTTGGAACAATACTTAGGTTTTATTGTTCCTTACATGCAATAAAACTCATCTGTTCAAACTTCATCTCGGGAGCCAGAACGTTTTTGTCTGTTACAACAGAGGGAAGAAGGGTTATTTTGCCAGTAATCGGAGAACAGTTTATCAATGCTGAAACTGTACCCTAACATTTGTGGTGCCATGGGGGAAGTAGACACCACAGTGGGTGTGGTCAGGCTCCCATTCACCTGTCACGCCCCTTTATAATCTTTTAGGTTCCTTTCCTTTCTTACACACTCTCCTCCGAGAGTGGTGATCACACTGACCCCCTCATCAGGGTAACAGGATACACGACTCCACATTCGGTTACTTCTGGGCCCTTTACCTTCAGAGTCTCAGGTTCACCAAGTTCATCCTGTTGTCCTCACTGCTAAGAACCTCCTGCTCCCAGACCACACCCCCCCCCCCCAACAAAGAGCCCCCTGCTCCTACTCCATTAGGTCACTATTTCACACTCAACCAGTGCCTCGAACTCCCAGGTCCACCTTCAGCCCTGATGTCCTCTCCTACACAAACACTACCTACATCACCGAGTCTCTTTTGCACTACACACTGTGCCAAGACCCAAAACTGTCCCTCTCTAACACACGTTTCTGGCATTTCACTCGCGCACCCTTAGGTTGTGAGCTCGCAGCTGCCAGCATACCTCACTGTACCATCTCCCAGAGAGTGCAGGTAGATTGACCCCACTTGCTTCCCTGATACCAACGTATTGCCAAGGGGAGGGTCCCTCTACCACACAACCCACTCTGGTCAACACACTAACTCAATTAACTCACAACTCACTCATACAGCGGACAAGACAGCCCTTTCCGCACTTTAGCGGGATGCTGTCCCTTTAAACCTCAAAGCTCCATTTCTTCCAGTCTCCTGGCAGATGGACATTTTTTTTACTCTGTTCCTCACAGACTGTGACAGAGGGATCTCTGTCACCGTCCGCAGACAGTACATTACAAGACACTCGTTATCCATTTTTAGTTACACACGACTTCGCATACACTTTCCTGTTGGATAGCTAGCTCATGAGGGTGCACACTCGGGGCTTATTTTCATACACGCAATACATTATCTCCTCTTATTTCAAAAGAAGTTTCTGTTACCTGAAGAGACACAAACAAACTCGGTTTCTCTTCATTTGTACTTATCTGTGTGAGAGCACGCTATGTCTGTTTGTCTCTTCCGTCTTGCTGTCCGACTTCCTGGTATGGTGGCCTCTTGGGTCCAAACTCAATACCCGTTTTCAGCTCGGCTTTATAATGTCAACGTGGAGTGGTGCATGCGCACATCTTACAGTAAAGGAAGTACCATTTTTACAGGAGGTTAAAAAGTGAAATATATTCAGGGTTGGTGTTTTTTTGTACATTCTGTTTACACTATTCTTTAAAAGAAAGAAGGAAATCCCATGTTAGGGAAATTAGTTTATCTGGAGTGAAATGCAGCTCCATAATTTTGTAACAGTGGTACAATCCAAGGGGGCAGGGCTATATGGTACCTATTTAGGAAGGGGGGAGAGATCTAACGGGGTTTTTAGTCTCGCTATCGGTACAGTGTGGAGCTGATAGAACCTAAGTGTGCTAGAACTCCTGACCTTTCTTAGAGAAGGGTTTTTTGTGTGTGTACTAGTTCAACTTTGTTTTTTTTGTTTTGCTATATATAAATAGTCTGTGGGGAGCATTGTCATAATATACCATCATCTTTGCACCTAAGTGCAATTGTGGCTGAGCCATCATTTAGTTTTAAAAGGACTCACTTGGGCACCCCTCCTGCCCTCCCTGTGACACAGACTATTACACACAAACCCCTCCGGGATTGTCGTTCTTCTCCAGCCCCTCATGGGGTTTCTACAGCTGCTAATCAAGTCTTTGCTCACTTATACTGTACACAGCGGCACACCCTTCTAACATTGCCCCAACTAGTAGTTTCTCACACCTGCTACTGTCCTGCTTCAACCCGGCTCTCACAGCAGAGCCCCTGTATTTGTCCTCTCACCACTGAGACGACCGCAAATCTCAGGTCCTGCTGGATCTTCCCCCTACTAAACCACCTGTACACCTGCTGTTCCTCCACTTATTCTGGTCAGGTGTGGTTTCCACAGCAACACGTCTTCCTTAATCTGGGGGTTGTAAAATTCTTCCCTGAATGCAGGATGAAACTGCATTGTACCACACATTGAAGTGCTGCACATTTAACTGAGCCAGTGACTCTGTAAGTGTCCATCGTCTAGATGCTGACAATTTTAGACCAAAGCGCTCACTAATTAAACTCCAAGATACTGACTGATCTGGTTTTGTACTCCACTCATTTAGTTGAAACAGAAAGTCATACAGTTCCTAAATTTAATGGAGGGCGCTCCATTTTATTAAACACTTGTGGTGGACAGATATAGATGTGGGTAATGTCACCCACATTAAACAATAAGCTTATCACACAAATCCTGCTAAACTGGAAGCATTTCAGAAGGTGATAAACTACATTTACTGGAGCTCTCCTTCACATCTGACACTTAATTTAAGTAAGTGAAAATTTAAAACACTAATATAAACATCATAATAGGTTTAATTTGTCATTGCATTTCAATCATAAAGAAAATAAAATTGGTTGTAAAGTTCTCTAAAGCATTCTCAGTCAAGAACAGAACTCACGTAGGGAGCTTTGTCAGGATGCATAGGCTTTAAAAGATCAACCAAAGAGGGAAGAAAAATGCTTTTGGAGAAAATGTTTCAGGTGTGAAGAACAGAGCCCCAATTCAATTGCAGACTAACCATACCCTCACATTCCCTTCCCCCATTGCGATTGGAATATACACAAAACACTGAAAGCTAAACAGTACATGGTCAGTTGTTTTGCAGACTAACCAAAATCCACCAATCAGACACCCCATCGTATTAGCATGCTACTGTCCAACTAAATACATCTCGGCCAATCTCAGCAGCCTTATGAGACTGCTGGTTGAAGATCTTCCCTCATAAATCAACTCCCCCACCCACCCAGTTTCAGAGGCCCGACTGCTACATTTTTACCATGGACCATTTCAAACCTCTCTTCACCTGACCTGACTTCACACTGTCTGATTGGCCACTCGGTCTGTCCCCTGCTCCTGCCTCTCGCTCCTCCTCTCCCAGCTTTTGTTCTCCTGCTACATTACCGTTGCATACTAACCTGTCCTTCTCACACCTGAAGAAGGCTCCACGGCTGATGCCGTGTCAAAGCACCCTATGCATGCTGACACAGCTACCCACCTGAACCGTCTCAAAAATAGGGGTTTATATAAGAAAGCTTTAAGTGAGCAGAAAGACACCTTGCTCTTACAAGCTGCTCTGCTAAGGAGAGTTTGTGTTAACACACTGCACCCTTTTGAATGGGCGGCTTGGGCCGAGTGAAGGAGACAAATGACAAGCACCATCA
Source organism: Lepisosteus platostomus (assembly GCF_059453375.1). Lineage (NCBI taxonomy): Eukaryota > Metazoa > Chordata > Actinopteri > Semionotiformes > Lepisosteidae > Lepisosteus > Lepisosteus platostomus. The sequence goes on from NC_142625.1 coordinate 5,765,815, forward strand.
GCTTTTTTCCCTTTCCCCCTGGTGGGAGAATGTGCTGACTGGCATAACATTCCCTCCCATTTTTAATTAGATGTAAATAAAATATTGAACTAAGTGCGACATGCAGAAAAAATGCAAATCAAGAATAGTTGTGGTATTTCAATCAATTAAACTTTTCTATTTTTTTTAAAGAGAAGCTGCAGAGTGGTCTTTACAGTAGTGGGCGGTATTTTGTCAGCAACCTACTGATCCACTAAACCTGTAAAAAAGGTTATTTTTTTTCCCCTGTATGCATGTTGCATTTACAAAATGCAAATGTTTAACTAAAAAAAAAATTACTAAGACTAAGCTGATTGCATGGAAGAAATCAACCATTTTTCCCCATGCATAAATGTTTTTAACTAAACCCATTTATGGATTTTAAACTCATGCAATGTAATTTAGACACATGGGACCTGCTTTATTCAAACTAAGGTTCCTAAAAATGCAACTTATGTCACACACGGCATCTGTTTGGGGTTTACAACGTGGTTGTGCTTTGGGTTTTGGGGGCTACCACTTTAAGGCACTTGGGTGCCATGGCGGGTTTTTCCCCTTCTGTGTCAGTTACGAGTTATGCACAATAAAGAGCAGACGCCTGTGAAATCTGTCCACCTCAGTCCCTGGTTTTCCGCAGTGCAACATTGGCGACGAGGATAGTGCTTTCACTCCCACCACCTCCCCCATTCCTTGCCAGTGCTCTGGACTCACTGGGTGGACTCTTGAGACTCACTGGGGGACACTTGACTCAGAATCATGCCGGTCACCCTGGGAAAAAAAAAGGCAACCATAGCACACTGGCTAGGGACAGAGGGACAGCACATTTTCAGCTCTTCTGCAACATGCAACTGAAGCCATGGAGCTTCTGAAAACACACTTCACTGCCCCCAGAGTGTCATTCTCTTCAGACAGCACAAACAGCAGCTGGGTGAGTCTGTGCATCGGTTTGTTGCAGACTTGCACGCCCTGGCCTTCTCTTGCCAATTTGGCATGATGCAGGGCGAGTTCATAAGAGAGCAGCCAGTGGAGCACACAAATGACGCGAAAGTCAGAAAGATTGTTCGCAGCACTAGATGACCAAGCGCTTAACAAGGCTATTCAAATAGCGTTTCAAACGGAGGCCACGGCTGCCTTGTCCTCTTCACTAGCGTTCATCCCTTCTTCTCCCGCACTCACTGCCTGCCAATGTGGAGCAGCAGTCGTGCAGCCCAGACACACACAAGATGCAGACGTGCTGCACGAGTCTCCTCCCAGCCAATGCAGGAATCGAGGTTCACCCTCTCATGTCACCAGGGCATCCATGTCAACCATGCTGCAAGTATAATCACTTTGCTGAAGTCTGCCGTTCAGCACCAGTCCCCCTGCAGCACTCCTCTTCAGCTTCGCCATCCCCTGCTCCTACCACAGTTCACAGTTCTTATTGGCACACTTTGGCTCCAGGTCTATCTCTGCCTTTAATTTTCACATGTCTTGCCATGGCACCAACTTCCTGGGACTGTACCTTTCACACACCTCAGGTTCTCTCTGCTTGACAACAGTGGCTCAGCCATTTTCACCATCATTCCTCCGTGGCAGTCCCAGTGGCCTGCAGTGTTCCATGGCCTTGGCTGAGAAAACACGTGTCCAATCTGGTGGTTGCGAAGAAGTCTGGGGCTTGCGAGTCTGCGTGGACCTGAAGGCAGTGAACAAAGCCGTCATACCAGCCAAGTACCTCCTCCCCACAGTTCTCTGGTTTCACGGTATTTACGAAGTTCAATCTTCATCAGGGATACCTCCAGATTCCTCTCCATCCTGACAACCATAACTTGACAGCCGTCTTCCGCTAAACAAGGGTACCCTTCAGATTGAGATCTGTTTCCAAAAAGTGGACATCGCTTACTTCACTGGAATGTCAAGATGACATTGTGGTTTGTGGCCTAACCCGTGCCAGCCATGATGAGTGCCTCCACTGGGTGTTCAAGGTGCATCACCACAACCACCTCACCCTCTACAGAGAGAAAATGTTTTCTGCTGAACACCAAGTTTGTGGGTTTTCATCTTGCAGGTGCCAGCCTCACCCAGCTGCAGACCAACATTGAGGCCATTCAGTGCATCCCAGAGCTTACCACACCAGCACATGTCACTTCCTTCCTCGGATTCTCTATAGACAGCGCAAGAAGCAACCTACCATCTCCAGTTTCTGCCACACTACTCAGCCACTACAGCTCCGCTTCATCAGCTGCAGAAGAATGCCCCTTGGGTTTGGACTCATGCTTGCTCTGAAGCCGTCCATCTCCTGAAGGCTCAGCTCACCTCACTGCCTGTCCTGGCACACTTTGACCTCCCCAGCCCCACCTTCATCACTCACGACACCTACCAGGCTCTCAGTCCAGCAAAACAGAAGTACTCTTTGGGGGGAGCAAGAGGTCTGGGCATGTGAGAAGTGACATGTATTTGTATGGTTGTAGATTCACATTGGGGACAGACAACTAGGCCCTCACCGTGCTGCCACTCGGACTCCAGCAATACAATGTTGCACTGAAGTTCACTCCAGGACACAAGAAGGTAGTTGCAGATCTACTGTCCCGCTCCTTTCCTAACCTTCCTGGAGGTCCTGAATCAGACGCACTCAACCTGACCTCATCCAAATGCTCTACACTCCACTCCAGACCATGGTCTCTCTCCCTTCCTTCTCAAAGATGAGCTTTTGCTGGAACAACTCCTGTGTTGCACAGGGGACCTACACAGTTGTTCCAGCTCATCTCCAAGCACATGCTCTCCAGATGGCACACCTGGCCACCGTTATGGTCAAGCAATAGTGCCAGAATCTGGTGTGGTGGCCAGGAATCAACCAGGATATAGAGGCACTGGTCAGAAACCGCAAGGCCTGCTTCCTTAGCAGGTAAACAGGAAGGCCTCCTCCCCTAGACTGGCCGGCCAAGCCCTGGGATCACCTCCAGCTGGACATCTGTGGGGAGCTGCGTGGTTTCCTGCCCCATCAGCACATCCTCAAAGTGGCCTATGACTTCCATTCAAAATGAGCAGAAGTAGCCTCCACATGATCAGTCACTACTCAAGCTGTCACAGACTTCCTGGAATCTGTCTTTGCCTGCTGGGGGCTGCCAACCATCACCACAACTGACAATGGGCACAGTTTGTCTAGAGTGGGTTTCTTGGCTGACCGAGGCATTCGACATCTTCACATGGCTTTCTACAACCCAAATGGGAACAGGGGTGTGGAACGCCTGAACCACACTCTCAAAAACAGCCTCAGAGCCCACCTCTCCGAGGGCTGTTCCTTCTCAGCCACACCGCTCTGCACTCTCCTTCACTACAGGCCCACACAGCATGCCAAGACTGGCAACACTTCAGCCTTTGTTATGCTCAGCAGTGAGCTACAAATGCCCCTGGACAGGAGTGTACCCAGGTCTAATCCCTCCAATGCGCACCCACAGCAGGGAGACCAGACACCAGCATCACATGAGAAGGCAGTATGACAGATTACACAGGGTGAAGCCACGTGGGATCACTGTCCAGGATTGGGTCCAGATCCGAAGGCCCAATCGGCAGGACAAGCTCCAGTCTTTTTGGTCTTTTCCTTCACAGGTCACAGAGCTGCTGGGTCCCACCACCTTCCTCTCTGATAGGTCACACTGGCCAAGAGCTACAAATGCCCCTGGACCCCCCAGGCGCGATGGACGTCCTGGTAGAGCCATCGGTTCCTGTGGGAGAGCAGCCCATAGCCCCTTCTCCACAACCAGCCTGGCTTAAAGACTGAACTGTTTGTTTATTGCTTGCCAGCACTACTTCCAGCAATGCTTTTCACAGGCTTTGAGAACTGCGATTATTTCATTTTGTGAAGGGGGCAGGGAAAGTTATGCTGCACAGTGTCTATTTGGGATTTATAATGCTGTTATGCTTTGGGTTTTGGGGGGTCACCGCTTTACTGCATGTGGGTGCCTTGGCAGGTTTTAACCAGTATTGTGCATAACTTGTAACTGACACAGGAAGAGCAGACATCTGTGAAATCTGTCCACTTCAGTCCCTGGTTTTCCATGGTGTAACAGCAACCAGGTACTAGATAGTTTAAATAAAATCTGTGGACATTTTCAATAATTGCAGCCTTTAAAATGCCTGTAGTTTGAAGGCTCAGTCATTTGTTGGCAGAGTTATTGACATCTGGAGCATCCCTGCTCAAAAATAGGAGTTTCAGAAGCAAAGGTCATGAAAACAACCCTGAACAAAATAGTTTGAAATTAAGTTATTAATATCATTAATAGTGACCAGATGTTAATAGTTTGGTTTCAGTGCCATTTCCCTCAGAAGTGTAGTGACAGCACTATACCTCTTAAATGGCACGGATGGGCAACAGCTGGCCAATGACCTAAATGCGTTTTATACCCACTTTGAGTTGAAATCTACAACCACCTCAGTTCATAGTGCTAGTCACCTTATATATGAAGGGGTTTTCTTTATTGACAGAGCAAAGGTACATAGACTTTAGGAAAAGTGCAGGTCCAGATAGTGTGTGGTAGGGTCCTACAATCTTGTGCAGACCAGCTTTGTAATATTTTTAAATTTTCCCTTCCAGATGTCCTTAAGCTTACAGATCATTCCCTCTCTGCGGAAGAATCGATCATTATTCCTATTCCTAAAAATGTAGTTAAGGCCCGTAGGCCTTACATCTCTCCCAAAGAAAACTCTTGAGAGAATAGTGAAGCAACACCTCACACAGCACACAAGCCCCTCATGGACCCCCTGCAGTTTGCATACTGGGAAAGGAGGGGAGTAGATGATGCAATACACACATTGTTAAATCTGGTCATCAACATCTGGACCAGCCAGGTACCTTTGTAAGGATTTTATTAGCCAACTTCTCTGCTTTCAACGCAATACAACCACCGGTGCTTGCACAGAAACTCTCAAAGCCCTTCAGTGTGAATGAAAACCTGACAAGGTGGGTACTAAACTTCCCAACAGGTCAAATTGGGAAAGTGCTTATCTGTCATTGGCTACACTTCAATTGGATCATCACAGGGCTGTCTTGTCCCCTCTGTTGTGCACTTTGTACACCAATGACTGCATAAGCAAACACAGGTGGACATTAAGTTTGTCCATGACACAGCTCTTCTCAGTTTATTGAAGAGCAGAATATCATAATGTACGTGAAATTACATTGCATGACTTAAGCTAGAAAATGGTTTAGAAAGCAGAAAGTCACCTTGCTCTTACAAGTGGCTAAGCCCTGTTAACTATGTCAGGGATAGTTTTTGCCTGATCTGCCTGCTGCTAAAAAAAGTCACACCCAGCTTTAATAGAATTGCATTGACTTCCTAATGCATCCATCACATTTCCTGGTGTATTGTGTTAATTTTCAGGAATTTATACTGTGCTTGAGTTGAGGAAAGAAATGTTTCCCAGATATTAGGTAGTCAGTATAGTACATGTTTATCTGTACCATTTTTCGGGACAGACAACATACTGCACTATAGCTCTGGTAAGAAGACCGACTATGGCCAAAATCAAGAAGACTCTCACATCAAATAATGAAGATGAAAACAAACGGGAAGTCAACAAGAGACATTGTACAGCTTTTGGCTGACATCACCGTTTGCGAAAACAGTGAGACACCATCAAGGGGAGAGGAGGCAAAGAGAATCTAAACCAAGGATGATGCAAAGGTATATAACTTTGGAAAAGTACAAATACACACTAATTTTATAGCTAAATAACTTGATTTTAAGTCCTACTGTGCGAGCCATTAACAGACTGACAGAGGAAAATAAGCTATCAGCGGTGCAAGTTTAAAGATGGCTGTGGGTTGAGATCGATAAGAAGAGTGCACAGAGGGCTTAGATGGAGATATAAAAAACCAACATGCCCCATGATAGGGGTAAAAAAAGAGGAAAGGCTCAAACAAGCGCTTCAATAGATTGAGCAGGGAGAGGCATTTCATGATGTACTTTTCACTGATGAAACAGTGGCTCTGGAACAGTTTTCAACCATGTCGTTTTACAAAAAGGGGAGATATGTGAACAAGCCAAAGCATCCACTGAAGGTTCACATCTAGGGGGATATCTAGAAAAGGTCTGGGACCACTTTTCGAAGAAATAATGGATCATTAATTCTTCGAGGAAGACGTGGTCAAACAGCATGCTGTCCCATACATTAGGGAGCACTTTGGATCAAGGCACTGTTTCTTTCAGGACAACAATGCAAAACTCACAGCAGTAAAGGCAAGGCTTAAAGCAGAGGGAGTGAACTAGGTGAAAACTCCAGCTGAATCCCCAGAGTTAAATCCAATAGAGATGGTATGGCATTCCCTGAAAGAATGCATTCGTAAAACTGCTAAACCCAGCACAAAGCTAGGATTAAATCAATGCGAGTTCTGGGAGGAAGAACTGACGGAACAAAATTGCAACAATTTTATTTACAGACCATTTCATGAAAACATTCATTTTTGAGCAGATAATTGCTTACTTCTGTTGCCGTAGAGTGTTTTGGAATCTACATGCTCTCCCCAAATAGACATGAAAATGTCTCTGGAACAGGCAGTCTGTATAAATAAAGCAGAGGCTATGGAGGAAAAAAAAAATCACTACGGAAACGCATCTGCAACAGAAAGCAACTAGTTTGACATGGACAGTAAAATGTGACAGCTCTGCAGCATCAAGTGCATATCCTACAGTGTGAGCTTATTTGCAAGGCTATTAAAAAAAGGTTGATCGAGTTAACAGTCCAGGTGTGGCGAGTTCCCACTGTCTCCTGCCAGTCTTTCATTGGAAGGTTCAACTATTCTACTTGTACACGAGAATATTATATAAATACACCAACGGATTTGATTAATTTGAGTTCCCATTACAAAAAAAAATCCGTGAGCCTGCACTACAAAAGCCATAGTATGGACACAGACTTCGTGGGAAGAGACGTGTTGCTTCAGCTGCCTCGGATTGCAAAGTGTGAAGGGGTGAAGCAAATACAGCGGGCTTCATCTGAAATATGCTATTTTAGTGCATATTACAAGGTAATATTGCAGTATTGATTTAAACATTCTATTAGAAATATTTCTACACAGCCTGTTCTTCAGGAAAACACTACACACACACGAAATGATCTTCAAAGACTACCAGGACGGTAAAAAAAAAAAAAAAAAGATAGCAGTAAGATGGATGAAAACAAGTTTATGACATCTGTTCCACAACTGCTGAATATTGCTGGATGACATTTCTTACACATTATTTTGCCAGACTGTGGGTCTCTGCTCTTGGCCACTGGCCAGGGTGCCAACCTGTAGAAGCAGCACCAGTGTGAAGACTTTTCTGCAACAGCGGGAGCAGTACGACTCATTACTGGGAAGGGTGGGAGGTTGAAGACACTCCTCAAGATGCAGAAATCAGAACGTATGATCAGGCAGTCAAATGCTAGGTCAGCCGTCTCCGAACAGACCTTCACCTCCTGATAAGTGCCTCTCCCCGCTGCACAGGTTGCTGTACCTGGCGGAAGGCGCATCTCCACAGCCCTCTGCCCCCAGCAGAGCACACACCGCATCAGGACACTCCATCCCAGCCTCTCTGCTCACCACCACCCAGGAATTGGCTGATGCTGTCCCTGTTGTCCATCTCCCCTCAGGAAGCACCATCTACACAGCAGAATTCACACATGCCAATGCAACGTATAGTTCTCCCAGATATCCAACTGTTGCCCATCAGTCAAGAGAAGGAGAGTGTTTGTGCAGTGCATCGGAATAGCTGGGAAAGCCAGAGCCGACCGCTACGCCACTCTTGCGTTTTGTAATCTTGTGTCTCTTGAGATTTGCTGGGAGTGGACCACATGCATAAATTTCAATGGGTCCAGAGGCAAAAGTGCCTTGTCTTGCAGTCTCCGGGAAACCATTATCGGCATGGCGAATTGGAGATTCTCAAAACTTACTTTGTACGATTGGAAACAAATGTGATCAGATCAACTAAATGCTTCAAAGAGGCGCTCTTTTCCTCTGGATTAACAGTCTGTGAAGCAAAAAAACAATCAGTTTAAATGAGAGTGTGGTAATTTGTAAAAAAGTATTTTAGTGTTGCAACAGTTGAACTGATGAAGATGGTTACACTAATACTTTGAGCTTACAGTTTGTCCAAGGTCATTCATTATTAATACTATTAGTAATATCTTCCATAAAGACTTTGATGCATAAAATAATGCTGCATAATTAAAATATTTATAATGAAGGTGGAAAGTTGTATACTCTTGTCCAACTAAGCACTCTAGTTTTTATAAAATACCAACTTGTTAATGTTTAAGGATTAATTTGCTGTAATACAGTTTAAATTATTAAAAGTCTAAAGAGTACACAACTTAAATTCTTAATTGGCAAAAGATTGTCCTTCAGCAGTGACTGGAACTGGAAATACTGCATTTTCTGGCGACAGCTCAAATGCTGTACATGAAAGGTTAAGCTTTATTAGCTCCACCTGCCAGTTTTACAAAGTGATTCAGGATACTATTATCCTAACACGCGTTGTGATGTGCCACGCCTACCGCGTTTTAATGCAGCAGACTCCGAGCGTTTTGAATGGCTGGATCTGTATTCATATTTAATATTTGTGTGGGGAAATCTCTTGTCAAATATCTACAGTATCTTGGATACACAGCAACCAAATAAACCAACACCAGTAGGATATCCACCTTTAATATTAGAACCTTCCCAGCAAAGGACAAATGCTCTTCTCCCATAACTCCAAACTAATCCACATCTTTTCTGATCTCCATCACCAATTATGTTGAGCTGCTCCTTGTCCCATAGAAAACACCCAAAACTCATATTGAACCTTCACAGTTCTCCAGTTTCAATAGTGCATCTGTGCACCCATTCATTCTCTGCTACCAACTCCCGCATAAAACGTTACACCTAAACCGCCCTTCACTCCATCAGTTGCCACAAAAAACCTTGAGACCTTATAAAATGCTTCCTCCAGATCTAGATTTACCAACATTAAAAAGGAAACCCCTTTGCTCTGGCCACACCATCACATCCCTCACTATTGCAAAGTCCAACTGATCTTTCTTCCTTTCACCCCACAAGCCCGATTTCTTTCAAACGGTTTACCAACACCTTAGCTATTCTTATAATCTGTACAAAGCATTGTCAATGGTCTCCAGTTTCTCAAGTCAGTTGTCTGTCCCTTTTTAAAAGGCAAGGTTACCACACCTTCACACAGGGTCCCCCATTTGTTTTTCACAAAGAATATGTCCCCATAACCTGCAACAGTATCGGTCCCAATAGGTCCCAGAACACTTGGAAAAACTCTGTAGGCAGCCCATCAATAGCCAGCACTTTACCTGACTATTCCTGCCAGAGCTGCTCTCAGCACCTCTAAATGAAAAAGGTTTCTCAAGTCTCTTTTGTGCTCCTCTGGGATTGGCATTGTAATGTTTTCCAGAAAACTCCTTCAGTTCCTCATCTACTTTTGCTATTCAACTAACTTCATGAGGTCTATGTCATTGGTCTCCTTCAAAATCTCAGGGTTCAACTTCCAATAACCTGCTCCAAATTTTCTCCCAAGTACATGCACATCAACCTCTACCTTGTCACGATCGGAGAACAAGACCCGCAGAACAGAGGCTCCTCCTGCCTTCACCTCTTGGGATACAAACACACAATCCAGACGCTTTACAGCACCCTTTGCATTTCTCCAAGCAGAACTGACCTTCTCACCCATGGCTCTAAAAGCAGTCTATAAAACTGCCACAAAAAATGCCAAGCTGCCTTGTTCCTGCATCATCTTTGTCCCTCAAATCCACATGAATATCTCACTCTGTAAATTACTAACTTATTAGCAATACAAACCAAGTGTAAATCTTTGTAGAAGTCTGCTCTCACAACAGCCGGAGCATACATGCACACTAGTCCGAAACATCCGTTTCCATAGCAAATGGAAGTGTTAAACACTCCCAGGTACCTCTACCTGGCATCATTTATCAGGTCAAAATTCCCAAATAAAACCCCCACTCCAGATGAGCGAGCCCCTCATATACTGATCTTGATCCTCCCTTTCACAAGTAAAAACCTCACCTCCTGCAATAAATACAGAAAAATCCAAAGTCCACAGGTAGCTAAACAGCTGTTCTTTACTTTCAATGTTAAGTTCTTCACTTCTTTTATTGACTACTTTCCTTCATTTCCCCACCATATGCAGATCATCCAATATAAACATCTCTTACCTCCACCAGCTCACAAACGAACCTAAAACCTCTTCCATTTCTCTTATACTCCATTATTTTTCCTCAACACTAAGTTCTTCCTGGCTAAGAAACTTATTCACCTATTCACACTCCCTCAAAAACCTTCAGGTACCTACATCTCTTTTTACTCTGCTGCGGAAACATGCATTGCAGTGTGCAGACAAGACGGCCTCACCTGACTGTGGTCTGCCAACGCCCCTGCTGCTTACAACTGCAAAACCTTCTGCCCTCTGCAAAGGTTTTACACACAGATTCCATTTGATTGCCTCTGCACAGGCAGACACCAAGTAACCTGCACTGCAGAGGTATGCAGAATAATCTACAACAAAATGTTGTGGAGCAGAGGGACATCTGCACAAGTGGCTGCCCCAGATAATACAAACAGCCTCCATTGAAGCCAATCATACAGTTCCTTGTACATCAACTAATCTTTTAAAGATATCTTCCTCCAACACAAACAGGTTGAACAGATGTACAATCAGAGGCATAAACTCTCTTGCAAATAAAGGCTCAATGAAAACATTTTAGAGGTTCATGCTTTTCTGCTGTGGTAACAGTCCCTACTCTTGAACACTGAGCAGAAGACACCAAGGCAAGGTCAAAGATCTTTTTACCTGGAAAAACCTGAAGGCAGTAGACATCCTCTGGCTCCAAACCAAGTGTGCTAAAATGTACTTCATCCAAAAAGATACTTCTTTTAATGAACCCATTATTTATAATTGATCTTCATGCTGTAAATCATTTCTTATGGCAAAAAAGGACTCAGACAAGCAAGCAAAAAACAAACCAGAAGGCCTACCCTGCAATGAGGTGCAGGCATCCCACTAGTGGACTGAAGTATAGGCCGTTTCCTCTGGAGCCCTGCAAAGGCACAGCTGATGGCTTCTCTACAGCAGGTGGCCACCTGGCCTCCACTCCTGCCGTCACCTGCTGCCAGCCTGATGCACTGGCGGGGGCCCTGATCGTCTGTCAATGGCCTGACAATGACCACATCTATGGATTTGTTAACATATTAGCATAGCCCCACCCACAAGCAGCAGCACAACCTACCAACCTGAAAACAAAAAGGGACTGACACCTACTGATCTGAAGAAGGAAGAAACCTCTGACAAAGCTGGTCTAATGGCATCAAATTGAAGTAATTCATTTTGTTTCTGACCAGAAGGGAAGGTAGAACCTTAGCCCTAGGTAGGATTTTTTCTACTGCCTGAAGATGTATTGCCTCTCTAGCAGTGTCTAGAGGCTTTCTATAGTGTAGTGTCAAACAAATGACAAAGTTCAGGTGTCTGAAGCAGAAGTCTCTTTATTCATATGCATATGGAAGTCTGGCTTGCAACCACCAGACTTAAAATAAGAAGTTGAAGATGGTCCTTTATACCTTAAAACAAAAAGTTACTATGACACATTCTAAACAAATAAGACCGCAACACATGCCAATTAATTATATTTAAGTTGCAGACTAGACAACAGTTAGTTCTTTTCATGTTCTGGCCATACAGCCAGCTTACCAAATACATGCCCTTATCTTGCCGACCAAGGTCAGGCAACATCTTTATATATATATATATTTGAGCACAAAGCCTACATCAAGCCACTAGACTGCATAGTTTGCAAAAAACATTATCTCACTTCCCGGGCGGCTCTCTTATCTTCAATAGTAATTGAAATTGCTATTAGAGCTTTTTCAATAGCTTTTACAAAATTTCCAGGTATGTGAGCAATACCATTCCAGGTCCTGTCTTTATAAAAAAAAAAAGTTTAATTTTATATAATGTCTCAATTTTGTATCTAGGCCAAGATATACAAGGAATTTCATCTTTTTTCCAGGACCACAACGAGAAAAATTGATCTTTGGAGAAAAGTTTCTTCATCTTTTTCTTCTGGATATTTCTGTCTGGTGAGTGGACACAGTAAGATGTTAGAACTTGGTTTACATTTGATGCCCAAGGGGTTAGCTTCAATTTAAGCCCAAGACTAGATCTCTACTATCTGTACTTCCAGAGATATTACAAAATGTTTGATGGAATTCATTCCAGTTGGAAATTGCCTCAGTGACACTAACAGGTACTAGATATGCAATCTGTCATTTAGTAACAGGTAATGCAGTGAGAGTATTAGTGATGCCGTGTTCATTTATATCTTTGTTTTCATTTTATAGTCTGTAAATTTGCAGCTTATTTATCAATCCTGGATGTGGGTGTTTAAGAGAGACTTGTCCAGCCTTCCTCTTGCCCCTGTTTCACATCTTCCTCACTGGCACAGCAGCCTAACAGTAAGACATTGCTACAGAATTCACACAATTTTAATGAAACAATTAATTCACCTAAAATAAGGAATGTGAATACAAACGAGTTCTGAGTGTTTCACAGTGTTAGAAACCATAATCATTTAAGAAATTTCCGATTGTTGTTTAGGATGTGTGCAGCTGCAGACAAAACTGACCGCTACAGTATTAATGGGGATCAGAGTGGCGCAGCCCACTCTGAGCACTGAAACAGATTTATAAAGTGTTTTTATCAGGAAAAAGCCTTCCTGGATTAGAATATTTTCTAGGGCTGTGAAAGGTTAGTTTAATTTGATGTTTACATTCCTATAATTAATTTTAACTTCTCCTTAATGTTAAAGATGCTTTTAATTTTTGGTTTGAGTACAGCCTCAGTATATAGCTAATAGAAGCCTCTATTTGCTCAGTTTCACTTCAAAATGGATAATTTGGTGAAACATTTAGTTCTTATTGGGGTCACAGGCCTTACAGCACTATGACTAGGACATCACAGTAGTTCTTATGAGTAAATGTCCTGGTCTCTAATAAAGTATAAGTGTGGCAGTTAAAACTATTAGACTTCCTGTGTTAAATCATTAATCAAGATTTTAGAATGAACAGGTCTTTTTCAAAAGACACCAACACGGGCAAAAATTTAACAAAAAAAAAAAAGGTTTTAAGCTTGACTTCCAGTAAGAGATTAAAAGAATTATGATGGGCCATCAGCTGGTCCCCATCAGAGATCAGTGACCAATGTGAGACTGTGAGCAAGACTGAGATACTACAGGCCAGAAACACAGCCAGAGATTTTATCCCATTTCTTTTTTTTTTTTTTAAGAATAAGCAAAGCTTCTAAGCTGCTTCCTCCTTAATTAGAGCTTTAAATGGTCTATGTTTATCAAGTCATTAACAACAATAATAAATAACATTGTAATATCGCTCAGGGTGTGGAATCCCCTCTTTAAGAGGTAAGGGTTACTAGGAGATCACACCTGAACAAAGTTTGTGTTAAAGAGTTTCAGATGTGGGAGGGCTTTAAGAGGAGGCTGAGCACTTCCCTTTGTGATGATGAAGCCTGGATGCCAGTTCTGGTCTTCCTGCAGAGCTGAGTGTGGCTCAGGACCTGCACACACTTCAGTACAGCTCAGAGGTCTCAGCTCCTTGCACGTCTTGTATAAGGAGTCTTTCAAGCTGAATCTTCACCAGTAGGTGCCAAAGCAAAATCAGTCTCTTGAACATTACAAGTTCTCTCCGTTACAGCACTATGTAAAAGTGTAAGCAGCCAATTACCAGGACGAACAGAGAGGGTGTCAGTGATAAAAGTGAGCTAATTGTAAAAAGTTCTCCAACAGTTCTAGAGTGGTTATACATTTTTACCAGCACAGCGGCATTCAGACCAGTATGATCACTTTATCCATTCTGTAGGTCTCTAGTCCTTTTCAGATCAGCACACGGCAGGGTTAGGTGTTGCCCTGCAGCAGACTGCAGTTATTCACACAAAAGATGACTTATTAAAGTGTATCTGAATGTGTCCGACGTCACAAGTCTCTTATTCTCAGTGTCAGCACGAACAGCTGACAAACTGAATTTCATGGTTGCACCAGAAGCTTATTTATTTTTGTTACTTAAGGGTATGAGAAGTACAGATGCAGCCATTCAAAATGCACGGTACAAACCCACAGTACGGCAATCTACCCACAAGCCACCGCGGTAAGCGATTGGCTGGCCAAAATGACCGACAGGGGCACTTGTGGCGCATTGGTTGGTAGTGAAAAGATTTAATGTCTTCACTGTGCTCATTTTAATCTCCTTCGTTTTGAATATTTATATGGAATTTTACCACTAAAGGGAAATTTAAGTAGCTGAGCATAAAAAGAAGAGGAGCATAACGCATCTGAAGGTCATAGACGATATTAATTTAGGAACATTACTGTATGTACGTAAACTGTACTGTGTTTGGCTGGTCTTGGTAGCTTAAAGAAAAAATACACACCAGTCTTCCATTTCTCCCTAAACATTTTAAGCATGAAAGTTTTAATGAAACGGTACCCAAATATGCGATTGCTGTATAGAATAATTTTTAATTTAAAAAAAGTTTAACAAAAATTTAGCTGTTAACATCTTCCGCCTGAGAACAGTCACCCGTTGCTACCCAACGAAGAAACACAGCCACTAACTAGCAAAGAGAGGACATTAGCTACCCAATATGAAAGAAATACATGATTTTGTTTATTTCTTTTGCACATTTATTTGTGCATTTCCATCGATTGTACAAGCACTTGGAAACTGTCCAATCCCTAGTTCATCAGGCATTTTCTTTTATGCTGTGGGCATTCTCCCGGTCTGGTGCCGGTCTGGGTCTTCTAGGATATAATGCCAGCGAACTCTTGTTTTTATGTCCACTATAATAGACAATCTCCTTTGCTTTTAACCGAGCATCTAACCCCTCTGATTGGAGAAAAAAAAAAAACCGTGCTGGTTTGCTATACATACTGTACCAGGAAGAGGATTTCTTTCTATTCAAAACGTGTATTTTAAAAGTTTAAGAAGTAAAAACTTTACAGCATACACAGATTTCTAAACTGATCAGGATCATTATCTTTGTCTTATCCATAATAATGTTCACCGCTCTGTCCAGCAAATTAATAAAACTTTATTTTATACAGCGTTTTAAACGAATAAGTAATTAGATTGCTCATAAACCTAATCACTTTTTCTACATTAACACAGCGTGATTGTGCTCTGAAAATGCTTTTTCTTTAGGCTCAGATTTCAACTACAGATCGTATTAAATTTTCTTGGAAAAATGTATTTTATGTAAACCATGTTTGCTATTCATTCATTTAGGGCTAGAATATGTTCATGGTCTTCCAATCAAGTCGACATTAGAAGCTTGCCACGCCCGGACTGTTACACCAACGCATTAGCATGTTAAAGCGATTTCATTGAGGAGCCTAGCTTTCTTAACTAGTAAGTACTGTACTTCCTCGGCTTTGGAGGGGGGAGGTGTCTTTCACTGGAAATCTCACCCCCTTCTACTTTGAAAATACCTGTGAAACCGGTTTAATTCGTCACAGCCAGCACTCCCGCAGAGAGGAGGGTTGTACTCGTTAAGGTCTTAGCCGGAACACATTATATCATTTTGTATTTCCATAAAAAAAAATCATTTGCCCATCTTAACACTATTGGCGTTATTGTTTTTATCCTGTAAAGCGCTTCCCACCACTTAGATTACTTTTTGATACCATCCTTACACAAAGCAGAAACGTCTTGTATTTTCCGATGACATACAAGTGGAAAGATTACAGATTTTAATCGTCTTTTTTCTGAACCAGGGAAAATCTGATCATGTTTCTCTATAACATGAATAAACATTTTACATATCACCTTTAAAAGTGGCATCTCAAAGTAATACAGTAGATGTTTTTCCCCCCGATCACTCGCTCTCTGGATAAATGTCTCACCTGTCCTGTTCTTCGTTTTCCTGATTTGCGGATTATGCCTTCTGCGATCCACTCCTGCCCTCACACCTAAAGAAGACTATTTTAAATTTCTTTGCGCGGTGCATTGTGCAATTAACCCTTGTATGTGCTGTCCTTAAGGTGATGGAGAAAAAAAAAAAAGAGCTGAATGACAAGATTTAAGATGTGGCTGTCAATGTTGGATTAAAAGACATTGCTTGAAAAAAATTATTATTTCGAGAGACTGGATAAGTAATTCAAGTGTTTTTTTAAACTTCCTGAAAAAATAGTAATTTTACAATATGTGCAAATGTTTTATGATACATCGTGGTTGTGAATGTCTGTGGGGTGTATCTTATTTGTCTGTCCTGACTGGTGGAGCTCATCCAGTTGTGCCTGGATATCTCGGTCAAATATTCAGCTAGTGTGTATTGTCCGTTTAGGGTTCTGTAGCATTCCACATGGCTGGACAGCTTGTTCCCCCCTCCCGCCCCTCTTTGTGCACAGTAGAGCCTCCTGTACTGGCTGGACAGGAGGCTCTACTGTACAGAGAGGGGAACAAGCTGCCCAGCCGTGTGGTTGAAGCCGATACCCTGGATTCTCTCCAGACACAGCTGTATGGGCTCCACCATCCAGGACAGGAGGCTCTACTGTACACAGAGAGGAGCGGGAGGGGGGGGACAAGCCAATACATAGAGTTTGATTAATAGGGAATAATATAAAAATATAGTACTAAAAATAAGATACACTCTACAGACATTCACAACAGCGACTGTCAGAAGATAGGACACAGCGGCTCAGACACCCGCTGAATGGAAAGAGGCACTTTAATGTTCTGTATGGCTAATACTAAAGGCAATACTTTAATATTCTTTTCTGTATGATTAACAATAGTGGGTACTGGCCTAATCCGGCCCTGCTCCCATTGTTAGCTGTTAATGTGTTGTTAAGTGTGAATTTCTACCCGTTTCCCTGAGGTCTGGCTTTTTTTCTGGAAAACCATAACTCTGGTCTTGTCCAGATTGACTGTCAGCGCCCAGGTCTGACAGTGCTGCTCCAGCAGCGACAGGTTCTGCCGCAGCCTCTGTTCTGTGGGCGACAGCAGGACCAGGTCGTCTGCAAAGAGCAGGAACTCGATTTCTGTAATTAATGCAGATCAGTAAATCAAGGGACAAAATTATTGCGCCCGGGTCCTCAATGGGCTTTGACATGCTAATGCGTTGGTTTAACAGTTCGGGTGTGGCAAGCCTCTAAAGTCTCCCGACTTCGGCAAAAGTAACCCGCCTTTCATTGGAAGACAATGAACACACTCTAGCCGTACATGTGAATATAGCATAAATATACCAAGGGATTGGGTGAGCTCCCATCACAAAAAAAAAAACTGCGAACCTGCACTACAGCGACCACAGTACAGTATGGAGACCAAGACCTTTTACGGGAAGAGACGGGGTGCTTCTGCCGCCCCAGCTTCCAAAGAGCGAAGGGTAAGCAAATACAGCAGACTTCATCTGAAATACGCGATTACAGCGCATATTACAAGGTATTATTGCCGTTTTGAATTTTAAATATTTCTCCATAGCCTGTTCTTCAAGAAAACACTGTACGGGCAAAACAATCTTCGAAATCTACCACCAGGACAGTAAAAAAAAAAGTAGTAAGATGGATAAAAAGAAAAGTTTATTTTGACGTCTGTTCCGCGACTGATGAATACTACTGTGTGACTATTTCTTACATGAATTATGTTATTTTGCCACAGGCTGTGGGTCTCTGCTCTTGGCCACTGGCCAGGGTGCCAACCTGTAGAAGCAGCACCTGTGTGGAGACTTTTCGGCAGCAGTACGACGCATTACTGGGGAGGATTGGGAGGCTAGAGACACTCCTGAAGATGCAGAGGAAGGACACAGTATGTTCAAACAGTTGAGCATCTGTCTCCCGAAAAGTGCCTCTCCCCACCGTGCAGGTTGCAATGCCTGGCAGAAGCTCTGCCCCCTGCAGAGCACACACAGCCTCAGGACATTCCATCCCGGCCTCTCCACTCACCACCGCGCAGGAATTGGTTGATGCTGTCCCCGCCTTCTATCTCCCCCCAGGAAGCACTGTTTACAGAGCGGAATTCACAGTGGGACAAATAATTCTCCCAGATATCCAACTGGGACCCATCACTCAGGCGATGGAGGGGGGGGGTTGTACTTGCAGTGCATCGGCATAGACGGGAAAGCAAGAGCCGACCACTACGCCGCCCTCGTGTCTCGAAATCTTGTGACTTTTGAAGGATACTGGGGGTGGACCACGTCTGTAAATTTCAATGGGTCCAGAGGCAAAAGTGCCTTGCCTTGCAATCTCCGGGAAACCATTAGTAGCATGGTGAATCGGAGATTCTCAACCCTTACTTCATGCGAATAGAAAAGAATTCGTGATCGGATCAACAAAATGCTTCGTAGAAGGAGGCGCTCTTTTCCTCTAGTCTAAACAGTCTGTCCACCAACAAAACATCCCTATTAGACAAGAGGAATGTAAAAAAACAATTCCTTTTTGTCAAATGAAAACCGGTGTGTCTCTCTCTCTGCTGAATGAATAAAAGCATTTTATTAAAAACACATTTGCGTTTGTCTGGTATTTACTTTGGTCCTTTTAACCGTTTCCCCCCCCCCCCCCATATGATACATGATAGAGGCGATATGTAAAATAATGTTTATTATTGTTATAGAGAAACATGATCAGATTCTCCCCGGTTCAGAAAAAAAGATCTAAAGTACACTAGTTTGGCACTCTTCTCATCCCCTCTTTGCTAAATGGCTTTTTAATAGAGTCACATGAAGAGAGGTGAAACAGCCCTACACAGCCCTGTCGCAGTACACTAATATAATTATATCTTAATTTCTTTAGATACGCGATTCTTTTAATACAGTCTTTGCTGTGCTCTAGAGGATTCTTGTGATATGTTGAGCTCTAGTTGAATAAGTGTCCGAGTTTAAATAATTTTCGTAGTTAGAAATTATGAAACACTCTGTTAAAAGCAAGGGAGTTTTTATGTCCATTGCAGTAAAAGAAGATGCCTGACAAAGTAGGGCTTGGACAGATTCCAAGTGCATTTTTGCAATTTACGTTGCATTGTCCATTGTGCTGCTGTAATACAGTTTAAAATAAGTCTAAATGGTATCAGCTTTATTTATGGGATGCCATTTAAAAAAAAAAGCAATTTAGAACTTTCTGGCAAGAGGAGACATCCAAATTAATAATGTAACATACCACTGTTTGTGCATGAACAAGGTTATACTGCCATTTCCTTAGATATGCAATTAAAAAGTTTTTTGAATCCCCGGCGGAACACATTCCATAAGAATTAGCGCTTTTAAAGGTGGCTTCTCAAAACGCCTTACAGGATAAAAACATTGTATTTCATTGCACTTTGAACATCAAGTAACAACTTAACTATATGTGCAAACGTTTTATGATATGTTGCGGTTGTGAATGTCTCTGGAGTGTATCTTATTTGCCCGTCTGTCCTGGCTCTCTCGCTCGCCCTCCACCCCCAATTCAAGGTGCTTTATTAGCATGACAGATGGGTACAATCTGTGTTGGGTATTTACTTTGCTTTGAGATGCCACTTTTCAACGTGATATATAAAAATCAAGGCTTTAACTCCGCAAGTCCGAGTTCTCGTGTCTGTCCTATCCGAACTCAAAAGTATTACAATATGTATCATTATAGCAGGTGGTGTACAGCTTTTTAGTATAGATTACACTTTTCTAAATTGTATTTAAAAAATAAAAATGATTACAATCTAATCTTTCCACATTTGACCCCAAGAAAAATAAATCTAAACAGGGAGAAAGCTATGCTGAAAGTTTAGCAAGATACTTAGAAGACAAAGATATCAATTTATGTTGCATTTGTCTGATTGTGAATAAAAAACACATTTAAACTCACATTTGCAATTGAAATCAATATAAGTGTTTATATTGTAACACCTAGGTGTCTATTCATTATTAAAATGACTTAAATTCAATCATGTTGCGATATTTAGAAATATAAGTTTGTTTGGTGCAAGTGAGGTTTTATTTAATATCCGACTCAGGGAAACGTTTTATTTTTTCAAAGAAATGTTTGTTAAAGGAAATTCATGGCTCCAGCGGGATTTGATCACAGACCATGTGACGTGGGAGTCAGGAACCTAACCCACTACGCCACCGGCAAGGTCACATGCAGAATGTTGAAAAAGCACTACAGAAACATTATCAACAGACAATGTACAGCGTGTACTATTCTTGTGTTGCAGTACATGAATATAATTATATCATTATTAATTTCTTTAGATACACAATTCCTTATTATATTCCCTTTTAATATAATTCTAAAAGTATGCTTGTTGGCTCTGGTGTCACATTAGTTAAAGGCTTCAAGGCTTAAAATGTTTAGGGAGAAATGGAATACTGGTGTGTATGTTTTCTTGAAAGTACCGAGACCAGCCATATACTGTATGTTTAAGTCCCAAACATAATATCGTTTATGGCCTTCACACACATTACAGTATGCCCCTATTCTTTTTATGCTCAGCTACTAAGATTTCCCTTCAGTGGTAAAATTCCATATAAATATTCAATACTACAATGGGCACAGTAAAGACATAAAATATACATACTGTACACAGTAGTCTGCATACAGTAATGTTTATGTTCCTAAGTCAATCTCTTATGAGCATGTGAAAGGCATGGTGAATTGGAGACTCAAATTACTGTACTTTGCATGATTGGAAACATATGCATGATTGCAAAATGCTGTGGTGTTACTTTTACAAAGGTCAATGAAAAAAAATGCGGACCAGGGAAATACTTTGAGTTTACAGCTTGTCCAAGGTCATTCATTAATATCTTCATTAAGACTTTGATGGCGACAGCTCAAACATAAGAGGTTGAGCTTTATTAGCTCCACCTTGCGGAAATTCCGGATACTATTATTTTACTTGCAGTATTATAGGAGAATTTATGGTAACTCACAGTAGACTGCGTAAAGCGCACCGCAAAATAAGGTGGTATCACCCACGCATTTTGAATGGCTGCATCTGTATATAGAAGTATGTTTCTGTACTTTGCAATTCTGCTTCCCATATGCAGAATTTTGCATTAAGTTATTTGCCAGGTGTTTGTCCAGTCTTGAATTCCAATTACATCTTAACTTCCTCTGCTGCTTATACCAAATACTTAATGTTAATGAAGACCCTCTAGAACCATGTCACTCAGATCTTTTGCTCTGGGGTTTGATTCCATTCTGAGGCTCATTCTGTCCTGCAAGTTCAGAACATTCACTAGTGCAGGTCAGGCAGATGTGCAACAAAATCAAGGAAAACTAGGGCAAACAAACAGATGTATTTAAAAATAATAAAATCAAGGCAAGAATGTACACATCATACAATGTTACACTGCATATAAAAAAAAATCTCAGAGGCCTACATTCTACAGACCTGTAACTCATAAGCCTGTATAGATGCAGCCACTCCTATTACTGCATTAGTGGTACCACACAGCACTGCAGTACAGCAGGGAAGTGTGGTTCACTGGCCAAAGACAATCAATAGATGTCACATGTGGTACATTAGGTGTAAGTAAAATGATTGCTTCATTTACTCTTTTTCTCTACTGCACATGTTCAAATCCCCTTGGAATATTAATATGGAATTTTACAACTAAAGGGAAAAATTTGGAAGCTGAAAATAAAAACAGAAGTATAGCATAATATATTCCACAATGTAATCCAAGTTTCAGCAAAGGAATAGGAGAACATTCCAACTTAATTTTGATCATGAAAAATATTTCACACATGCTGTATTGTAGTGGCTTTAAAGCCATATGGTCTTATACATAACATACCTAATGTACATACAGTAAATGGTAGTGGTGGCTAAACATAAAAACAAAGCACACACCGTATTCCACCATCTCCATAAAAGTTTTCAACTCTGCAATTTACAGTGGATATTTTGAAAACATTTGTGCTCGTTTTAACTATATGAAGTCTAGAAATTTCGTTAAAAGAATGGCTTTATCCTTTTCTAAAAATACTGTAACGCAACAGGGGCTCAGGCGGGCGCCCTTGCCGCATTAGGCCGGCCCCCCACCGTCGGGGGCTCGACCCGGGACTCCCACGTCACTCAACAGGGACCCAGCCCGGTTAGCCAGAGATCTCTCCACAGCCCAGGGTCTGTGGTCCTGCTATTACTGGGAAGGGCGGTGACGTCACCTGCTCTGGCAAACCGGCTCTTACACAGTACCTGTCGGCCGTAAACGTTACAATACATAAAGTTTTGCAAAAAAAAAGTGTAATACCGACTTCATACCACTGTGGTATCGCCCGGGGAAAACAAATGTAAAAGATGTAACTCACACCACACTGATCTTCTTTGTCCTTCGTCCGTATGCTTCCCAAATCCGTTCCGTAATCCGTTACCAGTATCCTTAAACGATCCAAATTTCCGAGCCCGTATAACCACACCAACCCGCACCGTATCCAACTCATAATCTGTAAATCTTTGTCATATACCGTATCCAATAGTCTGTCCTTCTTTAATACCTTCCAGCACAATTCCAACCCTCTCAGCTTCCACACCGGCTCACCGCTTCTGGGGCATTTATATTCTGTTTCCTGACGCAGCTCACCTGCGTCTCATTGTTTCGCCGCACAGATCTTTTCCAACAGCGGGTCAGCTAGTTATCCTTGGCAGCCATCTTGCCCAGGTCTATATCTAGTATATCCAGTGTTTCGTTACGGAAATACCGGTTATAAATGACCCTTCCCCTGGTCCTCTTACACCACATGATAGGGAATATTAACATTGGACCACACAACTAAAAAATTTTGGCAGTTAAAAATATCGGTAACACTTTATAATAACTTTCATTAATGAGTCATTAACAAACATATAATGCTTAACAGATCATTAGTTCATGTACATTCACATAGTTATAAATGTCATTAAATGATCATTTATATTTAAGGTCATGTGTTTTTAAATAATAAAGTTTGTTGTTCATGAGTTGTACAGTCTGTTAAACGATTTCATGTTTCTGCCTGCTTTGTAACATTGAAAGAATTTAACAGAAAGAATGGAAGCTTTAACATTTTATATCTTTACATATAATTTATTCATGAGTGGTAGATCTCCTGCAGTACCTAATCTAAAGTTGTAACTATTCATCTATTGTAAAGGTTTACTATCTATTACTACATTTATGGGCATTGGGCTTTGAGCTGACAAAGTCTGTGCCCCGGTGAGAGAGCAGTGTATCCTAGGGAGTGGTTGGGTAGAACTAATGATCTGTTAAGCATGAAGACTGTGAAATGCCAAAAGCAGGAATTTCAGATGTTTGCAAATAGCCAACAAGGAAACATAAAAGCTTTTTACTCAAAACTATAATTTTGATTAAGCAGGCCTCTGGAAGTTGACATATTTTTTGGCAAGGTGCAGGTTTTGAAGTTGGGTGCGTTGTCAATGTTTTTAGCCATCACATTCTCGTTTCAGTGGCTATCGACCCATTTGGTGTTTGATTTTATGCTAGGGGGTGGAGGACTGTGGGTACATGAGGAGGGAAGTGATGTATAAGGCTGTAAGAGATGGGGGAAGGGGTATGTCTGACATTCCCTGAACTGGATTGTCTGCTCTTTACTCTATTATGTAGGACTTTGAATAGTAGTTGTGTGAGGTTTGATTTTTCTCATTTGTAATTTAGGGCTTACATGAGGGGAGACTGAGTGGTCCAATTTGATGTTACATGATGAGAAAGCCCTGGTTCATTAGTTTGGGGCTTGAACTTGAGGAGGAAGTGTTCAACATGTATGTATAAGGCTGTATGTGGCGATCACAGGGAACTGTATGACTTGGCAGAGCATGGTATTGTGATTGTGAAGGTGGAATATAGCGGGGGATTGTGCACCCTAAGTTTTTGGACAATGGTTTGAAGGATCTCATTTAGTGGACGATAACCTTTGCGGGAGGTTTTATATAGGCATAAGTTATCTCTGCCTAGTTTTTGTTGGAGGAAGTTTGTGCTCTGGAGACTTTGAGGCATGCTTTTAAGGATTGTGTTTTTGTCCATCTATTGTTTTGTCATGTGATTTGGTGAGGTGGAGGATTAAGGTGGGGTGTCAGCCAATGTTAATTGAAGCAGGCTTTGTGGGATACTAGGCCCAAAATGGCCTCTATATTCAGTGGCCAGTATATTCTGCTGGGGCTGGCACCAACCGGATTGGACAAGGGGACGCAGTTCCTGGTGTGGCTGCTGCGGTCCCTCAAAAAAAGGCCTGTGGGACGCGAGGAACACTCTCATCCAGCACAACATCAAGTGGGGAGTGAGGGAGCTGGAGGAAAGGATCCTGGCGGACCTCAGGAGGAGGATGAAGCAGGACATCGCCAAATTGGGATTCCCTACGGCTAGGGAGTGCTGGAAAGGACTTGGTCCCTGTACAGAGACTAATGGACAATAGCAAGTGGTAGGGTTTGGAGGGACTCTCTTAATTGTGCAAATCCACCCCCACTTGCACGGATCGATAAGGGACAATCACCGCTGTTCCGAACATTTTTTTGCATTCAGTGTTTATAATTTGTGTGAGATTGTTTCCTTTTGAGATGTTTTTTCAGAATAAAGTATATTTTGTAGAAAAAAAATTCCTTCTCTGCCTTTTGGCTGCGATCACAGCACATGGCTTGACCACGGCTGCGGGATCAGTCAGAAGGAGAGAAGGTGAAGGGACCTTTTTCCTAGGCCTGCCTATAGGCTAGGCAGGAGTTTTTTTTAAACTTTTTTTCTATGTGGCGGAGAAGGATCCGGCCATTTCAAGAGGATGGAGAGAGGACCGAACTGAACACCAGGGAGAAGAAGCTGAGGAACACCATCCTGTTCGTCTTGCGAGAGGAAGATGGGATCCAAGAGTTTGTCTACAGGGATACCTTTGAAGACATGGTTCTGGAAAAAGCTCTGGGAGTACGGTCAGTGGACACTTATTGCCTGCAGGATTTTCCCAGAAAAAAGGTATTTGACCTCCCTTTAATTTCTAATGTTTGGTGTATGAAAGTTTAAACAGTTGTTAATGCATGCCGAAATGAGGAGCCATTTAAGAATTTTTACATTGAGCCTCTATTTGCGAGAGAACTGTGGCAATTAACTGTTCATATGTTTAACCCTTATACTGTGGAGGAGGACATTTTGAGCTTCTTTAGGCATTTTGTGGACGTGCAGGACAAAGGGGTCAAATTACTAGATAGAAGGAAGTACTGGAACAGGAAAAGGAGATACTGAGTGCGATTCCGGTTCAACGCGCAGGCAAGTGATGGTTTGCTGCATCCTTCGGCATCTTTCACTATAGGCTCGAACAAGGGTTATCTGTTTTATCCAGGCCAGCCCCTCACGTGCAGGCTCTGTGGGCAAGAGGGTCATATAGCCCTTAATTGTATGGTCCAAGTATGTAAGGGGTGCGATGTTATTTGCCACATCACGTCTACAGGTACATGAACAGAGGACATTAAATGTAATTTGTGTGAAAAACAGGGCCATGCTTACAAAGACTGTCCGAATAGGGCAGGTAGTTATTCTGCAGTTATTAGCAGACCACAGGGGGTTGCAGAAACCGTGTCCACTGGCCATAAGGATGTGATGAGAGAGGTGGGAGACACAGGCAGAGTGGAGGTCAGCTGGGGAAGGTGTTTCAGTGGCCAATGGTGTGCAGACGATAAATGAGGAGATGTAGGCAAGCCAATCAGGGGAGGAAAGCAGTTTTGATGCACCTGGGCTGGAATAGACTACTTAAAACAGGCGGTGGAAGAGGCGGTGCACGTGGCCCCACATGCCCAAAGAAAGAGCTGGGTGGAAAAAATGGAGGAGGAGGAGGACGAAGAGGAGGAGGAGGAGGAGGAAGATAGCGTTTCTACCTCCAAGAAAACAGTCAAGAGAAAAATCAGCGGAACCAGGGGAGCTATCCGCAAAGAAGGCGGAGATTCAGAGGAACCACCATGGGGTGACAGGCAAGTGTCTGAGGCCCTAGACCCCTTTTTCTCTTCAGTTGAGGGAGAAGAAGAAGGAGAGGTTAGGGAAGAGGAGTCTGAAGAGTTTTGTGGCAGCGGCTTCTCAGAATACTTTGGAACACCATATGTCCCCGAAACTGAAGACACCCATGAGGGAATGGACAAAATACTTACTTAAGTGTCGGAGGCCAGTGCAGATCCGAGGCATGGAGAAGAGGAGAGCTTCTGGCTGGATTTGGAGCTTCCCTGAGATTTTGTAGAAATATGTAAATGGGATGATAGAAACAACAAGGTTCTGTGGCAAGCTAGTTTTGAGGAGCAGGAGATTTTATAGGAGATTCGGTATAAATGTGTGCATGTATGGAAAGAGATTCAGCGTTTCTTGTTGTACGGGAAAACAGACGCAGAAATAGGCTCTAAAAAGATTCTTCTGTCCGATATTGAGAAAAGGTGGAGAAGTAATGCAGGCATGGCTAGGGAGGTTTGTGTGGCTGGAGTAATCAGAAAAGAAGGTAGAATAATAAAGAAGCTAGAAGCATCTTCTAGCTTCTTGAAAAGGTGTGAATGGATGAATGGAAACGTAAAGTTTCTGAATCGTGCTGGGGGACTTAATGTTTTAAGAGCTTTTCCGGAAGTCAGATTCGAAAGTGAGGGTAATTCTAGAAAGGTCACTAAACTATATGTGTATGGGCACAAGGAGTCTGAAGTCAGAGACGTGTATATAGCAGCTATGAATATTATTAGCAAATGGGAGGAGAAAACCTAATTAATTCCCTAGATAAAGATAGTTACTCTTAATGTGAGGGGGTTAAGTGAGAGTGAAGAGAGCAGCTGTTTTTCATTCCCCGAAAAGCTTGGATTTCGAGGTGTGCTTCTTACAGGAGGTGCACTTAAAGAATGATAAGGATGTCACAACTTTTACACGTGAATGGGACAAAGGTGGGTTTCGGTGGAGTGTGGGTGGAGTCCATTCGTCTGGTGTGGGTATTTTATTTGGTAGTCATGGTATGATTGTGGAAGAATGCAATGTAATAGTGCCTGGAAGGGCCTTGAATGTGGATGTCTGCTTTGGTAACAACAATATTATATTTATTTGTGTATGCCCCTGCAATCAGGTCCTTGAGAGCAGATTTTTATAAAGAGCTATACCTGCTGTGTGCTACAAACAAGACACTTGTCATTGGTGGAGATTTCAATGTTGATCTTCGTAACCGGGAAGATGCTGGGGTGAAACAGCTGCGAGTGCTGTTAACATGTTTTGATCTGGTGGATTGTTTTTCCTGAGTTACGGCTGGAGCAGTGGTGGCTACATGGAGGAACACGGCAGGTATTGCACGGCGCCTGAATTATATCTTCACCTCAAGAGAAGTGATGGTGGAGAGAGCTACTGCCCAGCTCTGACCATACTATTGGTGAAATTGAATTGCGTCTTATGCATAGGTTGTATGTGTTGTAACAGAAAGAATAAGGTTCTGGATCCCAAATGAAGTAAAACAGATGAGTTTATTGCATGCAAGGAACAATAAAGCCGAAGTCTTGTTTCCCGCAAGAAACAACAAAACTGAAGTATTGTTCGATGTACCGGTATAAACTTTTAGGTTATATAGTCCTTCCTTGCTGCTTCGGACGTCATTCGGTGTTATGGTAATGGGGGGTCATGGTATTTGGCCAGTTAAGAGACCCTGGCCAAATGGTCAGTTTAAGATTATGCCCCCAGGGGGTTCCTAGCTCGCATCTGGAATCCTTATCAGTTAACCCCCTTTCCTGCCATAAACCCCTGTTGCTTAGAAGTCTAATTTTCAGGCAGAACTGACTTAAGTTAATCCTTTTTACATCTTGTCTCTTACTTCATTTCCCCCTTATAAAATATGGCATACGTCAGGACTGCCTATTTTTACAAATACAATGTCAGGGCAGAACTTTCCTTTTTAGATGTACAGGCATGCATTACCATGACATTGTGCGTTCCACGGTTACAAGATGTTATTGATGTTTTTGTACAAGTGATAGTTGCAATTATACATATAAAACAATCCTAATCCTACAAATACATAAAGTCCTACTCCAGGACCCAAACGCAGACCTCAGCCATGTGGAGATTTATCGTCAGGATCTTGGAATAGCAATATTGACCCGACTCTGATTATCATTTTTTGGCTGATAGATTTGCCAACACCCGGAGTGTTCTAACACTCCTCAGGCCTAACAAGCTCACTGTTGGTCTTAGGAAGCATCAGACACAGAAACGGTAACAACATCCTTCTTTCTGTTCACTCAGTCTCTGGTGCCGTGGGTCGGTGAAAGTGCGATGCACGGATCCAGCGATCTCATCTTGTCACTCAGATGGCACAGTCAGTAGTTAGAGGCACTTGATATGGTCCCTCCCAGCAGGATTGCAACATCTGGCAGGGTATCTCTTCTTCACCTACACCCACTCGCCAGGTATCCGGTCGTGTCTCCCCTCTACTGGAGGTCCCCAAGTGTCCAGCACCTGTTCACGAGCCCTGTGCACCGCTTCAGTTAACAAACCTACAATACGGTAATAGTAAATTCAACAGTCCATTAGCCAAACTTGGCCTCCAGGGAGTTTCTTTGGCTGCCCGTGATGATCTCAAATGGGCTCAGTCTCACAGTTCCGTTTGCTCCAGCCCGCAAACTGCACAGGACTGCTGGTAGAGCATCTACCCACGGTGTTCCTTCAGTTAATATTTCCTTAGTTGGTCTTTCAGACTGTGGGTGATGGGGGCAATGTGACTTCCAACTTACCCCTAGTGAGGCAATTACAGCCTGGCACACCTTCCCAGTGTAGTCTGCCCCTAGATCAGTATCCAAGGGGCAGGGCAGTCCGTACCATGGGATCATCTTTGTCATACACTTGGGTATGTGCCAGTCCACATCCCATCATCATACAACCCCACATTCTTTACACATTTGTTCTAACCACTATTAAACATCTATTAAAGGCCTTAACCTGAATTCTCCCTTTTCCCCAGTAGAGGTTTCACAGGGGTCTTAGACTCCCGCTCTCCCAGTGTCGCTTGCCTGGCATCTGCATTTGCATGGTTGTTACCTTGAGTTACTGGAATTCTTTATTTATTGTGTTATTTACACCTTACTACAGCTGCTTCTGTCGGCAGCTGTAAAACTACAAATCAGTTCAGAGACAAGCCCAATATTCTTAACTGGAGTCCTTGCCATTGTGAGAGAATCCTATTTCGCCATAGCCACCAGAATTGTGGCCTACCTGCAACAAATACATACATTATATACATATACAGTAACCCTTTAACATCATTCTTTTTACAATCTTCCATCAGTGCTCTTAACTGGCTTGCTGCGCTGAGGCAGTGGGGGGGCATTTTTCCAATTGTTAGCACCTTGAATTCTGTTGTAACGGCTCAGCCTGTTCTCTGTTCTCCCTCATGCATCAGAGAGGACCCATCAGTAAACAGTATTACATTTGCTTAAATTTTCACGGTCCCCCACCCTTTGGCTACAGTATCTAATGGTATAATAGTGCCTACCTCCATGCTCCTGCGTCAGCACAGCTACCCAGAACCCTTTGTCCACACTTACATACAAAGGAATGGTTGATCCATCTGAGGAAACCCCAGTCTCAGCACCTGTAAGAGAGCTTGTTTCAAATTATTACAGGCGGCTTTTGCTGCTGGAACCAAGGCAATCTTGTCCTTGTACTGCACTCCCCCCTTAAGCAGATCTGTTAAAAGTTGTGCGCACCCCGTAAAAACATTGCACCCAGGCCCTGTTAAAATTACACAATGCTAGACACTAAAGGGCCTTATCATAACTGCTTAATATTAGACACTCTAAACCTGAAGCAGCTCAGACTTGTGGGTTTCCTCGTCAGGGGAAGCACTCAGAATACCATCAACATACTGAGTGATCACAGTCAGTTGAAGCCACGTGATACCCTGTTCTGGATAGTCATTCTTTGTAATGCATAATATTCCAACCTAATAGATCTGGGATAAAACCACCCACATTCACGTGATAAGTGCACGTGAATGTTAAAATCTGGTACTCAGCAAGTAAAACTTGCTGCCCCAATACTCCTGTGGCCTCCTGCCGTCTCCCCATATACATTACTCTATAGCACACTGTTGAACAGAGGAGTGAAACAAGCATGACAGTAGTGCTCCAGTATCCCCTAACAGAGAAACCAACACCCCATTAACAGTACATTTTTATCCACTGGATTGGGACAGACTTAGGGAAGCTACAAGGGATTTACAGGATCTAATCGTTAGGTAAACAGATCTTCTCACAAGACTTTATTCTCCCCAGTCTCGATTCTAAACCTACAGCGTTTCAGCATGTCTGGTTTCGAGACATTCGAATAAATCCAAATTGTTTCCACTATTGCAACTAATTGTATATACATACAAAAACTGTTTATCGAACTACTTTTACGTCCACCTGTACTGTACTTATACGTTTCAGACGCTCTTATATTTTCCAATCTCCTTAAATAGATTTTCGTCAAGTCTCTTTAGTTACGTCTCTAGCCAGTCCCGCTGGCTAAACACACTCGCACTGTCATTTAGTATACCAAAACTCACAGTTACACACATACATGCCGGCACACAAATTCATAAAACACACATACACATCGAGAATATATTTTTCTCTTCGTACTACAATGTGCTGTATTCTTGTTTCACTTCTACAGTACATGAATCCTTTTAATTCCTGAAACGCACTCCAGGTTCGCTGCATTCCTAATTTCGGATGCGGTATTTTAGCCCAGCAGTCAATATCTTCCGGTTTTGGATTTGATCGT